>NC_057835.1:10916800-11222400 GCF_910594005.1 Cervus elaphus
GGAGTGAGCTTTAGGGAGTGATGCTTCTGGGGACTTCCTAAGAGCAGGCGGACCCGCCCAGGTGGCAGGGCCTTCCTCCTCTTCTCTCGCCCTGCCTGAAGCCCAGCCTGGCAGCTGGACTGTGACTGCCGCGTGAGAGCAAGTTGAGCCCAAGGGTACAGGGCAAGGGCGAGGAGCACAGGGCAAAGAAAGGGAGCGGCCTGGCTGCTCAGCGACTCCACAGAGTGGTCCCAGTGGTCGGAAGCTGCTAACGTCCGTTCTGATTCGGTGGAATGTGGGGCTAACTCAGAGCTTACCCCAGTCCTACAATACGGTGCAAGCATCCTGACGTGAGGGACGCCGCGTGTCTCTATTTTTCTCTGCTGCAGGGACATCCGCTCCTGCTTATTTCAACAGCACTGTCAGTACTCTTCTCCGTCTGCAGCAGTCCACGCTGCTCCTATCGAAAGTTTCTTAAAGACTGCAGATGGTTCTACGTAATCTTTTAGAAACGACGAATTTTGATTATATTCCAAGAAAAACAAAAGAGTAAAAAGAGAAGAGTTCTGTTCATGAGCGTCTCTTCGGTTCACTGTGCCTCTCTCCTCCTCCCACACACTTGAGGCACGCACGCACAGAGGCCTCAGGACACTTCAGGGAGTGAGTTTCACAGCGACATGCACTGATGCTGGCGCTGCGTGTGTACACCAGGCTAAACCTGCCTTACATGCTCACGGCCACTTGTCAGCAGGCTTCCTGTCTTATGTCATCACTTTGGAAGACAGTACAGAACTAACAGTGAGAACGGGACTGTGCGGGCACGCGCACTGTCAGAACCTAGGCTCCAGCGTTTACTCTGTGTGTGAGCTTGTGTGGGTGTGCCCAGTTGAGTCTGATTCCTTTCGATCCCCTGGACTGTAGCCCGCCAGGATTCTGTGTCCATGGGATTTCCCAGGCGAGAATACTGGAGGGGGTTCTCATTTCTCCCTCAAGGGGATCTTTCTGACCCAGGGATCGAACCCACATCTCCTACCATCATAGGCAGATTCTTTATCACTGAGCCACCAAGATGTAAGCCTGGGCAAGGTTAATTCAATTTCATCTATTAAATAGTTTTTAAAATAAATCTTTCATAAGATTGCTGTGAGGTTCAAAGATAGTGTGTTACATACATAAACTTAGGTCTTATTCAAGGACAGCTGTTATGAGTACTACTGAGGTAGAGGCTCCCTCTGAATGAGCAATATTTTTCCTAGCGTCTTATTGATGTTATACAAGCTATTTCTGCTTATTTGCTAGAGTGAGGAATGAACCTTTAGTGACAACAAATCCAGGAAAAATACCAATAACAACTAATAGTTTCCATCTATTGGAACAGTTCTCTGAAATTTCATAACTTTAAGGAAGGTAAGTGCTATTGGGGTCTTCATTACTTTCTGTAAAGCAATATTTTATTAATAGTTGTCAGTACAGAGGTCTTGAACATTTTGGTTAAAATTATCCCTAAGACTCCTTATACACCACAGGTAGGAATTAATGTACAAGTTCTTTGAAAAACACTTTGGCAGTTTCTTAAAAAGTTAAACATATAATTAATATTTGACCCAACAACTCTACTCCTAAATGTCTAAAGGAAGCTAAAATACAAGTCTGCACAAAGATCTGCACATAAATGTTCAATGCAGCATTATTCATAACGCCAAGAAGTGAAAACAAACCCGGTATCTATCACCTAGTTAATGCATAAACAAAACATGGTAGAATCATAAATGGAAAACCATTCAGTAATAAAAAGGAAAGAAACACTGGTAAAAGCTATAATGTGGATGAACCTCAAAAACATAATGCTACCTTCAGAATACCTGATGTAAGAGGTCATATATTTTGATTATATTTACGTCTTTTTACTTTAGTTGTTCTCAATCTTTCCTCTTTGTTTTACAGCAATTTGTATACATTATACCTTGATGTGTTTATATTCATATTTATCCTGCTGAGGGTTCTTTGACTTTGCAGATCTGTGTGATGGTATTTTTTGTTAATTTTAGAAATGTCTGTCGTCATTTTTTCAAGTACTTCTTCTACCTCACACTTTCTCTCATCTCATTCTGCAATTCTCATAACGTTAGACTGTTTTACAGCATTTTGCAGATTTCATACCCAAAGTTCCTTCTACTCTTCATTTTTTTTTTCTCTTTTCAGGTGTGAATACTTTTTTATAATTTGTCTTCAAGTTCTTTTACTATTTCCTCTATGGTGTACAATCTGTTAATAAGCCCACTGAAATAATTATGCATCCCTGACGTTGTAATTTTTCAATTCTAGCATTTCCATTTGGCTCTTTTTTTAAGAGTTTTCTTCGGCTACATTCCTATCCTATCTGTTCATACATGCTGTCCACCTTTCACACAATATCCTTTAGCATACTGAACCTATATATTTTAAGACAATGTCTGACAACTGTAATATCTGGGCTCTCTGTTTCTCTTGACTATTTTGTCTCTTGACTCTGGGTTATATTTTCTTATTGTATAATTTTTATTCATAATTGAATGCTGGATGTTTAGGGGAAAAACAGAGAGTGAGAGAAGTAAGATTTGCATTTATAAAGGACATTTCTCTATTTCTGTCAGGCTGTTGGGTGCTGTATTGATTTTCTACCAAAGTTGTTACAGGTCAAGATATAAGGGTGTACAGACCACAGTCTTCTCCTGTAACTTCATAATTTTAAGTCTGCAAGCTCCTTTAATCATACTGGGATTAATTTTAAATATGAAAAACTTCTTACAACACATTCTCAAAAAGCAAAACATTTTGTTCGAAACTTCAAAGATATCTTATTCCAAAGGGAAATCTCAAGTTTTCTATTAGGAGAATTTGAAATTATAAATATGAATGGAACACAGTCAGGATGGCTGCTATCCAAAAGTTTACAAGCAATAAATGCTGGAGAGGGTGTGGAGAAAAGGGAGCCCTCTTACACTGTTGGTGGGAATGCAAACTAGTACAGCCGCAATGGAGAACACGTGTGGAGATTTCTTAAAAAACTGGAATTAGAACTGCCATATGACCCAGCAATCCCACTCTGGGCATACACACCGAGGAAACCATATCTGAAAGAGACACGTGCACCCCAATGTTCATCACAGCACTGTTTATAATAGCCAGGACATGGAAGCAACCTAGATGCCCATCAGCAGATGAATGGATAAGGAAGCTGTGGTACATATACACCATGGAATATTACTCAGCCATTAAAAAGTATTCATTTGAATCAGTTCTAATGAGACGGATGAAACTGGAGCCCATTATACAGAGTGAAGTAAGCCAGAAAGATAAAGACCAATACAGTATACTAATGCATATATATGGAATTTAGAAAGATGGTAATGATAACCCTACATGCAAAACAGGAAAAGAGACACAGATGTACAGAACAGACTTTTGGACTCTGTGGGAGAAGGCGAGGGTGGGATGTTCAGAGAGAACAGCATCGAAACATGTATATTACCTAGGGTGAAACCGATCACCAGCCCAGGCTGGATGCATGAGACAAGTGCGCTCGGGCCTGGTGCACTGGGAAGAGCCAGAGGAATCGGGTGGAGAGGGAGGTGGGAGGGGGGATCGGGATGGGGAATACATGTAAATCCATGGCTGATTCATGTCAATGTATGACAAAAACCACTACAATATTGTAAAGTAATTAGCCTCCAACTAATAAAAATAAATGGAAAAACAAACAAACAAACAAAATAAATAAATAAATAAATATGAATGGAAGAAAACTGTAACTTTAAGGATTTCAGAATACATAAGACACACTCCCTTTTATTTGAGGATTTTTGCACGGATTACTGTGTTCCCACAGATACATCCTTAGGCAAACTTTTACCTCCTTCAAGTCTTAAATCATCTTCTCAAAGAAGCTAAACATGAAGGCCAGTAGCTAAACATGACCACCACTAGAACTTAAACTCTATCGGGCACATTCTTTATCCCTTTTTGTTCACTGGTACTTATCAAGCACCTGGGACAGTTGCTGGCACAGAGTAGGTACTCAATAGTTGTTTGCTGAATGAATGAATGAAAGACATGCCAATAATTTATTTCTTTGGGAAATAAATATCTATTTAGCAAGTATCTGCATGATACTTTGAAAAGCACTGAACGTAGAATATCTTATTCATCATAGTGCTTACTAGACAAGAAAAGCAGTTTTCAACCTTGGCTGCTCATAAAAATTAGCTGTATTTTGAAAGTTTCAGATAGCTGTGCTATCTCACAACTCAGATTAAAAATAATAAACAAGAGATTGCCTTGGGAATCTCCTTTTATTTATTTTTTTTAAAGGCTGTACAAAGGGCTCTTCCATTCAGCCCAAGTTGAGGGAGGGCTACCTGCAGTTCCACATTAGACATTCAGAGGTATCAGACGTCTTACCGTGTTTCCAATAAAGGTACTTTTAGAACAGATGTAGGATTCCTGAATGTTACCAACTGAAATGAAAAACCCATACAGGTCCCTTTCCTGGCTGGTACTATACTAGGTGCTGGGGATTAAAGGACAAATAGAAAAGGGTTTCTGCCACCAAGGGCCTCTCTGTATAAACAGGAGAGAGATTCTCAAGTCCAGCAGGTATGAGTGATGACCAGAAGCAAGCATGCCATATTCCAGAAACACAGAAGGCTGGCTGAGTGCTCTGTGAACACAGAAGGGGATGTCAGAGGCAGACAGTTTATTAAGAAGGCCTGCTGGATGAAGTAACGACTGAGTCAAGGAACCTCTGCTCTGCTGCAACCCATTTGGCAAGGACTAAAATGTAAAAAAAGGAAATTATCCTGTTTGTACCAATGGGGAAAAGTCTAAAAACACTACAAGCAATTTTTACAGAAATATGCCAAATAACCACAATGTCTTTAAAAACTGTAAGTGAAAATTACTGAAGGAGCCATTAAGAATTTGACAAAATCAAGTTTATTCACATAATGTATGCTTTGAGATCTATTTCATCTGTGACTGAGCAAATTATAAATGAATCATGACTGAACAATTCAATATAAGGTTAGACTAGGTGAATGGGTGACTTGACATGAGGTTAGAGAAAAATCAGGGCCAGATCAAGAGAGGTCCTGTTAATGCAATGGCTGCTAATAGATGGGAGAGTCCTGTATTAATCCTTCGAGCTATACTATTTAAAAATTAATTGCTGGCACTAACCATACTTGGTAGGATTACAAACTGCCAAGGCTGAATACACTCCCCTTCAAATCCCCTTGTTCTTCAATTTGCCATACATGCTTTCCATCCTCCTTGGTAACTTCAGATAACCCAATGGGCAATCACTGTCCTGGAGAACCACAAATAGACGCCCTCTCCCAAATACCCCCCTGCAATGAGTTGTAGAACATGTAACATGCAAAATACCATTTTCTAAAATTCAAAAGTCCTGAGTCTAAGATACTTAGCCCTATGGCTTTTAGACGAAAAAAAAATTATAGAATTTTAATAATAGCTAATGAGATCATTCACAAAGTGCCAGGTGCTTTCCGTGTATCAACTCACTTAACATGACAACAACCTAAGAGGTGGTCACTGCAACCATCACGTCCATCATACAGATGAGCAAGCTGAAGCACAGGGGCATGACCTGACCCCAGTTCCACTGTCAGAGAGCCACAGAGCTCGACAGACTCCTCCCCTTCACTCCCACTCACCAAGTCTCGATTCTGCCTCAACTGAGGTGCTGTTTTATCTACATTACTTTGGCCAAGTTGACATGCATAGGTTTTTTTTTCCCATATCTAAAATGTATTTCTTTCCCTGGACTTTGACAGAAACTGCTTATTCTTTTTAAATAGTTAAATATATTTATACTGTGTTAAGTGTTACATTGTGTTAAGTGTTAGTCATATCCAACTCTTGTGACCCCAGGGACTGTAGCCCACCAGGCTCCTCTCTGTCCATGGAATTAGCCAGGCAAGAATACTGGAGTGGGTTGCCATTCCCTACCCAGGGGAATCTTCCTGAACCAGGGATCAAACCTGAGTCTCCTGCATTGCAGACATATTCTTTACCGCCTGAGCCACCAGGGAAGCCCTTACACTGTTGAACACTCGCTGTATACTAAGTTTAGGCACTTATTGTGTAAACACTGGGCCAAAGGTTACAAACACTTTCAAGGATCCTGATGGACACTCATAATTCCAGAAGAACACATCCCTTTATGATGTCAAATAAAAGGGAAAACAGAACCCGCATGGTATATGAATTACTTCTGCTTCTAAAGCTATAAGCCCAGTAAATGAGGTTTGACTAGATTCTGAAAAATTCATGCACTGACATTCTCTACTGTAAATCATTCCTCACAAGGAACTTCAAGCTGTGACCTCAAGTCTATGCTTCCAAACATCTTAGGACTCTAGACAAGCTACATTAAATGAGGCTGTCCATAAGTTTTTGTTTCACAAATGGGGAATCAAAGTGGCATGGATGATTTTGTTTCTTTGTTGAGATTTTATTGACTGCAGTTCTCCTCAGGAAAAGGTTACACAAGCTTCTAGATGGGACAACTAAACTGATGAGGACAAATTACCCAGAGACACAGTACAGCGGAGGGCTCAGTGCCAGCCCAGCACTTACTCTGCAACAACCTAGGGAAGTTCTATAATCTCTGGGCCTCAATTTCCTCATCTATGAAGTGAGGTAACAGTAATAACCTACTTATAAGGCTGAAAAGTGCTGAGAACACTGTGTGGCTCCTGGTACATGTCATCTTTGCAAGTTTACTAAACTTTTGCTCTGTATACTGCTTTCCCTATCTCATTTAATTACAATCTCACAAGTCAAATATTCTTGCCATCATTTTACAAATGAAAAATGAAGACTTGAAGAAGTAGCTTGGCCATAATCCTACAGCTGAGGAAGTGACACAGTGGATTCAAATCAAGGTCTGAGTGGTTTCAGAGCCCTCCAGTCGGTTTAACAAAACCATGTGACTCATTTCAAGAGTCAAGAAATACAAAAAGGGCTACCAACTTCTTTCATTAAAAAGAGGGCAGAATTTGTAAGGAAAATTATTCTAAAACTAATAAAACCCATTTTAAGAACATATGAAACATGGGGAAAGAAAATATGGGAGATTCACCGAGTAGATCTCTACCTACAGACCTTAAAGCCGGGAGTGAAGGTGTAAGGCTGGTGGCGTGATGGCCAACGAGCCCGCTGTGTAGGGCCTACACTGTGGTGAGGACGCTTCCCGGGCACGTTCCCGCGCAGCAGCATCTGTCAGTGCTCTGAGCGGCTGATCATGAGCACTGCTGTCGTCTTCTCGAGGCTATTAAGCAGATGGCAGTGCTAAATCCAAATGATGTAGTACATCTCCCCGGTGGACTCTGTTTTCACACACCACCATTCCCCCACAGCCTCGGTGATCAATCTCACGTGTTCTCAAGAACATGAAAGACTGCACGGGCGGCGGCACTTGATTCACTGCCATTAGCACGCCTGAGCCCCACTGCTGCTTCCATCCTGCCGCGGAGCTCACGCGTGAAGACTCCACGCGGCCACTTCACAGTTCTGGCATTTTCTACATACAGAGGGACTTTTTTTCCCTTAGTTGCTTTCAGGTTAAGCAAAAGAATGTGGGCTTGATTTTAAAGAGAACTGGATATGAGGCCTGACTGCTACTCATAGTTTTGTGACGGGTCAAGCTCAAGTTCTCAGAACATTAGTTTCCTTTGTAAGACTAACAATCTTACAGATGTTCTTGGGAATTAAATAAAATGATAGACATGACAGCATTTAATGTACTAGTTAATACTTGATAAGTATTCAATAGATATCTCATTCCTTGAAAATGCGTTAATGAATCTTGAAAAAAAAAAAGTGCTATGGGCAGTGTCTGCCTAACATCAGTCCTTCATGGACCACTTTCAGGACGTCTGCCATCTACGTCCACTACTCATCCTGTGAGTGACTTAATGTTATTCTCTGTATTATAGGTTTTATTTTAACTTAAGTAAATTTACTATAATTTTTAGCAATACTATTCATAAAATCATGTAGTTGATACGGCAACTATACTTTCCCAATAACTAAAATCTAATCATTAAAACTAAGAGTGTCTGCCCATGTGCCACCTGAAACCATGCTGTGAAACACCAGTGATAGGTGTGCTTCTCTGAGAAACACTATGATGGAAAGAAAATGGCTTGAGATCAGCATTGTCACTAAGCAAGTGACTCGGGCCACTTACTAAACCTCTCCTTGTGTCTCAATGTTCTCAAGAAAAGGGGGTGAGAATATCTAACTTTTAAAGTTAAAAAGTTAAAATTAAGATCAGAGGGGATACATGTGTGGGTGCACAAACACATTCACCCTGAGACAACCAACACTGCAGTAGAGGTCAATGCACATAATTAACAGCAATACTAGTACATGTTGCAACTCTGGCTCTTAGACTGTTCCTTTTCCCTTTTAGGCTGCAACTTCATTTTTACTATAACCTCGCCTCCTTTTTTCCTTATCATGGGGTCCTTGACTGAGAATGCACTCTCAGCTTTACTGCACACACTGGGCTGGTGTCCTCACACTACTGGGTGAGAAGTTTGCCGTCAGTCGTCACACTGCTCAGTTTCTGCTGAAGAGATTCCTTTAGCACTCATGCGGCAAGCAGTCAAACCCTGGGCCAGGCGAAAACATATTTCACAAAAATTCTGCAAGGCGTGGTTAATCCAGGCCAAACCATTACTGTTTTTAAAAGTCCAAAACAGCCAACCCTGAAACAACACAGCACTATCTTCAAATACACAGTGATTTTACTGATGTTGAAATGCTACATCCTAAGCTGAACAATAGGTCATCATTTCCAAGGTGAAAATCGCAAATTATATTCACACCTCTCAAGTCAGCTCCTGAGAAGACATTACTGCACATATAATGCTAAAGCTGCCAAGAGGAGCACAGCAAACTAGAGAGCAGGGCAGACGGCAGCATTAACTTCTGGCTCATTGTTCTCCTTGCAACTGGCGTCTGAAAACACAGCTAGAATACGTGGAGCTTCTTGACAGCCTCCATTACTCTGCCTATTTGGATAAAAGCGCTTAGGTGTTGTTTTGTCATAAAAACAAGTCAATAATTTTGTATTCTAAAATTTTTTCTTAGCTGGATAATGGTTTTCAGAGACAGACAAAAACCTAAGCTTAAGTACTCTTCAGCAGTGTATTCTTGGGAAAGGTGCTAAACATCACATCTTCAACTTCTATACATGGAAAAACTCAGCAGGTAGGGCCATTGTGAAAACTGGAGGTAACGCATATAAAGGACATAGACGGCTGAGTGCAAGACTTAATAGATTTTCCCAAACTAGCAGCTCTTATGTCTAATTTTTTTCAGTACTTCTGTTTTCAGGAAAATCACAGAGATTGTGGAGGATGAAATGAAATAAGTATGTAAAAGTACCATCAAACCACAAACTGCTATGGGAAATTAGTACGTCAACATTAAACCTGCCAGGAAATAAAACTGTTACTACACAGTCATCCACTTATGCTTAGGGGGTTATTAGCACTTTTTGGAAACCCTTTTTGTTCCACTTTCTTTACAATTGATCATTAGAGGAATCAAATATTTTTTAGAGAATTTGCAAATATTCAGAAACACAGACTAAAATATTCTGAAACTTGAATACAGTCAAGGTAACTAACAGATCTCATCACATAGTTACCTTTTGGTGTGTGTGATGAGAGCATCTGAAATTTACTCTCTTAGCAAATTTCCCAAACTCAATACTATATTACTAACTACAGTCATCATGCTGTAAAATTGTGACTGTTGTTAGAATGATAAATAAGACATCAAATGAAAACTAATCCCGCTTAGTTGAGAAGGCCCCGGTCACGCCAGGGTAGGTGCAGGTTGAGCGCTGAGGCCATTTATCATCCGCTCCTTTACTCCTCACAGCTACTCCAGGGCCGTGCGCCCACAGGGATGAATCAGTAACTATTTTTATGCCGATGTATATTATAATAATTCTAACATTGTAAAGAACAGTTCATATTTCTCTTCACAGGAATGGGTGACAGCTTGTTGCTCATTAAGTGTGTGAAGTCAGGTAAACAACGCTTGTCTTACACTGCAGTACGAGGTCATTACAAACGTCGATGGGAAACGTGGCTGAACTACGCTGAATCTTCTAGAACTCTGTAGGGACTCTCATTTGTACGCTAATTTTCATACAAGGTATCTGAAAATTGATAGAGAAAATTCCTAATTTGTAAACCTCCTGAGAGAAACTTTTTCCCTGCAACAAAAGTGTGATAAAATGATTACAGCACATGAAGTGTAGACATCTAGTTTTAGCCTGCAACACTGGCATGAAAATAAATGAAATTCTCAGGTTTGATGAAAGTGAAGAATCCTCCTGCCAGTGTGGGAGACACAGTAGACCTGGGTTCGATCTTCAATCCCTGGGTTGGGAAGATGCCCTGGAGGAGGAAATGGCACCCCTCTCCAGTATTCTTGCTGGGATAATCCCATGGACAGAGGAGCCTGGTGGACCTATAGTCCATGGAGTCACAAAGGAGTCAGACATGACTGAGTGACTGGGCATGCACGCATATGGGAAATATCAACATATTTAAGCAACTGAAGTCAAAACCGTGACAAAAGGCTAGTTGAAAGATGATGGAGCAGAGTACCAAAGAGAATGCTTGGGGTCAGTGTGGATCTACCACTGCTCAACGCTGTGAGTTAAGACAAGTGAGTCAACCTCTCTGAACCTGCTTGCAAGGAATGACATGCTTAGACTTGAATTCTGTAGTACTTCAGGGCACAGTGAGCAGAGTCTCTGTGAAGCCCACGGTCCAGTACACCAAGCACATGGCCAACCTTCAGTACTGACAATGAAAATGAAGATTCACTGGTCAGTACCCACTATTCAATTTGGGAGATGATTTCAAAATTTGCTCTAACTGGCTTAGGCTAGATTTCTAATTCCAAGGCATACAGTGTTGTACTTAAGCCAATGTTACAATATGTACATATTATGAACTGACCTGTCCACCCAGAATCATAACTCGAAGCCCTACCCCAGTACCTATAATGTGTGTTTAGACACAGGACCTTTAAAGAGGTGATGAAGTCAAAGGAGGCGTCTGTGGGCCCTCGGTCAGTCTGACTGGTGTCACTGTAAGAGAGGAAATCTGGTACAAGGAGGCAGCAGGGATGCGTGCCCACAGAGGACAGACTGTGTGAGGACCAGCATGCCAGCACCAGCTGCACGTCCAGGAGGGAGCCTCAGAAGAGACCAGACCTGCCAACACCCTCATCTTGGACTTCTAGGCTCTATGACCCCAAGAAAATAAGTGTCTGTTGTTTAAAATAGTCTGTAGCATTTTGTTGTGGTAACTCTAGCAAATTAACACAGCTCCTGGAAACACTTCTTCATCCTATTCCGTAACGCAGTTGCTTCATCAAGACTTAGAGTAATTGCTGAAGAGAAAGACAGACAGACTGAGGTGCAAAGTTGGGCCCCTTAGCTTGTAAGATGCATGATCTTAGGCAAGTTTACCTAATTTTTATAAACCAGTCTTCTTTCTTTAAAAGGACTGATGCCTATTTCATAGGTTATGAGGATTAAATGAATATTCAGAGTACCTGACCAACAGTGATTTCTGCATTTGCCAGCACGTGCAATTCTCACACAATTCTCTGCAGTCCTTCAGGTAAGATGAGTTGCAGCACTGAAAAGATCATGCCCAAGAAGGTGGCTGGGCCATCAGTAAGATGTTCCTTTTAAGTGAGTCTTCCCTGAAATTTAAAGGGCTTATAATTTATAAGGTGCCACCTAACTGGTCTCTGCCTCCAGGCTCACCATGAACCTGGCCTCTACACGGCCTTCTGGTTAATTCCCCCCCAAACCCAAGTGTGAACACACCACTCCCTAGCCTGCACCTCATCGGTGGCTCCCTAGCGCTGCCGACGGTCTGGAGCCTGTGCCCCAAGCCTGGGAGGATGCGGTCACCCCCCCTCCCGTCTCCTCTCCCTTGCGTCACGCCATCAAGCCCAGACAACACGCTCCATGCCGTGCTTGGCTTTGGGCGATGTCCTTCGGTGTCCGTACCTTCGTGACCCCTACTAGCCCTTCACTCTCTCAGTGAAATGCCCCCCGTGTTCCCAATCAGACTCCAGCATTGTCTTCTTAGCCCTATTTTCTCTCAAACTCTCATGTGGTTACCATATCACATTGCTTTTAAATATTTGTATTTCATTCTAGTCTGTGAGCTTTCCAAGGAGAGGGTCTCTGTCTCAATAATCTTTGTAATCCAACATTGAGCACAGTGCTTACGTTTAAAACATGTAATGGACATTTAATACATACTGGCTGAATAAATGACCACAGGAATGAACGCCTGTGATCAATCATATTACTATGTTATCACAGTTTAATATGGGCAGACCTCAAGCTCTCCAAGTCAGCTTCACACTCTGCATTAGCTATTTACTTCTCTCAACCTCGGTTTCATCATCCGTATGACAGATCCGTATGACAGTGCTAACTCCCGTGTTGCCGTTCAGATTACACAAGACATGTGAGTAAAGGATTGTACTCCATGTATGATTTTTGACTAATTACTTAAACTTATGCTCTGCGCTTCTTTTCTTCATCTATACAATGGGAACAGCCCCTCATACTTCATAAAATTGCCAGAACACTGAGAAGAAACACATAAAGTCTAGTCTGCTGTTTACCGTGTGCAAGTCTCTCCAGGTGTGCCCACACCTTCAAGAATACAAACACCATGCACAAGGCTTCCTGGAAATGAGACGAGCTGGGAGTCAAAGTTTAAAGGCTACTAATCTGTGACACACCATAGTGGAGAAAAACCCGGCATGAACAAAATGAGAAGAAAGTACATCCCTGCCCACCTCAGGACCCAAGTGCAGATCTGCTTAAAGCTTGCCTTGCCCCACATGAGTTCAAGAGTGAATTTATGCTTCATCAAAAAACCCATGTAGTCCATAGTTATTGAAGTTTATGCTTCATACAGCCAGCATTTTGGCTTGTGTATGTCTATCTTTTTTTTCCACTTAGAATTTTAAGCATAAAGCAAGAGGTTTCTCGGGATTTAGGAAAAGATTCTGAACAGAACACACAGGTTTCATACACTAATGAACATCAGGGTCTACTATGCCATGACTATAAAGCTGTGTTTCCCCTCTGATAACACTCGTTTCTAAGTAAACAGTTTTTCAGAAAACTAATCAGAACTAGCTCAGTTTTCACAAACAGGAATCTGAAGTTGTTAGAAAACAAGAGCACTATTGCTAAGAAGCAGAAATGATTTATGAACACTGAACAAAACTTCCGTCACTCCCATTCCCTGCACTGACGAAGCAGGAAAGTCACATGTTTCTAAGATAATTTGGAGCCTCTGGACTCGAGAGCCACAGACCTGGCACACACGTTCTTCCTTAGAATACACCGAATGCTTAAACTACATTTTTAGAGAAAATAAAAGTTTCACATTTTCCAAGACGCATTGCTTTAGCACTACAGTAAATTTGAGTGCAATACATGCTAGATGGTAGGACAGACAGTTTCCCCAATTAAAACAAAACAAAGGCCAAGTCAGGTCACCCTCACCGGCCAATCGTCATCCTATTCCGAGAGGATATAAAATGTGGACAGCACAAGTGTCTGCTGCGGGGTCTGTTCAGAAAGAGTGACGCTTACCTTTGGGTTGGGGCGCTATAGCTGTTATCATAGGAATCATAACTCTGTTCATCATAAGCAGTGCCATATCCGTCATCATAGTCCTAAAATACAACAGAAGGACAAAAAGTTCAGAGAAGTTTCTGGAAAGAAAGAAGCATTCCACTTTCAGTGAATCTTTATTAATTCAGCTACCACTGAACTCTATATCTAATTATAATGTAAAGAAAAATATAAAAGTGACATCAGTGAAAATGACAGAGTAAGAACCTCCAAAAATTCCCTCTGAAAAGCAAAGAGAAACTGGCAAAAACTGTCAGAATGAACATTTTTAGAACTCTGGAAATTAACCACAGGCTTACAGAGATCTAGGGAGCATTTATTTTTAAAAAATTGGCTGCATCTTGGAAAGAACGGTGAGCTCTGATGTTTTAACCTGTTCTATTCCCATCTCTCACCCTAGCTCTGTAGGGGCCCCAATCAATCAAGCAGGAAAGCAGCAGACCTGAGGCCACTGGCAGGGGCGGGCAGGGTGGAGCGCTTTTCAAACCCCATTCCCAGAGGACTGTCTTTATCAGACCCCACTTGGAGCTCATCCAGTGCACAAAGCCTTCTCCCTGAGAAAATCTGAGAAAATAACTAGGGGCAACTGTTTATGATCTCAGCTGCTTGAGGTGTGGAGGAAAACTGGTGCAAACAACAAGCTACAAGGAAAAGTAGAGGAATGCGAGATCCATTTGGGCTTTGCAAAGCTGGAAATTAGTAGTTCTGGAATTAGGTACCGTGTCATACAGCTGCCTAGGACAGACCTGAGAAGGTCCTGAGCGCTCTCCTCTGGATGACCTTGAGGTTCAGTGTAAGAGGGAAAGTCAAGGCTAAGCCAGAGTTAGTTGCAAACTGACTGGCTGAGCGTTGAAGACATACTCCAACATGTACTCACAGGCTCTTGGCAAAGATGAGGGACTTAGCTTCTAAGCATTTGATAAAATCTCTGTCCAGTCATCAACTAAGCACTACACTAACAGAGAAGATACTTCCATGGCAATGAAGGATAAATACTGACTTTACAATATAAATTTGGAAAAGTCCCAGCCCAAAATGTGAAGAATTTGATTCCCACATGGAAATATTATTTATTAAATGTCCAGTTTTAAACAAACAAAAATATGCAATGTACAGAGAAATGAAAAAGTATAGTCTGTAAACAAGGGAAAAAGTAGTCAATAGAAACTGTCCCTGCAGAAACAGAGACAGTGCACTTACTAGACATAGATCAGTTATCTGAAGTGTATTCAAGGAATGAAAAGATAGCCTGCATGGAAAAAACTAACGAAGGGTATGAGAACAATGCCTCACCAAAACAGAGAATATTAATACAGAAAAGAATCCAAAGAAATTCTTGAAGTACAAAGTATAACTCAAATGAAAATTTCACTAGCGAGGTTCAAGAGCAGTTAGTCTTTGTCATCTTAGTTATTAGTTTCTTAGACATGCTAACAAAAGCAAAACAACGCAAAAAATGCAGATAAAATGGACTCCATCAAAATTAAAAACTTCTCTGTCAAACAACATTAGGAAGAAAGTGAAGACAATCCACAGTGTGGGAGAAAATATTTGCAAATCACACATCTGATAATGGTCGAGCATCCAGAATAGATGAACTGATGAAAACGGTCATAGCTCAACAGAAAGACAATGCAACAAGAGTTAAAGTCATCCTCCTGGTTCTACGGGGACATTCTGAGGACACTATGCAGATGTGATAATAAGTGCACGATGGTTATTTCAAAGCTATTTTCGAAGTGAAAAAGGTCCAGAGAAATGATCATTCTGTAAGATCAAATTACATATGCTGCTCGATGACATTTATATCCATGAAAGTGTGAATCCTGCTCTACAACTGACTTCTAAGTTTCTGGGGGTAATCAATTACAGTGACTTTGCATTTACTGATATTTAGTTAACATTTAAAAGAGCCAGGATATAATCTAACTATTTCTGGAACATCAGTATTATCAATGATAATCAATTTAATGATTACCACAGATCTCTTGGAGTGGAGAAATGTGATCAAGGGGTAAGAGAAAAGATTTGGAGACAGATGGGCTTCTGTGTTTTATTGTCACTGATTTTAGACAAGATTTTGAAAGTGATGACCTTGGTTATTCTCTTTGAAGAAGCATCGAAATACCATACCTCAATTTATTTAATTTAGAAAAGCAAAACTATCTAAATAGCAAGTTAAAGTATAATGCATTTAATTGTGTGAGACAAATATTAATTCAAACGGATGACAATGTCGTTGTAGGAGTCAGTTCAGTTCAGTCGCTCAGTAGTGTCTGACTCTTTGTGACCCCATGAATCGCAGCACTCCAGGCCTTCCTGTCCATCACCAACTCCCGGAGTTATACTCCAACTCATGTCCATCGAGTCGGTGATGCCATCCAGCCATCTCATCCTCTGTCGTCCCCTTCTCCTCCTGCCCCCAATCCCTCCCAGCATCAGGGTCTTTTCCAATGAGTCAATTCTTCGCATGAGGTGGCCAAAGTATTGGAGTTTCAGCTTCAGCATCAGTCCTTCCAATGAACACCCAGGACTGATCTCCTTTAGGATGGACTGGTTGGATCTCCTTGCAATCCAAGGGTCTCTTAAGAGTCTTTTCCAACACCACAGTTCAAAAGCATCAATTTTTTGGTGCTCAGCTTTCTTCACAGTCCAACTCTCACATCCATACATGAACACTGGAAAAACCATAGCCTTGACTAGACGGACCTTTGTTGGTAAAGTAATTTCTCTGCTTTTTAATATGCTATCTAGGTTGGTCATAACTTTCCTTCCAAGGAATAAGCGTCTTTTAATTTCATGGCTGCAATCACCATCTGCAGTAATTTTGGAGCCCAAAAAAATAAAGTCTGACACTATTCCCACTGTTTCTTCATTTCCCATGAAGTGATGGGACCAGATGCCATGATCTTAGTTTTCTGAATGTTGAGCTTTAAGCCAACTTTTTCACTCTCCTCTTTCACTTTCATCAAGAGGTTTTTTAGTTCCTCTTCACTTTCTGCCATAAGGGTGGTGTCCTCTGCATATCTGAGGTTATTGATATTTCCCCCGGCAATCTTGATTCCAGCTTGTGCTTCTTCCACCCCAGCATTTCCCATGATGTTCTTTGCATATAAGTTAAATAAGCAGGCTGACAACATACAGCCTTGACGGACTCCTTTTCCTATTTGGAACCAGTCTGTTCCATTTCCAGGTCTAACTGTTGCTTCCTGACCTGCATATAGGTTTCTCAAGAGGCAGGTCAGGTGACCTGGTATGCCCATCTCTTTCAGAATTTTCCACAGTTTATTGTGATCCACACAGTCAAAGGCTTTGGCATAGTCAATAAAGCAGAAATAGATGCTTTTCTGGAACTCTCTTGCTTTTTCGATGATCCAGCGGATGTTGGCAATTTGATCTCTGGTTCCTCTGCCTTTTCTAAAACCAGCTTGAACACAGAAGTAGGCTTATACAATTTGTACATGATCACCTGAGATTTTTTAATGTTTTTTCACAAAGGAGGAATTGAGTATTTATTGAAGAGGTATGTGTTCAGAATTTTTGAAAACAGATAAATATAAAAGGAATACTCATTAAATAGTGGCAGAGGAAGAATAAACGTCAAAAATATCCTTGGAACATACGGGAAAGCCACAACATCTCTTGCAGTAGCTGAAAGTGAGTTGCTAACATAACTATGATCTTCCAATGACCAATGCAAGGAGGAGAAATATAAGATAAGATTGAAGCAGATAAGATTCAAACAAACAACAATACAAAACAAAAACTGAAATGATTTTAGTTATAAGTAGCAAAATGAGATATTACAATTCTTGTGAATTAATAAATTCAGAAATTAAGAAAGCAACTATCATTCTTAACAACAAAAAAAATAATTTTACTACATAAAAAACAACAACAACCCAACACCACCACCTCCCTTGAGCCCCTCCCCTGTGGCTGGCACTCCTGTTGAACACCAGAGAGGGAAGGGGTGTCCTGGCCTGGTGAGGACTCTGACAGAGATGACAGGTGACTAAAGACAGAACCATCAGGCAACACGTGAGCTGCTACGGCAAAGGAAGGCATCGAGCTAACACAGAACAGCCCAAAAGGCAAAGCGGAAGAAAGTGTCCCAGAAATGATGAAAGCAGAGAAAAGCAGAAGCAGCTGGGAAGATTTATTAAAAATCAGGCAGAATGAACAGCAGGTGCAAAACAACGGAGGTACAGGCATAAGACCCCTTCTCGTCCAGGGTCGGGTGGGCGTGCGGTGGTGCAAATGCAAGCGGGGCACAATGAGCCTGAGATGCCCATATACAGACCCTGTGTGGCCAAGGTACAGGTGAGTACCTTGAAAAATGAGTGTGAATGTGGATAAATGCGGCTTCTGGGAGGGAGTGGAGTGGATTCTTGTTGATACCTGCCATATTATTGCAAGACAGAGATGAGATCATTGGCTGAGAACAGCTGGAGTGGTCAGCCAGCAAAGGATCAACAAATAGTTAAAATGAGGAAGGAGCTCAAAGTTGTAACTACTGAGCCCGTGGGCCCTAAAGCCTGTGCTCCACACAGGAGAAGCAACCTCAAGGAGAAGCCCTCATGCCACCACCAGAGAGATTCTGCACCTCAGGAATCTCTCTGGAAATGCTGTGGGCATGGAGGAGGAAGGGTCAATCTGGAGGGCTGGATGTGCAACTAGGTCACTGCTTTGAGCATGTGGTTTGGCAAAATGTAGAGCTTACTGCTGCTTCAGTAATCCGTTAGTAGCTTTAAAAGAATATGGCTTCACCCATGCAGAATTCTATGCTTATTTAAAGAATCAAGATTCTTTAAGCTCCTATAAATGACTGGAATTTTCTTAACTGAAATGTAAAGTGACAGACTATTTTAAACTTACTTATGCCATTCATTCCCTGCTCAATTATTCTGAGACAGTATTAATACAAGGCTGTGTGTGTGTCAGTTGCTCAGTCATGTCCGATTCTTTCCAACCCCATGGACTGTAGCCCGCCAGGCTCCTCCGTCCATAGGATTCTCCAGGCAAGAATACTGGAGTGGGTTGCCATTCCCTTCATCAGGGGACCTTCTCAACCCGGGACTGAACCTGGGTCTTCCACGTTGTAGGCAGACTCATTACTATCTAAGCCACCAGGGAAGCCCTAATACAATGTTAGTTTATTTGAATTTTAGGTCACTGAATAATTGACTTCCATATTTAACACTGACGATTTAAAAAGGTTAAAAATGCAACTCTGACAAGATTTCTTTCATGATGATTTCACAGCTGGATTTGTCCATGGTGGTGTAGCTTCTTCCATTATAAGCATTATTTGTTCAATGGACAGGACTTGAAAAATACACGGAAAGCATGAAGCAGATTGTAACAGACAAAAGGAGGGAAAATGAGTGTGAATATGGATAGATGTGGCTTCTGGGAGGGAGTGGAGTGGATTCTTGTTGATACCTGCTATTTTATTGCAAGACAGAGATGAGATCATTGGCTGAGAACAGCTGGAACGGTCAGCCAGCAAAGGATCAACAAATGGTTAAAATGAGGAAGGAGCTCAAAGTTGTAACTACTGAGCCCATGGGCCCTGAAGCCTGTGCTCCACACAGGAGAAGTGACTGCAAGGAGAAGCCCGCACGCCACCACCAGAGAGGAGTCCCTACTAGCCACAACTAGAGAAAGCCCAAGCGCAGCAACACAGACCCAGAAAACCGAAAGTAAATAAATAATTTTTTTTTTAAAAAAGAGGGAACAAAGATGGAAAAGAAATAAAAGTATATTAATAAACATTCTTGCAGCATTCAAGAGACTTATTTGTCAAGCTCTACTTCTGCACTTTCATCTTTGATAAGGAAGACGTCTAAATGGAGCTGACCGGGTGACCTGGACACTTGGTAGGCGTCAGGGTGGCCACAGTAGGCAAAACATGTTCTAACACCAGTAAAGATCCTTCATCTGCCATTCCCAACCTGAAAACCACAGACATGTGACCCGATACCAAGAAATCTTGCTTTGAAGAGAAAAGATGTTCTAGGATAAAGGAAACAGCATGACCTATTTGATTCTATTTCTGTCACAAGTAAAATCAAGCATGAAATTTAAGACGGGAAAAAGCATTTTAAACAGAGAATTTACAGGAGTGATTTTAAAATAATGTTTAGGTTTTGGGTCCTTTTAAAAGGAGACAATTATCCTAACTATCCACCACCTCACTATAATTAGGGTGAAAC
Source organism: Cervus elaphus (assembly GCF_910594005.1). Classification (NCBI taxonomy): domain Eukaryota; kingdom Metazoa; phylum Chordata; class Mammalia; order Artiodactyla; family Cervidae; genus Cervus; species Cervus elaphus. The sequence goes on from NC_057835.1 coordinate 10,936,775, forward strand.
CTGGTCATTTCAAAATGTATAAATGTATAAAACACAAATGTATAAATGTATAAACAAAATATGTAAAACACAGTGTTAAAAGATTATTTAAATCTAGGCTTATGATTATTTTGAGTTTATCAAACACACACATTAGCTAAGAATAGTCTTTTGAAAAATTCATTTTTGCTGAGGTTCTGAATAATAGTAATATCCTTGTTGAGTATCACCAATGACCGTGAACACATCACATAGCCAAGTTATTTTATAATTAAGGACAAAATCACAATTTTAATAACAACTCTAAATAAGAATCTGTCCCCTATAATCATTTAAATAAGACATCATTAATTCAACAATCAGGCTGCACCCACACGTGTTGATCTATGGCTGTGAGGAATACATTGCGCAGCTTCTAGACTCACACAACCCCTTCATCGCAGTCTCTGGAGGCTGACGCCCATGTTCTGATTCCAGCTCTGCCTCTGATCTGGCTGTGTGGCTTTGGGGCAATCACCTGCCCTCCTTCCACCTCAATTTTGCAATCTTAATTCATCCCCTGGCTGTTTCCAGCGGCTGTGGGAGGAACTAACCCAAGAAATATACATGAAGGCTGTCTGGCACAGCTCTTGCCCAATAAACCTGGTTCCAGTTTACTGAAGACTAATTCCCATTAACACTCTCAAGCTATTAGGCCATAGAAACATCAGAGTTACCCAGGTAGCCTTCTTTTGGTGAATGTGATAAATTCTTAAAATAGTGTCTAAACTGTGATGTCTACATCTTCATTCTGCAAATAAGAGTATTAACTACTACTGTGATTTTCAGATAAAAGAGTAGCTGACCAAGAGTAGTTGTAATTCTATCCACATCTGGCCACAGCTTTTAAAAACAGATCTCCATCAATTATTCATAGAATGTCTTCCCTCCTCTGTTTTGTCTCTCACTGAAATAGAGCTAGATTTATTTAGATTTGACAAGGAATACAATGTAATATAATACAGAAAATAACAAAGAGGTTAACTTAGAAATTCCACAAAGGAAAGAGCAAACTGTAAACAGAAAAACCAAAAATCCCACAAAGATAAGAAAAGGGGGTAACTCAACTTTATTAAGCCCACATTATGTACCTCTGGTAAGGATTTTTATGTCGGTTTTTCCATTTTCCCCAGGAAGCTGGCATTTGTTGAATGCCTACTGCTCTGAGCCCTTGAGGAATACTGTATTGAACAAACAGAAGAAAACAAGCACCTCTGTCCTCAAGCAGCTTCCATTCCAGAGGGGAACAGACACACCTCATTCCTCAGGGACACAGGGAGAGAGCGGGGATGCTGGAGATCTCGGAGAGGTGCCAGGAGTCCTCACAGAAAAGACTGTGTACAAACGCAAAAGAAATGAGAAGCCGCTTATGCGGATTTTTGATTTTGCTGGTGGTGCTACTGGTACTTCCAGCAGGAGGAACAGCAGGGGGAAAGGTCATGGGGGCTGAGCCAGGGAGGGAAGCGCGGGAGCCACGTCTCGGGGGGCCTTTGGGGCCTCCAGTGAGGCGCCACTGGGGGCTCTGGTGCCTCATGCCATCTTCAGGGCTGTCCAGGTTTGGATTTGTTTCATTGATTTAACTTCCAATACACTATTTCTTCCCTTATCTGTGTCTAACCTGAAACTAAAACCATTTCGTTATTTTTTATATTTTTCAATTCTAGAGTATTTGTTTTCTATATTTTCCAGTTGCCTGCTTAAATCATCAAGTTTATCTTTTTAATTCCATGATTATAAAGAACATAAAGTTTGTGTCTGTTATATGAATCTATTATGGTCTGTTTTTACTGGTTCCTCATCTTGCGTGCCTATAATTTTTGATTAATTGCAATTATATATGAAGAACAAGAGAAATAACTGAAGGCCCACACTGCTGTTTCTCTCTAGAGAGAATCACACTTGCTCTTGGTGGAAGACAGGAGGACTCACAGTCCCAGCTTCACCACACCCCACACCAGGCCGTGATGACAAGCAGCCTTCCTCTGGGAGGACAGCTTTTCTGGGTTCCCATTCAAAGTTGAGGGGATTTATCAGCCTCCTACACCCAAACTTGGGGGCTGTGGACTCCAACTACTTAACCCTCTCAAACTCTAGATTTCTTCTGAGGCCCAATTCAGCTTCTCAGCTGCCTCTTCAGGAACGGGGAGATGCTCTCACAGCCTTCTCAACCAGGGTTCCCCCAGAGAGTGAGGCCCGGCGCCCACAGTGCCTGCTGTGCCTGGGGCGGGCTCGCGTCTCTCCAGAGCGTGCGGAGCAGCGGTTGTTGGTACCACCCCCACAAAGCTAAGGAAATAATCATGCATGTCATCTTCTGTGTTCTGCCATTCAGACGAGGAACCCCAATTCCTATCAAACACCCACTGTATTTGATTATTGCCTGTATCATCCACTAGAAATGCAGTCTCCCTGAGAACAGGGCTTCACCGACCTTGTCTACTAGTGTCCCCAGGGCCTGGCACAAGGAAGACTTCAGTAAACACTTCCGGAATGGTGACTGACTGGTAGCGAAGGGTTTACTTGGGTTCTCCCACTCTCCCACGGGTCGTGGCATGACTGGCCAGGAGAGAGGTCCCAGGGGCCTCCAATCCCATGGCGGAAGGGGAAAGGGCCCCTGGCCCACCAAGATGTACACCTGATTCACAGTGCAGAGGTTGCTACACAATGAAGACATCCCTATCAGAATTTCATAAGGTTAGCATTACCATTACTCCTTGCTCAGCTTGTAGACTCACCCAGACACCTTCAGATTATCATCTGGTCTAATGGTAGAGGGACCAGCTGTGCTCAAGGTTTGTTCAGCTTGAACAAATCTGCTTGATGAAAGACGTGCTGTTCTGTTATAAACAAGAATATCTGGTCTGTCTAGTACAATGTTTTTAATACACAAACAGATCATGTTTTCAACTTTTTATTCAAGCATAATGTAAGTCATAGGAAGGTACAAAACCCAGGTGCACAGCTCAGGGAGCACAGCTGTGTAACCAGCGCCCAGATCAAGGAAGGGAACATCTCATCCCCCGGACGCTCCCCTTGGGCGCATCCTCAGTTACTACCTCCCCCCAGAAGGAATGCCATCCTGACTTTCAATACCACTGGTGAGGTTTACTTGCTCTTGAGCTTCACAAAGATGGAATCAGAGTGGCAAGCCCTCTGTGCCTGGTTTCTTTCAATCAGCTTTATGCTCATGAGATCTGTCCATTGGGCTGCAGGCAGCAACCACTGGTTCCTTCTCGCGGCCTGAAAGCTTGCCTGTATGACTGTACTATCACGTCCTTATCCAGCCCAGTTGTAAATGCTTTTTAAGTTTTGCCCACACACCTTTTATATAAGTCTTATGAGTCTCTGTTGTGGTTGCCAGAGCAGAACCACTGTGCCTTGGGAAGAAGGCCTGTTTTTAGCTTTAACATGTGGTACCAAACCACCAAACCCTTTTCTAACACAGCTGTATGGACTGACATTCCCACAGCAGTGGGTAAGAATTCCTACAGCACCCCATTCCAGTTAACACTTGATTGTTTTAACTGTAATCTTCCTGGTGGGTGTGAATAGCATTGAATAGTTCCTAAAAGTCCTATGTGATAAGCACTAATATTTCCATTTACAGATCAGTAATTGAGGTATAAAGTAGTTAAGCAACTTGCTGAAGGCCACACAGCAATTAAAGGCACAGCAGGGATTTGAAACTAGTCAGTCTGGTTCCCGACCTTGCTTTTAACCACTGTGATACATTGCCTGACCCTATACTGAGGATCCCCAAGATAATGTCGCACTATGAGGGTATCTCTAGATGTCCCCCTAAATACTCATGTAAGTCAACTGCAGGTGTTCTTATCCTGAAGAGTCACTGTACTTTGTTTCCATGTCAAGAAATCAAACACTGATTACACACTCGATGCGGGGCCTGTGGATAAAAAGGCATGGCCCTATCATCAGCTTAGAATAAAACAGGAAAACTGACAAGTAAAGGAGTGACCCTATCACTCCAAGGTGAGCACCCTAACTAGGATGTACACACATGGATCCAAATAATAGAGAGGGAGCCCCTGGTGCATACAGGGGATTGTGGAAGGCTTCAACGGGTCCTCTGTAGACTACGATCTACTTGCAGGCAGGACTGAGCTCTACGCAAGCTGATTAAAGGCTCGAGGAAACGATAACACTAAGATGGCAGGTTCCTGTAGGAAATTCATTGTAACAGAGGACTAATCTAATGCCTCAGGACTAACCCACCTGAGGGCTAGGACGCATCCATCATGCTAGCTCAGATAACCTTCCTCATTAGCGAGGCAGGATCTGCTTTCCAGGCCTCAGAGACACTGTCATTTCAGAGTCCTCTGCTTCATGAACAAAGCACTTTTCTGGGGTTGTTTTTGCTTAAAGTGAGAAGGAAAAACAAAATCCCTTCATATTCAGAAGTTTAAAATCTGAAATTATTTTCTAAAGTTTTGCATTTCTAAAATAGGTCAACTTTTCAAGCAGTTTAGGAAAGAGACAGACTTGTGAAGCACCTGATAGACATTTCAAGTAAATTGCACACTGCACTTATTCTTGCTTCTGGTAAAATGGAGATAAAAAAATTACAGAACCTTCATCTTTTTATCTAAAATAAAAAGGTGTCCCTAGGCTTTTCAATTCACATTTAAAATGCATTTTCATAAATAACCTTTTCACAATCTGTACTGTTTTAATTAAATTTCTCGCTATGGAAAACAAGATAATTGAAGCAGTTTAGAGATTAGTTAACTGTCAAAAAATTATACCAGCAGTCACTGCAATGGGAAAATCTGCGTCAGTAGAACTCTCATCGTACTCAAACTCCCAGACTAGTCACATAATTAAAACTTCAGGTGAGCTCTCAGAAGAATGAGGAATGCTTTCACTGAGTCTTTAAACAAAAGCTATATTAAAAAATGACATGTACATTTTAAAGATATATTTGGTTTTTCCCTAAAGGCTTTCACTGATGTTCCTAATTGACTATACTTCAGAAGGGTTTATTCTTTGGGCAGATGGAAAAACAGTGTTCCCCGTGGTGCCATTTTACAGACAAGGACACTGTCTGTGTAGTGTTTTCTGGAGACAAGTTTCTTCTACAGCTTTAATGAGCCTGATCTAGAGAATAGGGAGAAAAGGTGGCCTACATGTACAACACAAAGTTTAGGTTTCTCCCATTCAAACTGTCTCTATGACTCTTCAAACCTGGGTTAGGTTAACCAACATAAGAAGTCCCATGAGGAAATACTAGTTGCAGAAGAACTAGTGACACCGGTAAATTACTCAGTCATGGACTGCTTGCTCTAGTAAGTTTCATATAACAACCCGTATGTCTGAAGTGATGAAATAATTTTCCCCTTCATTTGATAATTCCTCTGTTTGCAAATACAGAGTTTTAAATTAGATGAAACTGGCTTGTCCAGGAAGCACTGGGTCTTGGCTAAGAGTGAGGCTCTCAAGCCAGACTGCCCGGCTTTACATTCCAGCTCTGCCCAGACCAGTGGCATGCCACTAGGAAGTGTTAACTCATGGTGGTGTTTTCCGGATATGACAGATCCATGCAAACAGCTGAGAAACGTGCTTGTGAGGAAGTAAGGGCGTGTGGGTTTTATCACTAACTGGAAGTGTGATTTAGGAAAAATTAGCTATCTTCTCTCAACTGCCTGGAGATCACTTCACGGGGATGAAGTGAGGACTAAATAAGATGATATAGAGTAAAGTGCCCAGCACACTAACATGTTCTGTAAATACCCAACAAATGGCAGCTTCCTTTTCTTCCATCAACTTCTAGAAGTTGAAGAGTACTCTGTTTTTCTGTCTTTACTGAGTCAGAAAAATACTAGAAGACAGAAGAGTACTATTCTATACTTCTCTGATGGTTTCCAAGTGAAACCATCTGCATCAGGTGCTGTCCTTCTAAACATATAATAAATTAAAGCAGTGACTTCTGACCTTTAGACTGAAGTTGATGCGCTCACAGAGAAGCACCTAGAAAGCTCGGGAACCTCTGCAGTAGTGAGACAGGCCATCGGCTTGGAAGGCCCATGGCTAGGGAGGTGCTGACATGCAGTTGTGATCGGCCATCGGCTTGGAAGGCCCACGGCGAGGGAGATGTTGACATGCAGTTGTGATCGGCCATCGCCTTGGAAGGCCCACGGCGAGGGAGGTGCTGACACGCAGTTGTGATCGGCCATCGCCTTGGAAGGCCCACGGCGAGGGAGGTGCTGACACAGTTGTGACCGGCCATCGCCTTGGAAGGCCCACGGCGAGGGAGGTGCTGACACAGTTGTGACCGGCCATCGCCTTGGAAGGCCCACGGCGAGGGAGGTGCTGACACAGTTGTGACCGGCCATCGCCTTGGAAGGCCCACGGCGAGGGAGGTGCTGACACAGTTGTGACCGGCCATCGCCTTGGAAGGCCCACGGCGAGGGAGGTGCTGACACAGTTGTGACCGGCCATCGCCTTGGAAGGCCCACGGCGAGGGAGGTGCTGACACAGTTGTGACCGGCCATCGCCTTGGAAGGCCCACGGCGAGGGAGGTGCTGACACAGTTGTGACCGGCCATCGCCTTGGAAGGCCCACGGCGAGGGAGGTGCTGACACAGTTGTGACCGGCCATCGCCTTGGAAGGCCCACGGCGAGGGAGGTGCTGACACAGTTGTGACCGGCCATCGCCTTGGAAGGCCCACGGCGAGGGAGGTGCTGACACAGTTGTGACCGGCCATCGCCTTGGAAGGCCCACGGCGAGGGAGGTGCTGACACAGTTGTGACCGGCCATCGCCTTGGAAGGCCCACGGCGAGGGAGGTGCTGACACAGTTGTGACCGGCCATCGCCTTGGAAGGCCCACGGCGAGGGAGGTGCTGACACAGTTGTGACCGGCCATCGCCTTGGAAGGCCCACGGCGAGGGAGGTGCTGACACAGTTGTGACTGGGCTGCCAGTTCCGGCGCTTCTACTCTTTCCTCATCTATTTCCTCCTTCTTTCTAAGTCATGACATTATACAAGTTAGAACACTATGGATAAAAGCTTCAGACTCCGGGTTAGGGAGCCTGGGATGCGATCTCAGCTCACCCCCTTTCCAGCGCACAGGCCATGGGACGGGTGCCTGTCCTGGCACAGTGCAGGCCAGGACGCCCTTCCTCCCTACTGCCTGGGTAGTGCTGTGGGGACGGGGCAGCAGCGTGCCCCGCCGCACATCCGATCGTCCACACACAGGGCCTGAGCAGAGGGCCTTCAGGGAAGAGCGCCGGGCGCTCTGCTCAGGCGAACTGGTTCTGCTACTCCCTACACCCCCGCAGCCTCGAGGAGCCTGCGTCTCCTCTCACACACGCAAGTCCCTCCGTGTGCCAGCCACCCCACACCGTGCTCAAGGTGGCACTCCCACACCAGATGGGGTGGTTTGCGGATAATTCCACATTCTGTTCAGTAAACATCATACAGCTGGGTAATCAGAGCATATCAAGTACCTGAAAGAGCTTTCATAGTCTGATGAACTCGTACACCTTCATCGAGAACGCTCCACCGTACGTATGTTTAAAGGTGATTAACCCATCAGCTCAGGCTCAAAAGCTTAGAATGATCACACAACATTACGATAGCAAGGGATGTTAGTGAATGGTAAACACCTCCTATGAATAGATGGCTGACACAATCATAATGAAATGAGGGGGAAAATTATATGATTAAAATTTCTAAGACAATTTTAGTTTATACATCTTGAGAGGTGAGTTTGCACTTGAAAAAATATTTCATTTTTAAAATTATTTTTCAAAATTTGTTTCAGAATTTGAAAGATTCATAGCCATTCACCTTTAGTTTGTTTCTCTCATTAGAATGCTTGCTTTGTTTATTCTATGACCCTCTTTTCAGTATCAAGATTTCCATTTGATGAAAATACAGTTTCTTATTAAAAGAACATGTTTAGGGTGACAGTGGAAAGCAAGTCAGTTTCAGAAAACAATCAATTACAGAATTTTAAAGTTGGAAAAGATGTTAGAACAGCATCTGGTCCATCCTTCTGATTTATAGGTAAAATACATGCATTTTGCAGATGAAGAAACCAAAAAGGTTAGTTTACACAGAAATAGTGATGTAGACAATAAAAAGGATTAGAAACTGAGTATTTTACATCTCAGAATAATAGTATTTTAATTAAACTGCATTGTCTTTCATATTTATTAGTTCATATTAAATGTTTGCTACAATTGACTTCATGATAGAAGTATGTTTAACAGTGTGCATGACACATGGAATGACAGAGGTAGTTGGCATTAGTAAAAGTCAACCTCATGTTTATTTAGTAGCTCCAAAATATCAGACGTCATGATAGGCTCTGGGCAAACTAATGTTTTAAAAAATGATGTAGTCCCTGCCCTGAAGAAATCCAGTCTACCGGGGACAAAGACAAGTAAGTTGACTCTGAGGCAGGTTTCAGGGCACCCAGGATGCTGCTGCCTATGCCTGATGAGGACCAGGAAGGCTTCATGACTGAAGAATAAACAGTAACAAGAACTGGTAGGGACAGAACAAGAAAAGGCATTCGAAGAGACCCAAGAGCACGTACAAAGCCACACAGTTCAAGTCCTGTTATGTTTAAGAAACTGCCGTGGAGGGATCGATGGAAATAAAATGATAATGTGGGAAGGAAAGGGAGTTAAGAGGCTGAAGATGCTGTCGAGAAAGTCTTCAGACACCACTCAGAAGAATCTCAACTTTATCCTCCTAAACTTCTAAACTAGTTCTCACGCTCCAGGGATGGCCGAGCAGTAGTATCAATCAGGCTTTAGATGCCAGAAAGTACAGACTAGAAGTAATATGAAAAACACATTACTTAAGGGAAGGACCCAGGGGGAGGGGAGGACCACAAGCAAAGGTGAGACTGAGGAGGCGATGACAATCGTCTGTCTGTCCATCTATCCAGCCACATCTGGCCATCCATCTCAACAACCAGCGTTTACTGAGGGACTACTATATGTGAGGTGGTAGGAGTAAGAGTAACACAGATTTAAGGTCTGTGAGAAGTCAGACGTGAGAAAACACATGGACAGCTAACTGCTAGGTGTGGAAGGTGCGGGCTCTGTGAGAGGACGTCGTCACAGCATGAGCTGTGATGCAGGAGGACGGCGTCTTCCCGGAAGCCGCTGTGATGGAGGTGACCTGTTACTTATGGGGAAGTGAGCTGTGTCTACTGTGAGAACGCAGGGAGTGAAGACGGAAGCACGCGATCCTGGGCGCTGGGTTCCCTCACCTGGGCTCTGGGGGCTGCACCTCAGCCTCCACCGAGCTGTAGGCGCCGCGGAGAGGAAAACAGGAAGGGACCCTACAGAGGGTCAGAGGGGTGGCTACTCATCCGCAAATGTCAGGGGACAGGATAGACATGCACAGGACTTCAGAGACGATAAATAAAGTGACCAGACTGAGTGTCCAGGGAACAGTCGGCCCTCAGTAGCCACGAGGAGCTGGTTCCAGGACCCCCTTGGATCCAAAACCCACAGGTGCTCAAGCTCCTATATAAGATGGTACAATATCTGCGTAACACCTACCTACCCCATCCTTGTACCTTAAATCATCTCTGGATTATTTATAATACCTAATGCAATGTAAATACTATTTAAATAATTGCCTACATGTGGCAAATTCAAGTTTTACTTCAATTTTAGAAATTTCTGGAATTAAAAAAAAAATGTTCCATTAGTAGTTGGTTGACCTGCAGATATGGAGGGCCCTCTGTACTCTATGTTTTCTTTGTGTGTGGAACCTAAAGCAATTCATCAAAATGGATCTCCCTTTAGAGATTCATATGTAAATTGGACTCTGCCAGGAAGCATCAAACAGGTCCTTTTGTGTAATGATACCAACATTTTGAATTGTTAAAGTGTTCTCATTGAATAGATTCTGGGTTATACTAATTATTTGTCAGTTATTTAATTATTTGGACATAAGTAATGAATCAATGTCATTTTGGGAAAAAACTGCTTCTTGTCCTCAAAAAAGAGATGAGAAGTTACTGTAATTATGCCTGATTTTACTAAGTTAAAAGTGGAGCAGAAAGCCCCAATTTATACTCAAATGAATGAAAACACATCCATTATCCATTTTCTTCCTTTTTGGAAAAAAGCTAACTACGTTGAATTGCACTGCATTCTTTGAGTTATTCTTAGAAGACCAGTGTTCACGGAGATGGTTAACCTCTGCTATTCACATGGCCACTGTGAGTTCTATATGCTTTAGTGACAATACTGTTCTCACCATCAGACTTATTTGCTAACAGAGGTTCTTCTCAGTGACACACGCTCAGGGGATATCTGTGACGGTGACTCTGATGAAGAACAGCTGCCCAGATGACATCATAAATGATCATTTTCACCAACTCACCTTGAGAAAAATCAGTCCAATTTCAATAGACACATTTCGACAAGAAAACACTTTTACATTATCAGGCTTTCTTGCTTGGGCTAAGAGGAAACACTTTCATAATATGCATACTATTATGCCCACTTTTATAATGGGTAACTATTTAATAAAAATAATTTTAACATATATTGTAAATTGAGTTTTTCTTGGGCCTAAAACTGCACTGGAATACCTTTATTTTAGTACACATAATCTGAAGAACACTGAGTATTCTAAGGACTGAAATATATAGTTTCTCAAAAAAAAGCACCAGTTGTGGCAGGATTAAAAGAACAGGGTTTCATCTCTTTTTTATTTAAATAGGCAACTGATAGGACTTCCTTGCATCTTTTATTCTGGAAATAATGGCCTCAGATACTAAATGTTAAATGAAAATTAAAATAAATAAATCACATGGGTCAGATATAACCAGCAAGTTCTATACAAAAAGAACATTTGTTACCACAAATGTATTTCAAGGAAATCATTAAAAATTACATTTTTGAGTTCTAAAGGAATGACAAGCCTTTTTTAGAGATACAGACGCCCAGAAATTCCTAAAGTGAAAATGCTGGTTCAATTTTTTGCCAATACATATAATAATGCCTTATTTTTTTTTTTAAGTCCTAACCCCATCCCATTCGTCTCACTGGTCTTCAGTTTCCCTTTCCCTACTGAAGGCAGCTGATAACCAGAGAATGAGTAAACTGAAGGGGCCACAGAGGTGACCTGATCTCCCTCACTGCACCTCCACGGGGAGCAGTGTGCGGGGCCTGTGGCACTTTCCTGAAAGATGAGGGGACCTGACTCTGCCAGCTCGTAGAGCCTGGTCTCAATCCAGCACTGGCTGCTCAAGACAGAACACAGGCCCTGAGTCGTGGATCCCCGTCTGCGCCCTCTCTCCACCCTGTGACGTGGGAAAAGACACAACTCTCCACACCTTAACAACAGGACCACAATACCTCTGAGTGGCTGTGAGAACAAGATGGCACAACATGCAAGATGGTACCTCATGGAGAGCAGTTTCTCATTAAATGTTACATCCTTCTTGAAAGTTCATTCTTATGCTCAGATCAGATTTATAATACGTGATTCTGTGATTTTCAGGAGTTACACAGAATCAGCCTTCCACCTCTGTAATCTGCAACTGCCCTCCTAACCCTAGAAGACGAGAATGATGAAGGGACGATCTTTTTTCAAATGCCAGCTATCATACTCTTCCCATGGGATGATTACAGCAATTGGCTTGGAAAAGATCAATGGCAACTTTCACTGGGAAAACTTACCAGGTCTCTGTGCAGGGCTGTCTAGTCCAGTAAACATTCACTGAGAGCTTACAATGTGCCAGTGAGACTATGAACTGACTAAGATACATGATGCTTTTCCTGGAAAGTCTACTATCTTCTGAGAAACAGACATATACTAAGTGAAGACTGCACAACACTGCTAACAAGTTAGATATAAACTGCTAAGAGATGAAAATCAACAAAGAGTTTGGGGTGGGTCCCCCACAGGTGGCAATTAAAAAAATTCAGTCTTGAGAATGTTGATTCTTTCTGCAAATATTTATTAAGGACTAACTATGTGCTGGCCATCATACTAGGTGCTGAGAATATAAATGATATTCTGATGCTGAAGCTGAAACTCCAGTACTTTGGCTACCTAATGCGAAGAACTGACTCACTGGAAAAGACCCTGACGCTGGGAAAGATTGAAGGCGGGAGGAGAAGGGGATGACAGAGGATGAGATGGCTGGATGGCATCACCGACTCGATGGACATGAGTTTGAGCAGGCTCTGGCCGACAGTGAAGGACAGGGAAGCCTGGTGTGCTACAGTCCATGGGGGAGCAAAGTGACTCAGTCACAACTGAGTGACTGAACTGAACTGAGAATACAAAGGTGTGAACAGGGTGTGTGTGTTGGGGGGGGCGGATCCCTACTCTCATGGGATTTAGAGTCTAATTTATGATTATTCCATCAATGGAGTAATTACTTTAGTATACTCTAAGGAGACCACTTTCAAGTTTCCCACTTGTCACAAGAATGAATACCCACTTGGGAGGTTAGAGAATCCAGCTTTTTCTAAGTTAGATATCCTGTAGTATACCCACCTGATCGAAAATCCTAGAAATAAGCAAGCAAACAAACAAAAAAGAATACTTTTTCCCTTCCCATGCTGCAAAGCTAAGCAGCCAGTGTAAGTAACCTTTAGAATCTCAAAAGGTTAAGACCAATGGCCAATTATATCCAGGACCACCAGCGTGGCCATCTGCTCTCTAAAGGCCACTCTGTGGTCAGGCAGCATAAGGAAGGCCCTGGGTGGGAAATGCAGCCTCAGGAATTACACTGAATGTCTGGGGAAAGCCAGGCGTGAGTGTGGGCTCACCCAGTGAAGGCTCCATCCTCCTTCAGAGCCTCCACCCTCATCTGCTCCTGAAAGGACATGCGGGTTCCGCTGGGGAGGCCACTATCCCCTCCCTGTTGCAGTGGATAGGAACAGGGGTTATTAACAGAATATTTGCAAGTCAATTGTTTCAGTGCTTTTCCCATCATTTATCAACAAATAGCAGAATTAAGCTTAGAAAACCAAGTGCCTTGAATTTCTTTCCCTTTTGCTCCCCTAAACTTTAATCTTTCAAGAAATTTCTACTTGTATTCATCTAATTTCACTCAAGACTCACTAGAGTAAACATTTAGACACACACACGTGCGTCTGGTTCACACTGTAGGAATTCGATCCATCTCGTTGAGTAGAAAGATGAATTAATGTATGGAAAGAAGGCACTAGGTCTTTCTGAAACAGGCAGATTATGAAGCCAACAAAGCTAAGTCCCCTCCCGACTCATCCCATGTTACGGCACAGCGGGGTCAGGATCCACACAACGGCCCGATGATGATGAAGACGCCATCCAGCACGTCTACAGCAGTCAAGCCTACGAGGTCTCCAGGGACGCTGAGGTGGCAAAGAGCAGACACCAGGCTACCTCAAAGGAATTTTACAACATTTGCTTCCCTTCACAACAGTCTCTGCCACCCTCACAAGACTCAGCCCTTGTGGGTGAGTGTGAGGCCCAACTGCCAGTTTGGTAAGAAGACTAGCAAACAGGACCACATCCAACTGTAAGGAACACAGAGATGAGACAGAGGCCCGTCCTTCCCCAACTGAATGGCCAAGTGGTGAAACTGTCCATAATGAATTTATGTTTAAAGTATACTTCACTGAGCTCCCAGTGCACCGTCTCTGCGGAGTATAAGGGGGCACAGCTCTCGGCCCTTACCCTCAGCACCCAGTCCAGCGGGAGGCTGTGGGGACACCCAGCAGGTAGGCACCAGTAACAGCTGACCTGAATCTGCAAGGACAGACAGGAAACGCTCCGAGGACAGAGAGGCGCTCTCAAGGCAGAGACCGCTGCGTGAGCAGAGCTCTGGAAGCCTAAGGGGACTCAGTACACTTAAGGAGCTACCAGAAGTTCAAGGTGACCAGGACAAGGGCTCAGATCTTTCCAGTGGCTGCAGATGACACGGAAGAAGTTGTCTGTGGCCAGGGATTATGTCAGACTTCCAGAAACTGTGCAAAGAGGTGCTGAGCTCCAAGCAGGAGACCTCAATTAAGGCCAACGTGGAAATCTAGTGCTTTGGGAACCGGAGGACTGGCACTGCTTCCCTTTCTTTGACAACGGTTGATATAATCTTCTTTTAATATTAATACTTTCAATGACTAATATGACACATCTATCCAGTACTTATTTTCCTACTTTATGTTAAAATAGAAAGTCATAGAAAGAATCCCAGGGGTTCTGTATTCTTGTTAAAGAAACCAATGCTCCCACCCCCTGCTGCCCATTTTCCATAGATGTATTTTCTTTCTCTTATGTTAAGTAAGTCTGTGGACCGTATCAAAGAATTACTGAATGATAAATGGAAAAACTGATTTGCATTAATTAAAAAAACTAGAAACTTTTATTTTCTTCACTGAAAAAGAATTTCCACTAAGAATCCATATTCAGCAGCAGAGTCTAAGAGGAAACACTTAAGGGTAAAAACGACTTGTTATATGCAGGCAATTATTTTTTAAAGGACTGAATCACTCAGAGGCAACCTGTAGTGGATGAACGCTGTGTCACAAGCCTGTGTGACAGCCTGCCAGCACGTCTCCTCGGTCCTAGGCTTGAGCCTCCCCACCACCCAAATTCACCGCCATAGTTATTTGACAAAGAAGGTTATTTCTTTCACATTTTCTGTGTCTCTGATACCAAGTACTTATTTAGCACTCAGTAAATGCTAAAGAGCTCAATTTGAGCAGGGTGAGGGATACTGGTCTGCATCACACGCCTGACACTGTCTGCATCACAGGCCATTAAAGCACCTTCACTTACATAGTCTCCATAGGTCTCCTGCGTCGGGGGCGGCGGTGGAGGTCTGTACCCAGTTGGGGGCACTCCTCGTGCTCTGGGAGTGAGTAGTCCTCTTCCGCGACTCACTGGCCCTCGGGTGGAGAGGACGCCCCTGGAAGCTGGCGTCCCCCGTGGTACCCCGACTCCCACCGGCCGGGCTGAGACTCCTCCCCTGCCCCTACAAGCAAGAAAGTCACATTAAGAATTTGCATGGTGTTCTCCAGTATTCCAGTGTTCACATGCACTAACACCTCATGAAAATCAATGTTCCATAAATCTGTAAAAAGAAATAAGGACACTATATGCAAAGAAAAAACTAAAGCAAGTCAGGAACAGATTATCTACCTAAAGAAAGGAACTTCAATCATTCAAGCACCTAGTCCAGTGATAATAAACATGGTAACGTCAAAGAAGCCCCAGCATTGGTTCCTCTTTGGGACCCAGAACAGGAAGCTGACATCCGGGGAGGCTGCATCCCCTAGGGCCATCACGCCCCACCAGTCTCAGCCAGTCCTCACTCCAACACTGCGACCTGGGCCTTACTGGCCCGACTGTGGACAAGAAAACAGAGCCCCGCAGGGATCTTATGGCTGGCTGAGAACACACAGACGGCAAACCCAGGACCAAAATACACACCAGATTCCAGAAAAGAGGGAACAGAATGGACTTTCTCAAATAACATATCTACTACACAGGATGGAAAGCACAGTTCTCAAGTGAAAGAAACATATTTTCTGAAGTAGAATGCAACATAGTCATGTATTTCTAACATAAAATATGAGACTTCAAGTCAAGAGAAGAAGGAAGGAGGCAGCCAAAACCTGAGCAAGGGTGCAAGTCCTATGAAGAAATGAGGACAGACATTTAGCTTTACTGGAAAATACAGGCCCAGCCAGGCCTACCTCCTGTGGACAACGTCCTGCAAACAAGGAGAACAGAGCAGCTGATGTGGCTGCCTGTACACCAGTTCTCTCCTTCTTCTTTAGTTTGACTAGAATAGTGAATACACAGCTGAAAATGCAAATCTCACAAAAAACAGAGAAAATTAACAAAACCAAAAGCCAACTCTTTGAAAGGATCAATATAATTAACAAACCTCTAGACAGGCTAAACAAGGAAAAACAATATCAGAAATGAAAGAGGGGGTCACACTACTGATCTCAAGGACATTAAAGATAAAAACAGGAAGATTACGAACAACTCTAGGCCCACATATTTGTTAATTTAGGTGAACTGGATTAATTCCTCGAAATACACAAATGTATTTATTAAAGAAATTTATTTGATAATAATCTTTCAAAAAAGAAATTTAATTGATAATAATCTTTCAAAAAAGAAAGCATCAGATCCAGAGGATTCACTGGCAAAATCTATCAAATACTGAGAAGAAATTGTATCAGTTTTCCACATTATCTACCAGGAAGTAAAATCAGAGGGAACCTCTCCCAACACGTTCCCCGCAGCTGGTCCTTGGAAATGCCTCCTGAAAATTACTTCTGCATTACAGGCTGGGCCTGGCCTGAGCCACCAGGGGTTACAAAAGTGACCGGCCCCAACCTGGCCTTGAGCCCTCATGGGGACCTATCACAGGAGGTGTCTCCCAAGAATTTTTTTTCTAAGTCCAACACGACTGGCCAAGGTGTTGGGAGACAGGGAGGCTGAGAAGGGTGACAGGGCTGGGCTAGGTGGTCTCTGACCTCCCGAGGAAGAGACGTGCGGTCCAAGGAGAAGCAAAAGACATTAAAGATATTATAAAATGGAAATAAAAATTTATAAATCAGTATCTCCCATGAACAAAGATGCAAAAATCCTAAAAAATAGAAGCAAATTGAATTTAATAATATATTAAACACATCACGACCAAGTAAGACTTATTCCAAGTATGCAAGCCTACTTCAACTGATAGCTCAGCTGGTAAAGAATCTGCCTACAACACAGGAGACCTGAGTTTGATCCCTGGGTTGTGAAGATCCCCTGGAAAAGGGAATGGCTACCCACTTCAGTATTCTGGCCTGGAGAATTCCATGGACTATATAGTCCATGGGGTCGCAAAAAGCTGGACACAACTGAGCGACTTTCACTTGAAGGTTGCTTCAACATTAATGAGAATCAATGTGATCCATCCATCACACCAAGAAGGCTTAAGAAGAAAAATCTTAAGATCAAACCTTAAGATCAAGCAGCATTCAATGAAATACAAGGTCATTCATGATTTAAAAAAATCTCAGCAAATGGATATATATTCACTCAGGTTAAAAAAGAACATCTACAAAAAACCTACAACTAATAACACATCAAATGGTGAGAGATTGAATGCTTCCCCTTAAGATTAGGAAGAAGGCATGGATGTCCAGCCTCACCATTCCTATTGTATTAGAAGTCCTACCTAACTTAATGAGGCACAAAAAGGAAATAAAACTTTCAAGACTGTGGACGAAGAAACAAAACTTTGTTTGCAGGTGACATCATTTCTCTGTAAAAGTTTCCAAAGAACCACCCAGATCAAGATAAAAAAAAGCAACTATACAAGCAAACAGTAAACCAGAACTAATAAGCACATGAAACACAGTCTTGGAATACAAAGTTCGTAAGTCAACTGCTTTGCTATAAACTGCAATGAATAACTGAAATTTTGGTAAGTGGCTAACAGTGATAAGCCATGCAAATAGTATGTTTCCATGATATGACATAATAAAAATATCTATTTACCCTATGGTTTTTGTTCCCCAAACTAATAAGCCTGGGCTAATCTGAAAAATATTAGACAAATCCCAAACAAGGAACATTTTACAAAGAACCTGATTGGTACTCCTCAAAACTGTCAAAATCATGAAAAAAAAAATATGACTTTCACCTTTAGGGAACCTGTGTTATCCATCCATTTGTTAAGTATTGTAAATTAGATATATATATATATATGTGTATATATATATATATTTAAATACTAGGCCATAAAAATTGGTGCAGTAAAATTGGTGGTCAAGAAGAAGGACGCTGGATTCAGATCTGAATGCAATTCCTGACTGTGGTTATTTAACCTGCCCTCCAGTTAACATTCAAACGCATCAAGGGTCTGAACTTCCCGGCACAGTTTCCTCAACCGTAAGAGCTCTTTTCCTGGTGTTATGGGGAAGGAAAAATGGCGCAGGGCACACACAGTATTCAGCACATTTCCTGCTCAAAACCACTTAAACAAATTTCAATCTCTCTGAACTGTATTGACAGAAATCATATCTTTAGTTTTACTCATCTTTTTATCTCCATTATATACCTAAAAAATCTTCGGTGTAATTAGAGAATAGTTTCTACTCCTGATACATCTGATGCATCTGTGCTATGTCAGTCACTCTGTGTATAATCAAACTAATTAAGGCTCCTGCTTCTTTATCTCATATCCCACCCCTGTCATCCAAGGCACTATTCAATCACAAAATATTCAATACTTTGTATAAATTCAGGTCTTTTAAGTTGAAAACATAAATTTGTATTTAAGAACCTCACAATTCTCTCCCATGAGCACTGACACTGTGAGGTTATGTGCCCACTGGGTTTAGGAATCACACTAAAGAACCTGTGATAGAGTTTCAGACGAGTCATTTGATGCGTGTAGCTCGGGACCCTTATCTACAAAAGACACTTTGAAGATTCGTCTCTAAGAGTCTGAAACCCCACAGGAAGGGTGTGAAGCAGCACGGCCTTAGTGCTGTACCAGGCGCTTGGCGAGGGAAGTCATGACAGAGGCACGGCCAGCACGCACATCCCGCTGCACCGCCGTGCGCGCTCACCCAGTGCTGCAGATCAAGCTCAGGGCAGAGCTAACGGCAGGATTGATGACACGCGGTGAGAGCAGAAAAGGCGTCTGTGAGATGAGATTTATAATGATAATCAATGGGAACTCGTTTATTTTTTACTTGAAAAGTTGCTTCAAATTGATAGGACTGGGTGCTGCACTGCTCAGAACAGGGATAATGGAAAAGCAGAAACCTAACCTATCTGAGTACACAGTTTCATAAGCTGGTGAATGTGTGTGATTGTAATGGTTCTGTGTGTTTGCATTTTTCAGCACAGTGATGTTGATTTCTGGTTTTACAAGTCAGATATGAAAATAATTGAAATAAGTTTTTTTTCCATGGGAACCGTGCTTTGAATGAATACAAAAAGTTATTGATCCATTAGGAACTAATTATTTAGTTTATATGTTAGTAAGAGGTTTTAGGATATGATGAAAAAGCCCATGCTTTGGGTTCAACACACAATAGCCTCAATACTCAGATCTAGTCCTGAGATCACTGGGTTGCTGAGCCTGGGCTTTCCATCCACAGAACCAGTAAACAAGATCCAGCTCTCGTGGAATAGTTGTGAGCGTTACAACTATATCAAGTGCCCAAGCAAAAACAGGCACTCAGTAAGTGGTGGTCACCTGTGGACTCTGTCCTCAATACTGTCCTTCTGGTTGCTGACCGAAGAGTGAGGAGAGAGAGACAGCAGAAGGCACAACTTGCATTAGGTCTCATCTTACACGTTCGGCAGCAGCACGTTTATGTACCTTCTATACATGTAGCAGCAGTAATGCAGTGTGGTAGAATAAGGGTATAAATGTATATCACAGTGTTTGGCTTTTGTCTACATATTTTATGAGAAGCAAAAGTACAGAACAAAACAATGAATTTGATAAATTAGCTCAAGCCAGCTCCAGCATTATTAGCTGGGTAAGGCCTGGGCCTCAGGAAGAGAAGGGCCTACAGCTGATCATAGCAGGGGCCTGTGGATCTAGTCAAGGTCTAGCCGGTGTCACAGTGAGAAAAGGCCTTGCTGAGATCCATCCGGGGATCAGCCTTGACGCAGTAATGACCTGAGGGGTGCTTTACTTTCCCACAGAATCCCTGACACGTGTGACAGCATTTCTTCATCTCTGATGGTGTGTGCTTCTAAGAGTCAAGTGTAATCATAGAGATTTTTTTTTCTTGCCAGAGGTTGAGAAGGGAATGAGAGGCCAGACAGAAGGTAAAAGTAAATGTAGCCTAAGGTCTCAATCCCTCAGACTAAACATAAGAAACCGCCAGGGCGAGGGAGACTGAAGTTGTGAAGAGAGGACTGGGACAGCTTTCACCCGGAGCACCTCTGCAGATCCTGACACATGGGGCTGGGCCCTCTTCTCCTCTCACACTGTACTGCGCACCCACAGCACATGGGCCTGGTCTCAGGGCAGCGTCAACATCAGGAGGTCTAGGCTGGGACTGAGACTGCATGTCCAGCAAGCTCTCAAGTGCTGCTGTGTGTGGCTTGGATCCAGAGGTTACAGACCTGTTATGAAACCTGCTGGCTATCTCTCTTCCTTCCCCTGTGATTCATCTGATAGGGACAGAGTGAAGGGACAAAACAAGGAATTAAACAGTTAATCCCACTAGGTGATTCTAAGAATCCATAAAAAAAAATATGGGAGACTCCTGTCAGTTAACGATTTCCCAAGAAAGCAGGTTTGCTTAAGCACAAAACCAAGTAGGCTTGCTGAGCAACAAAACCATGCAACAAAAACATGAGACATGTCCCCAAATTATGAAACAGTGGTGGCATGAGCCCCACATCCTGCCTGTGAGCTCAGTAAATTAGTGATCCTTAGGACATGCTCTCTGCACACATAAACAATAATCTGTGGACCCAGCTTGACCATATAGGGACAAGAAAACTCTCCTGCTCAACTGATGATGGAGGAGAAACTGTAAGAAGTATCTGTGCTACAGGACTTCAATTTTTAGTGAGGGGTCATTCTGAGTAATCAGGAAAGGAATTATCCCATAGTCTAAGCTTCAATGGACAGTTAAAAACATTAAGTAGGATTTGAATTACTGTGTGCTCAATGTTCTGTTCTCATTTCACTGATGAAGAAACTAGGCTTAGTGAGGGAAGTCCGCTGAGACCACCCACTAGGAGGGGCCCGGGTGACTGTGATTCTCCTGTAGCCACAGCCCAATTCCAGGCATGTGGCGCCATTTTCCCTGCTTTCAAGCCCTGGCCCCTCTGTGTGGGATGACTTCCCTCTCCTGAGTGTGTCGGTGTGCACGCTCCCCATCTTCATTTCTATTTCACTTCACTCTTCCTCATACCCCTCGTCCTCTTTTCAGCCAGTCTGCCATCACTACTCGCTGCTCTGACTTTCCTCTCATGATCCCTGAACGGCTGGACAATGACTTAGTCACCATCTGTGTAACTTCACTTCCTGTCACAGAAAGAGCTCAGGAAACATGTGACATTAAATGACCTAACACCAGAAACTGACTTCATGTTCAAAGAGGAAAAAAACTGATTAAACTTTTGAAGAACCAGGGTGCTCTGGTGCTGTGACCAGGAGAACTGTGCTCCGTTCCAGGCTGGCATTTACAAGACAGGTTCTAGCTGGAAGTTTTCTCATTGTTTGCCATGTTGTTTGCCTTCCCCAAACCTACTAAGGTGATTTCAAAAGAAACCACAGGTTTTTCTCCTGTCTCTCCTGAATCAACTCTAGTGTGGCTGTAATAACTCAGAGAGCAGGAGGGAGGAAGAGCAGGGGGTGCTGAGGACACGGGGATAGTTCTGCGCTTACGGCAAGACAGCAGAGAAGCTCATTTCCAGGGAAAGTCCTCCAGCCTCTGCCTGCAGCGAGGAGCTCGTGTGTCCTGATCACCGCCTGGGCTTCAAGGGCATGGACAGTAGACACACAGAGTTGGAAGGAAGGAGGCAGGGGCGAGACAGTTCTGACAGGTCAGGTGGTACAAGGTCCTCAGCAGGCAAATCCAGGAGGGAATCAAACAATTTATATACCATCCCAAATTAACGACTTTTTTCTCCAACTGGAAACTTATAATTTAGTATAAAAAGAAATAGATCATCATTTTTTCCTATTTCCAGCCTTTCCTTAATAATAAAAAAGGACTTTTTAATATAGATTGGTAGATTAATGTAAATCATGTCATATGTTGGTGAAATATTTATGGCCCATATTTTAACTACTCAGTTTTCCTGATAACATTTCTCATAACTTCCCCTACTGTGGAGAAAGGTATATCATTTTTGTCATTAAAACAATCTTCATCATCTGTGATATTATTCATAATCCATTTTAAAAAGAGAATAGGTACCACGTGAAGGTTAGTATTGATGTGAAAATGAGGGTGATCACGTTCTGTCTGATTCCGTGGTTGAGAACTTACGTAGTGCCCACTCGTCAACGCGACTGTGGCTAGAATTTATCAGCAGCTACTGAGGTGCCAGCCGTATAAAAACACGGTATCATTAATATCAGTGGGGCAGGATCTAATGTTAAGACGACAAGTGATCACCACATGCTGACAGTTCATGCAGCGTCTGGAAGCTGCAGATCTCCGCGGTGGCCCCAGGACAGGTCCACTCTTCACAGAAGTCTGCAAATGTGCTGAGGCTCCTGCACAAAGCACAAAGACTGGCAAGTGCAGTCAGAAGCTCTAACCTGAGACTGCCATCCAGGAAGAGAAGAGAGAGAGGAATGCAAGATATGTGAAGAGACCGGAGCTGAAACTTCCCCCATTTGATAGAAGGTCTTGAGTTGACAAGGTCAGCCTCATGTCCTAAGTTGAAACAAACCTACCACGTGTAGCATCCAACACTGGTGAATGTGTATTTACTACCTAGAGAGACAGGCTGTATTCACTTTTTTCCCCCGCTGTCTCTGGTAACAAATGCAAGGAGAGAACACTGCCTGCTACTCGGGGTCAGGGCCAGAGGGGTCAGAGACAAGGCCAGTGGAAAAGCTAAACAGAACCAGCCGGCTGTCCTGCAGAGTGGAAGGAATGGGGCATCCTTGAGGGCTCAGATCTGTCTCACCCAGACCATCCAGGCAGCAGCAAAACAAGGGGTAGAAACCCTGTGGAGAAAAACATAAAACTAAACGGAAGTTTGCCTGGAGTGGCGTCAATCCTAATTTCCCTGACACTTCTCTGCTGGGATCCTTGCAAGGACTGAAGTGACGTATCACAGTCAGCATGGGGTAGACTGGAAAAAAAGCAACTTGCTTATCTCCTAGTAAGAAAGGAGTAAGTTTAGTCCTCTCATCTGAAACTGAATGAAAAGGTTTTATTAAAATATGTATTACTCCCTATGGCAGGATTTAATTTTAGATCATTTACATCTTTTAGCAGAAAGGTATCCTAAAGTGAGAACAGTGGGGAACATGCAAGAAGATTCCAGGAATGACCTGCTCCACTGAGACATTTCCCAGTGGTGCCATCCGTGTGACCAGTCCCAGCAGGCGACTCCACAGCCAATCAGTCACGGGGCAGACAAGAGCCACACTAGCAATACTGTAAATGTCAACACTCCATCAGAAGAGTCTAAAGAATCTGTAAGTGTACTGAATTCACTCAACATTTATTTCCTGAGTGAGTCCTATATGTCATGTATTAGAGACACAAGGTCCTTTAAGGTTTTACATTACACTAAGGAGTCACATTATACTAAGGATCACTCACCTAGAGCCAGATATCCTGGAATGTGAAGTCAAGTGGGCCTTAGAAAGCATCACTACTAACAAAGCTAGTGGAGGTGATGGAATTCCAGTTGAGCTATTCCAAATCCTGAAAGATGATGCTGTGAAAGTGCTGCACTCAATATGCCAGCAAATGTAGAAAACCCAGCAGTGGTCACAGGACTGGAAAAGGTCAGTTTTCATTCCAATCCCAAAGAAAGGCAATCCCAAAGAATGCTCAAACTATCGCACAATTGCACTCATCTCACACGCTAGTAAAGTAATACTCAAAATTTTCCAAGCCAGGCTTCAGCAATACATGAACCGTGAACTTCCAGATGTTCAAGATGGTTTTAGAAAAGGCAGAGGAACCAGATCAAATTGCCAACATCTGCTCGATCATCAAAAAAGCAAGGGACATACAGAAAAACATCTATTTCTGCTTTATTGACTATGCCAAAGCCTTTGACTGTGTGGAACACAACAAACTGTGGAAAATTCTGAAAGAGATGGGCATACCAGACCATCTGACCTGCCTCTTGAGAAACCTATATGCAGTCAGGAAGCAACAATTAGAACTGGACATGGACCAATAGACTGGTTCCAAATAGGAAAAGGAGTATGTCAAGGCTATATATTGTCACCCTGCTTATTTAACTTATATGCAGAGTACATCATGAGAAACACTGGGCTGGAAGAAGCACAAGCTGGAATCAAGATTGCCGGGAGAAATACCAATAACCTCAGATATGCAGATGATACCCCCTTATGGCAGAAAGTGAAGAGGAACTAAAAAGCCTCTTGATGAACGTGAAAGAGGAGAGTGAAAAAGTTGGCTTAAAGCTCAACATTCAGAAAACTAAGATCATGGCATCTGGTCCCATCATTTCATGGGAAATAGATGGGGAAACAGTGGACACAGTGTCAGACTTTATTTTTTTGGGCTCCAAAATCACTGCAGATGGTGACTGCAGCCATGAAATTAAAAGATGCTTACGCCTTGGAAGGAAAGTTATGACCCACCTAGATAGCATATTAAAAAGCAGAAACATTACTTTGCCAACAAAGGTCCGTCTAGTCAAGGCTATGGTTTTTCCAGTGGTCATGTATGGATGTGAGAGTTGAACTATAAAGAAAGCTGAGTGCCAAAGAATTGATGCTTTTGAACTGTGGTGTTGCAAAAGACTCTTGAGAGTCCCTTGGACTGCAAGGAGATCCAACCAGTCCATCCTAAAGGAGATCAGTCCTGGGTGTTCATTGGAAGGACTGATGCTGAAGTTGAAACTCCAATACTTTGGCCACTACATGCGAAGAATTGATTCATTGGAAAAGACCCTAATGCTGGGAGGGATTGGGGGCAGGAGGAGAAGGGGACGACAGAGGATGAGATGGCTGGATGGCGTCACCGACTCGATGGACATGGGTTTGGGTGGACTCTGGGAGTTGGTGATGGACAAGGAGGCCTGGCGTGCTGCGATTCATGGGGTCGCAGAGTTGGACATGACTGAACGACTGAACTGAACTGAAGGAGTCACCAATGAAAATGTGAACAAGTCAGAAAGGTAAATTCAGTTTGATAAATGCTGCTATGTAACCGAGAAGGGTGTGTGGACTGGCTTCTGGGCTACAGGGTGGCCCTTTCAAAGAAGGAGACGGCAAAGGCTTCTCGGAAAGGTGCCCGGGTGTGCTAAGAGCAAGGTGCTGAGGGGCGGGCAGGCGACTGCAGACAGGCCTTCCAAGGAGGAGGAGGGAAGGCCAGGGACATGGAGAGAGACTGGGCTGGCCCGTTTGAGGAACAGAAAAGAGACCAGTCTGGCTGGAATGCAGAATGAGAAAGGTGATCAAAGAAAAATAGATTTACGGATAATTTTAGAGCTAAAATCAAAATGACTTCCAAGGGGTTGGGTGTGGTGAAGATCCACCTCGGACCTTCCAACGGTCCCAGGACTAAAGTGTGAGGATGCAGTAAGTACATTTGTCTTTCATTTTATGACTGTTTTTAGCCATTTAGACATCATGAATTCTATAACTGTATTTCCCTCAGCTTTGGCCACTAGAAAGGTCAAAGCATAACCTGAAGACCAATTTTGCCAACCTTACAAAATAACATGCATCTTTTTGTATATCAATCTCACTCTTAGGATTTTTGTAATTTTCTACCCTAATACTTTCTGTATCAATTAACTTTTATTCTGTTAGGTGAATATTAACTTACAGTAAGTTACTATATGATCTGATGAGGGAAAGTAGTAAAAATACAAATTTCTCATCATAGTTTGTATTAATTGCGCTTTAATTAAAACATAACAAAATTGACAGAATGAAATTTCTATGGAAAAATGGCAAGGGAAGAATGGGTGGAAGAAAAAAACAAGATTCTGAATGAAAACCGAAGGGGAGGCTCAAAGAGAGGGAGAGGCAGGTTTCCGGAACCAGAGTGCCCGCATTCCCCCGGGTTCCCTGCCCGCTGTCCTCATTCATGACACGGTGACGAGCAGAATAGCACCCACCTCACAGGGCTGCTGCTGAGGCTTACCCTAGCCGAACTCTGTAATATGCTCAGGAAGTCCTCGGCCAGCAGCGGGCGCACTGTGAGTGCGTGCTGAAGTAAGATGGGGTGTGCAGACAAGTAGGATTTCAACAGGTGAGACGCAGAGAGAGGACTGCAGATGCAGGAACAATGTGAACAAAGGCCTGGAAGTGGGGAGCACACACTTCGACCCAGTGGTGGGGCTAGGTGCCAAACACAGGAAACACGGCAATGTAATGAATAAAGACCAATCGGGAGACAGGTCTTAAGAACAATACAGAAGGACACTGTATGCCTCTTAGAGGAACATGAATTTAATCCTGTTTAACAAGAGTGTCTGGAAGATGCGGTGCCATGGAAGCCCTCACCTCACACGAGGGAGGAAGCAGCGTCCAGAAGTACCCTCGTGAAGGTGTTCAGTCAGAACAGCCAGCCATGACTCCACACACTAAACCACGGGCTCTGACTGTGAACTCAACAGCAATCCTATCCAAGAATATCAACCACCAAGGCAACGGAAAAGCTTAAAACAGTAAGCAATGTATATGTTGTCATCAAGAATAATTTTTCATCTGGGTGGATGGAGGGGTTTCTCTAGACATTACACTCTCCGAACAGAAAGTTTCTGCCTTCCTGCCTGTTCATAAGGTAACATTTTCTACTTAACTGAAAACATGACAACCAGATTAGAAATTATCTTCAGTAAGAATGACCGGTCTGATGGGGACAGAGCATCCCCTAAACCGAAGACCCTGCCCAAGCTCTGTGCTCTCCATCCAAGGGGTAAAATGGGCCTTGGCAGGTGTGACAGTCCAGGTGGGCTCTAAATATAGGCACACGCTCCCCTGCATGAGGTGGGCCAACGGCGCTGAGCCAGACCAGGGGAAGAACAAGAGAGAGCAGATAGGGCCTCAAGGCAAGGACAGCCCACAGGCCCAGAAGCTGGAAGGGTCAGGAAAAGGATTCCTGCTACCACCTCCCAGGGGAGAGCTGTCAAACACCCAGGCTGTGGCCTCCTTTAGCTGACTGCAGACATCTAGTCTCCAGAGCTGCGACCAAATTCTACTGCTTAAAGCCACCAAATTGGTAGTAATTCACTGCAACAGCCACAGGAAACTGATATAGCAAGTATGTAATTTTTTATGATTTCAAGTAAATTATTTAACATTAGGAGAAATGGAAATGAAAGAAATTTACCATTTACTGAACAGCTACATCAATTATTTCATTAAATCATCTGCAGCAATCCTATTATTATTAGCCTGTTTTATAGAGAAAACCCACCTGGTGCCATGCCCAGGTCTGTGCTTATTTTATACTGCAATAACACCTGTCTGTAACTGCTCTGACAGGGTGCTGATCCGCAACACCCCCCAGGGGAACTGACTTGTTATTCCTCCAAATGCACTTGGTTACATGGAATAAGCCTATTTAAAATTACTTTATGCAAAACTACCTGAAAAAATACATGCAGTCATTAGTAAAAAAAAAAAAAAAAATCTGTGTGACTAAAGGGCAAAAATTCAAAAATTAAAAATAATTCTCAAATAGGTTTGAGAGTCGTATCTCAATCTACAGTTTTCTTCAACTGACTTACAATTCATTAAAACATTTTTCATGTTTAAAAGGGTCATGAATCATTAGTTCGAGACAAAAATAAAATTTCAGTGTGCCTGGACAAGATCCGGAGTATCAGATACTACAGAGCATCTACATGAAATAAAAAGAGAACAGGCATGGGGACATTTATCTGGTACCTGACACTGCTCACCACTGGAGACGTGGCACTGAACTAGCTTGATACCATCTGCACTCAAAAGGAAACACAAGCTTCTACGATGTCCATTTGTTCATCAAAGCTATCGCTTACATTTTAAAGAATTAAGGGGTTAATAGCATGAGAGTGATTAAATAAACTTATCTACATCCATTAGCTAGTAAGTGGGACAGGCCATATTTAAGCCCAGGAATGTGCACGCTCAGTTGTGTCTGACTCTTCGTGACCCCACAGACTTTGGCCCACCAGGTTCCTATGTTCATGGGAATTTTCCAATGTTTCTATGTTTTCCAATTTTTCCTAGGTTCATGGGATTTTTTCCACTGGAGTGGGTTGCCATTTCCTCCATCCAGGCATCATCTCCTGCCACCAGGGAAGCCCAAGAATACTGCAGTCCAAATGAATCCTCTTAATATGATACCATATTGCCAGAAAGCATTCCCATAGGCTTTGTATCAACACACTGGTAGACCTGCTTACCTGTTAATAAAGAAAAAAGGAAAACTGTTGCCATGACACCCCATTCTAACAACAACAAGGCAAGTCAATTAATCACACCTACCTGGTTATTGCTGGGGTTGGTACACCTCTTGTACGTAAGGTAGGTTTCCCTCGAACCACTGGGACATCGGCATTTTCGGAACCACCATTCAAATAAGTTAATTCCTGAA
This sequence comes from Cervus elaphus, assembly GCF_910594005.1. Taxonomy (NCBI): domain Eukaryota; kingdom Metazoa; phylum Chordata; class Mammalia; order Artiodactyla; family Cervidae; genus Cervus; species Cervus elaphus. The sequence continues at coordinate 10,965,028 of NC_057835.1, forward strand.
GCTGTGCCTGCCTGATTTCATCATTATAGTCCTACACAAAAGAGAAGAAAGCAAAGCATTTAGGACAAGAAATAAACAATTTTTAATAGAAAAGTGTATGAAAAATAGTTAAAATACATAAAATAAGATTTGAGTCTATTGAAATGAAAAGGTATCAATGAATCGTTATAAAGGGAAAAACTCAAACAGTATTTTTCCCCTAAACTAAAATTTTCTATGGTCAGTCATAACTCCTTCTCTTGGGCATACTTTCCAAGTGAATTATTTATAATAAAATTAAAATATCATGTAACTGATATATGGGCATTATTATTTACAACTCAATCAACTTGTAGTTACTAAGCATAAATGATGTACCAACGAACAAAACCCAGGGGAGCACGCATGGTTCCTACAGCCAAGGACTCTCAGTCTGACAGGAGAAAGGAGAAGACAAAGAGGCAACACGGCAGCTTTACTGAAACTAAGAACAGCATGCTCACACGCTCTTTGTACATATTCATTTGGATGTTGTTCAAGTTGCAAAATTCGGCATTTCCAAAACTGAATACATTATCTTATTCTTGAAAACCTGCTCTTACATTATTTTCAAAATATTCAGCTCAGAAACTTTGGGAGTTATCCTTGATTTCTCTCCTTTCCGTAATAATATCCCCAACTCCATTCAATAACTGTCAAGAAAGACATGCAATAAATACATGTGCGGTCTGTTTTACAATCAAAAGAAAGTTCAGGTCTATATGATCAAAAAGGAAGGCCATCTAACTCAGCCATGGACAGTTAAAAGTAGATTCTCTATAAGAAATGTCATCTATGGGTGAGTGAACCAGTTACCAGAAGAGATGCTGTAAAGTATTCTAGACAGAGGGAAAAGTATATTTTAAAATCCAGAGTAAAAGTGTGTCCAGGGAACTGAAAGAAGTGCTATATGGCTAAACCACAAGAAGTCTAGAGGGGAGAAGTGGTCTTCTAAGTGGAAAGGAAAGCAGAAACCAAATCAAGTAAAGACTTAAGTCATTTTAAAGATAACATCAAATGTCTGTCTAGAAATTATGGTACTAAAAAGTCTTTAAGAAAGTGAGCTGCATATTCAGGTTTATATTTTGAAAATGCTATGAACAACTGTGTGCCCACAAGCTAGATAACTTAGATGACACGGACAAATGCCAAGAAAGACACAAACCATCAAAACTGACAGAGAAGAAACAGAAAATATGAACAGTTAGTAACAAGTAAAAACACTAAATTAGTACTAAAAAAAAAAAAAGTCCTGCAAAAAGAAGCCTAAGTCTGCAGGGCTTCACTGGAGAATTCCACAAACAATTAAAAAAGAATTAATGTGATCCTTCACAAACTTCCAAAAACTAAAAAGAAGGAGACATCTCCTTACTGATTCTATGAAGTAAGTATTGTTGCCCTGATACCAAAACCAAAGACATTACAAGAAATCTGCAAAAGAGTGTTCTTAGGAATATAGATGCAACAGCTCTTGAAAAAGTGTTAAGAAGTCAAATCCACCAGCATGAACAATAAAAAAAGGAAATATACACAAGAACTGAGCAGAACTTGTACCAGGATTGAAAGCTTGGTTTAACCCGTGTGAAAATCAATTAACATAATACCATAATAATAGAATAAAAGACAAAAATCACATAGTAATTTTAATACACCGAGAAAAAATTTGACAGACGAATCCAACATACTTTCATTATAGAAATAGCCAACAAACTAAGAAAACCCATAGCTAATACCATATATAATGGTAAAAGACTGAAAGTGTCAGCCTAAGTCCAGGAACAAGACAGGATATATACTTCTGCCACTTTTGATTAATGGTATTCAGATTGGAAGAGAAGAAACAAAATAATTTGTTTACAGATGGCATAATCCTATGTACAGAAAATCACAAAGAATCCACAAAAACATTATTAGAGCCAATAAAAGAGTTTAGTATAGTTGCAGGATACAAGATTAATATACAAAAATCAGTTGTATTTCTTTACACTAACAATGAGCATTTTAAGAATAAAAAAAAAAGATTCCATTTAGAATAGCATCAAAAAGAATAGCATACTTAGAAGTAAATTAACAAAATAAACGTAAGATCTATACACTGAAAAGTACAAAGTAATATTGGAATATATTTTAAAAACTCTAAGTAAAAGGAAAGATATCCCATGTTCATGGATAGGAGGACCTAACATTGTTTTTATGACAATAACTCCCCCTACACACACATAAATGATCTACAGAATCAAGGAAATCCCTATTAAAATTCCAGCTGGCCTCTTGCAGCAATAGACAAGTTGATCCTAAAATTTACATGGAAATCCAAAGAATCTAGGCTAGCCAGAACTATCTAAAGGAAGAACAAAGTTGGAGGACTGTATGCTCCAATTTTAAAAATTACAGTAAAGCTATAGTACTCGAGACAGTATGATACTGACTTAAATAATACATAAAGATCAATGAAATAAAAATGAGAGCAAAGATATCAAATACAGTCAATTGATTCTCCAAGAGTCTCCAACAAATGGTGTTGCAACAACTGAATATCCACATCAAAAAGTAAGGTGGGCCCTCTACTTTTTGCCACAAAAACTACAAATGTTCTAACTTAGATTATGTTGATGGTTGCAGTACTACAGAAGATGCTAAAAACCACTGAATCACATATTTTATATGAGTAGATTTTATGCTGTGTGATTTATATCTCAAAAAAGACAATAAAAGGGGGAAAAAAACAAACAAACACTGGAGGCAGAAACATTAGGTGGAAGTAGTTAAGTAATCCCAGGATGTGGTAAAGATGACCTGGAGTAGGGAGGGACATGGCAGGAAGGGTGGGAAGAGGTAGACATGGAGTTATTTATAATGCCTAGTGTTATTAGACATGGTAAAATATTGATTACAGGGGTATAAGAGCAAAGTCAAGAATGTTGATTTTGTTTCTGGAAGACAAGAAGAGTAACAAATAATTTAATCAATTTGTGCAGGTTGAGTCTGCAATGGTCTACAGTACATAAACATTAAGATATTCTATAGCAATCAGATAGAGGAAAGGAAAACTCAGAAGTCAAAGAGAGGGATAGAGAAGTGAGCAAGGAAGAGTTACACAGGCCCCACACATTACGGAGTAGGGTGTGTCGTCAAGGCTGGCCCATGGTAGGCTCCTGGCAGAGAACCTCTGAATCTGCTGTGGGTTCTGCCTATTAAGACTGCTTTCATGTGCCTGAGGCCTGAGGTCAGGCTTGTACCCACTTGGCCAGATAAATCTGTGTCAGGAATGTGACCAATGGGGAATGTTTGTTGTGGCTCAGAAAGGGGGATTGTGGTGCTGGCCTCTGAGCATCTGTCTGCAGTGCACTGCACTGCACCCCTTTGTGACTGATCCGCAATAAAAACCCTGGACATAAGGTTCAGGCGAGCCTCCCTGGTTTGAATGAACAGCCCAGCGTCGTCACATGGTGCTGCTGGGAGAATCAATGAGTCCTGCCTAAGTCCACTGGGAAGGGACAGCAGGAAGCCTGGGCCTGGTTTCCCGACTCGCTCATTTTCTCTTTGCCAAGTGCTCCTGAAGAACAGCTGAGCCTGCAGTGGCTGTGGGGACCTCCCATGAGAATCCACCTGTAGAGAGACCAGCAGCAGGCAGGGCGTGTGGGAACTGTCACAGGGCGAGGGAAGGGCTGCAGACCCCGCTCTGAACACCCACATGCAGACGGGGAAGGTCCGCACAGACCACAGGGCGTGTGGGAACCATCACAGGGCGAGCGAAGGGCTGTAGACCCCGCTCTGAACACCCACATGCAGACGGGGAAGGTCCGCACAGACCACAGGAGGGACAGGCAGGTGGCCAGGCCACAAAAGCCACAGCAAGTCAGAGTTGCAGTCACATCAATAAGAAGCCAGGCACTGACTCTGCGGGATTCACTAACTACAAAGGCAGCACTGACTTCATAATCATTTTGGTGAACAGTGAGTGAGCTAGAATTCATTCAGGTAGAATGAAGAAAGAATGAGAACAAGTCCCAGATACACTAAAGGAGCCAGCTTCTCCCAGCTGTTTGGCTACAAAGAGGAAGAGAGAAGGACTACAGTCTGAAGAAGGAAGGAAGGATTTGATGATAGAAAGCAAATTCGAGTATGAATAAAAGACCCAGATGAGACACTATCCTGAATTATTTAGAATTAAAATACAAAATGCTGAAGCTGAAGCTCCAATACTTTGGCCACCTGATGCGAGGAGCTGACTCACTGGAAAAGACCCTGATGCTGGGAAAGAGTGGAGCCAGGAAGAGAAGGGGACGACAGAGGATGAGATGGTTGGATGGCATCACCAACTCAATGGACATGAGTTTGAGCAAGTTCTGGGATATGATGAAGGACCGGGAACCCTAGCACGTCCACGGGGTCACAAAGAGTTGGACATGACTGAGTGACTAAAAAACAAACGCTCTCTTCCTTACTTTTCAAAAGTAGAGTGCAAAAAACAACTTGTAGGAGAAAGCATTGTGAAGTAAGAAAAATAACATGGACACCAATCAGAAATGAAGTTGATATCATAACCAGCTAACACCTGCAGAGTAAGAGGAAGAGAGGTAAATGAAGAAAAATTCAAGTCATTACCATTAGCAAGAAAGGCTAAGGTCTGAGTCCAAATTTTATTGCAAATACAGATTCTCTAACTTATCTGGGGTATCATGACCTCAGAAGTCATGTGAATCTACAGTTATTTCAACTTCTTTAAAATAAGCACATCAACCTGTTCCTTGCCATTTTACTAAAAATGTGTGATTAATAAATTATTTGTAAAGCACATTCTAAATAAAATGTGCTATGTAAATGCTAAATATTAGCCCTATTGAAAAGTGTTAGAAAGCAGGACACAAAATTTTATGTGGTTAAAAACAGATTCAGGGGAAAAGAACATCACTGAGGCCCCATTAGAAATACAATAAAAAAAAAATAAGCAAAAGCGTTGCTCTGAGTAAAGTTAGGTAATTTACAATGGTGCTACAAAAAGTAGAATTAAAAGCTTATTTTAAACATCATCTGTGTGAAAGTAAATTTTAAAGTAGACAATGTAGTTAGGAGGGAAATACAAACAAAAAAATGGAATCTAAGTCAACCACATCTGAGATTTAGCCTGAATTTAACCAACTGCATGAGCAGCTCTGTAATTTTAGACAACTTCTTTAGACATGAGATAACTGTTTCTTCTGATGTCACACAAGACACTACTGATATACACACTGTAGTTACAATTTTATTGGTCTTTGAAATAATGCTTTTAAATCAGTAGAGAAACCAAGTCATAGGTGGCAGCTTACAGACTAAATTATTTTTACAATTTTACATTTTAAACTAGTCATTACTAAATTATCACTTCAACTTCCCATCTGAAAAGTGAAACTATTATAGCACTAACACCAACACTGTCATCAATTGTGAAGAGCAGAAAATTGATTAGAATTCTAATTAAATATGTATAAATGGGATTTCTCTAGCCAGTAAATTTAGAATCTATTTAAATGTGTTAGCCTGAAGAATCGGAAAAAGTTTTTCAATAAAATCATTAAAAGTAATTTATTAAAAATTCAGTGGGTTCTTTGCCAGAAACGTACTCTTCAGATATGTTTGCCAAAATATGCTAATATTTATGTTCAACGTTAATCCCGGGATCAGTGTTTGAATTATAATCTATAAGAAATAAATGTTCATTATTTGAAGACTAATTAAATAAATTCTGGAACATGCATATAAAATATTATGCAGACATTAAAAAGAATGAAGCAAAACTTTGCATATGCTTATATGAACAGAGGTACAAAACAACCTATTAAAAACAATTAAAGGTTACAAGAGAGCATGGGACTTGCAGGGTAACTGAGGAGTTTATCAAAGCTCTTCCATAAAAAGCAACAATAAAAGCTGACTGAATAGTTAAAAACAATTTTAGAACTCTGGAAACTTATTGAAGGGATACAATAAATGGAAAACACAATAAATCTGTTTGTGAAAAACTGCTAAGTCTCAGGTAAGAAGGGTGGGAGCCTGTGGTGTTTTTGTCTGGGGATGCTTCCATCCTTCTTCCCAGCCCAGATGATGCATGAATTCCACTAGGATGGTAAACCACAAGAAACAGAAGAAGGAGGTTCACTCAACTTCAAAGAATGAATGAAAAAGCTTCATGCCCAGCAGCACTGTCAATATTAGTAGCAACTGGTAGTGAATGACCAGAGAAGATCAGTCAGCAAGTCTAATAATCAGGTTTGGGGTGGCACAAGCAACAAACAGAAAGATTGGCAGATAAGCCACAAATTTACCAGCCATGGAGAGCTTTGATAGCTCTCTGCCTGATAGTGAGTGTGTGTCCACACAAAGGGGATACAAGGATTCCTGGCAGAAAGTAAAAGCCAGGGCAAACAGGAACCTGACTATACTCCCCAGTGACAGCCAGTTCCATCCGCAGAAGGTGAAAGCCCTACAGACACAGGTGTTAAGCACAACTTCTGACAAGTCACTGGTCGATCTCTCAGCAATGCTGACCCAGAGAAAACTCCTAGAAGGCCAGGCTTAAGAATAAAATTGAGAAATAAAAAAGTTAACAAAACTTTAGACCATGAAGGAGACAGACTGCAGTTTCAGTCCAACTAAATTATTAAAGAAAAGAAAAGAAAAAACCTACAACAACCACCCTCTGGGAAATAATGAATCGGAATCAGATTCATCGCAAAACATTACCTAAAATGGGGTGTTCTCACCAATAACCTAAGAGACATGCAAAGAAATGAAAATATCACCCATACGCAGGGCAGGAAGAAACTTCCCAGGAGAGGACTCAAATCTGGACTAGCAAAAAAGATTTTTAAAAACCCAAAATAACTATAATGCAAAGTTACTTAGAGGAGTTCATCAAAAGATTTGAGATGGCACAAGAATGAATCAGCGAACTTGAAGGTAAGTCAACTAAAAGTGTTCACTCTGAAAAATAAGAAAAGCAGACGAAGGAAAATGAGTCTGAGATATCTCTGGGGCACCTTCGAATGTACCAACATACACATAATGGGAATGCAGAGGTTGAGAGGGTAGGGGAGGAAGAGTAAGGTGGGAAAAAATCCAGAGAAACAATGGGTGAAAACTACCCACATCTGAAGAAAGACATAAACTGACATATCCACAAAGCTTAACGAACAAGAAAGATAAACATGTACACCAAAGTCAAATTGTTGAAAATGACAGAGAAAGCCTGAGTAGCAGCAAGAGAAAAACAACAGATCATGTACAGAACAAAATAATTAATGACTCTTCCCATCAAAAATAGTGGAGGTTATAAAATAGATGAATGGTCTTTTACTACCTAACCGCCAACCAAGAATTATATACAGGTATAATTCAGAGATATTGTGGGTTTGGTTCCAGACCACTGCAATAAAGCAAATATTGCAATAAAGCAAGTCATACAAAAATTTTAGCTTCTCAATGCCTAGAAAAGTTATGTCTAACATTATACTATAGTCTATTAGCATGCAATAGCATTGTGTCTAAAAAAAAAAAAAGCACCTACCTTAATTAAAAAATATTTTATTGCTAAAAACTGCTAACCATTATTTGAGCTTTCAGTGAGTTTCAGTAGTAATAGTAGTAATAAAGATCACTGATCAGAGATCACCACAACAAACACAAAATTAATTTTTTAAAAAGCTTGAGATACTGTAAGAATTACCAAAATGTGACACAGAGACATGAAGTAAATAAATGTTATTGGATAAATGATGCCAAGAGACTTGCCTGACACAGGGTTGTCACAACCTTCAATTTGTAAAAAACATAGTATCTCTGAGGCATAGTAAAATGAAGTGCAATAAAAAAAGTGTGCTTGTAAACTAAACTTTAGGATATAGGTGAAATAAAGACATTTTGAGAAAAAAAGAACAATTTTGCTAGCAGACCCATGTTACAAAAAAGACTAAAGGAAGTCCTTCAGGCTGAAAAGAAGCAACATCATATCATATGGCAATTCTATCTGCATAAAGAAATGAACAGCACCAAAAATAATAAATGTGTATTAATGTCTATATAAATACTGTACTACAAACCAATATCCCTTATGATTATAGATGTAAAAATCCTTACACTATTAGTAAGCAAACCCCAGCAACATATAAAAGGGACTATATATCAAGTTGGTTAAATCCTAAAACCAAGTAGGATTTAACCTTGGACTGCAGGGTTGGCTTGACATCTGAAAATCAACTATGCGACACACTAGGATTAACAGAATAAAGAAGAAGAACCACATGATCATCTCAATGGGCAGAAAAAAGCACCTGGCACAATCCAACACCCATTTGTGATAAAACGAAAGCAAAACCAAGAAACCTCTTAACAACTGGCAACAGAACTTCAACATGATAAAGAGTCGCAATAAAAAAGACCCTACAGCTAACACCACACTTACTGGTAAAAGACTAAAAATAAGAAAAGGATTTCCATCTTCACGTCTATTCAACAAAGCGTTGAAAAAGTTCTAGTTAGTGCAATAAAGAAGAAAATAAAATTAATAAAAAATGAAAGGCATCAGATAGGAAAGGAAGTAAAGCTTCTTTATTCACAGATCACATGACTCTGTATGTCCTTGTGGCCATCCACACGCTGAAACTAACAAACACATCCAGCAAGGTCAAATAAGATCAACTCCATTTCTGTACGCTAGGAACTGTCTGAAAATGAAATTTAGAAAAACAGTTCCATTCACAGTAACATCGAAAAGTATATAATACTTAGAAACAAATTTAACAAAAGAAATGCAAGCCTGGGATCCTGAAAACCATAATAAAACACTGCTGAGAAAAAAATTTAAGTATCTTTTTAAAAAACAGAGAGACATTTCAAGTTCATGGATAGGAAGATGTAATATTGTTAAGATGGAAATTATCCCCAAAGTGATCTTCAGGTTCTAGTGTCAAAACCCTAAGAAATATTTTTTTTTTTTGTAGAAAGCCACAAGCTAAATGTAAAAGAAACATAAAAATGCAAAGCAGCCAGAAAAGACAAAACAACTTTGAAGAACACAGTTGCAGAACTTACACAACCTGGATTTCAAAATCTGCTCTAAGGCTGAAGTAATTAAGAGCATGGTCCAGGCATAAGGACAGGTACATTAATCAATGGAACAGAACTGAGAATACTGAAATAAATTCATACATTTATATGCAGTTAATTTCCAACACCGGTGCTGAGGCAATCCAACAGGGGTAGAATTGTCTTTTTAGTATATGGTGCTGGGACTACTGGATACTTACTAGAAAAAGATAAATTCAGATGCTAAATCTAGTGCCATAAACAAAAATTAACTTTGAGTGGATCACAGACTTAAACCAGAGAGTTAATACCATAAAATGTTAAGAAAACACAGCAGAAATTCTTTGTGACTTTGGGTTAGGCAAGAGTCTTCTGGCCTGCTCAGGTTCAAGGTGAAAGAAGTTGGAACCCATGTCTTGGTGGAAGAGTGGAAAGAGACAGGGTGGAGGCCTGCCACGGCCACCTCTGGAAACAGAGTCTCTCCAGTTTGGCTAAGCCGGCACTCCCCAGTCCACACTGAATGACCACGAGGGGAGTAAACCTCTCTTTCCTCTTGTCAGAGTTGCAATTTTAAAGTCATTTATGTAAATATCTGATTCTAACCTGTCTCTCCCATTACAGAAGCCCCATAAGGGCAGGGACTATGTCGTGTATTGGTTTACACGTGTCTATCAAATAGAAAGCACTCAAAAACTTTGTTTTTAAACTAAATGAATAATAGGATCATCTTAACTGGCTTGACGGAACCAATAAAAAGTTAACTATATTAAGTTCCCAAATTAAAGTACTTAATCCAATCTTATGCCCTGGTTTTTCCAAGGCAGTCATGATTTATAACATGCTTTCCCTACAAATATGACAGTTCCCTCACAGATAATGTAATCATGACACAGGCTGCAGTATGCAAGTCAATCTACTGCATTTATTGAGCACGATCTGACCCCAGACAGCTGTTAGTGGAGGCGACAGTTTCTCTATAGTAAACTGTCTGAAGAGGTTCAATTTCTGTTTTTTTAAATCTAGACAGGTCCAAGTTTTTGTTTGTTAAATCTAGAACATGCAAATTATACAGAAGGCCTACATTAACTCTTGTAGTGGAAATAGGGATATATTCTCTTTAAATTATCATATTCTCAGCAACGTCAAGGTGTCTGAAAAGGATTAATGCAACCACTAACTGTTAAGAAAACATACATGTCCGCACAGCACCCTTCCTCTCTGTGCTCGTCTGCTCTTGTCCGTCACCCTAGTCATGCTACACAGAAATCGTCTGCATCCATCCGTCCCTAAACCACACAACCGCGAGGCTGGGGCCGCGCTCAGTCCACACGCCAGCTCCAAGCACAGCGCCTGGCTCGTGGCCGGCACCACCGAGCTTGTGCTGCATAGCAACGAACCTGTGAGGTGACTTCAGCGTCACAAAAAGGCTTAGGACTTGCAACCCAAAACACAAACTACTGACTACTCTTCACCGTTCTTGCTGGGTCACCTGAGCTGTATTGCCTCATCTCGTTCAAAATCCCTGGCCTCACAGAAAAAGAAGGAAAGATGCCAAGTAGTTCACAGGGACACTTTAGCAGATCAAGCGCTATGCAAATAACAATTACTGATTAGAATTATCCAGAATTAAAACAAAGGGAGGACTTTCAAGTACCAATTAATTATCAAGAAACACTGTACTAACTGGAATGAGGAACTTTTTGATTTCTTCCAGAGCATGTCCCATCCGGGCATAGGCTTCTGCTGGGGGTGCAAAAACTTCAATGAGAACATGGAGATCATCATTGAGATGGAAGTACTTTGCTTCTCCACTTTTCCTCAACTCTTCTTCCTGAAGAAAGAAAATCCATGTTTAAAAGGGTGTCATTGTAAGAAAAGAAAAAGAAAATAAAAACTACCAAGTTTATTTAGCACATGGTGGTCCTAAAGATTCACTCAGCAGCAAACAACACCCAAGAAAGTACATTTGAAACATATACATGATTCTGTCATTCCCAGGGTCTTTATGGAGACTCCACAGGCTTCTTGCTGCATGGGAGGAAGCCTCCAGTCCTGCCTCTGGCCCTGGAGTCCTCCTGCCATCTAGCCAAGGCCATGCATGCCGGCTGACTCTCTTCACCCGCCCAGCCTTGCTGGCTCACCCCCACCCCAGGCTCTGCAGAGAACTCCTCTATGCTCCTCCTGACTCTCTTCACACCCCCAGCCTTGCTGGCTCACCCCCAAGGCACGCAGAGAACTCCTCTGTGCTCCTCAAACGGGCCGCCCAACCAGGCCCACGTCTGTGCTGGTTACACTGTGTGTATCTATCTATCTATCTAAAATACTTTACTGGTGGTCCATTTTCTAATCTCTCACTTAAAGTGGTTGCCATGGAGCAGAACCCATGGTTGTCTTGTTTTACTGCATGCTTCTGTGTCTAGAAAAGCACTTGGTAAATAGTAGATGCTCAGTGAATATTTCTGAATGAATAGGTAAATATTATTATCTTTATGTTCAGTTGCTCATTCATATATTCATTCAAAAAATATTTCCAAATGCCAGGGCCTACACTCTATCTGAGAAGAAAACAGTGAATAAAATAAATGAAAATTTTTATATGATTTTATTTAATTATGAGAAACATTAAAAAAATTTTGGTTGATATAATGAAATTCAGGAGAAGAAAACAGGAGGCGGGGGGGACTCAGATCATAAAGGGACCACTAACTTTGCTCCATTAGCTTTTTCAACAAGCCTTCATTAGAGCAACAATTACTATTCTGTCGTTGTTTTCAACATTAAGATCAGATAGACAGACAAAGATTAGTAGGAACCTACAACTGGAGAGATTTCCAAAAGGCAGAAATCCCTGCAAGCCACTCCAAAAAACCTACCCTGTAAGAGAGCAAGCCCAGGGATTCCTGCCAACAGCACCTGCGGGTCCTGGAATTAGCCAAGAGGCCAAAGAGGCACACACACCCTGGATTTAAGGCTTTGTTAGTTAACTAATTTGAATTCTTATGAAGAAAAGCAATCAAAATACAGAGCATGAAAAGGGCAGCGGACCTAGAGCCAGACAGACCTGAATTTTAGCCATGTTGGTCAACATGGGTGTGAGTCTGAACGGATTATATATAACCCAACACTTAATTTGCAAAATCAATTTGGTGTCAGGGCTTCCCTCCATAGCTCAGTTGGTAAATCATTTGCCTGCAATGCAGGAGACCAGAGTTCGATTCCTGGATCGGGAAGATCCCTGGAAAGGAAATGGCAACCCACTCCAGTATTCTTGCCTGGAGAATCCCACAGACAGAGGAGCCTGACAGGCTACAGTCCAGAGGATCACAAGAGTCAGACACGACCTAGTGACTAAACCATCACCACTACCCCCACCACCACTAAACCACAATATGTATATGAGTACCCTGGTGCTCAGACAGTAAAGACTCTGCCTGCAGTGCAGGAGACCCAGGTTTGATTCCTGGGTCGGGAAGATCCCCTGCAGAAGAGAATGGCAACACACTCCAGTTTTCTTGCCTGGGAAATCCCTTGGACAGAGGAGCCTGGCAGGCTACACTCCATGGGGTCACATGAGTCAGACACGACTGAGAAACTATGGCTGTGTATATGAACGCAGGTCCACTGAGATGACTAAAAAGGCAATTTGTGTAAAGGCTGGCAAAGGAGATGGTGTATACAGTGCCCAGGACACTCCTTGTGTGTGGCAGGTACTCAGGAAATGCTAGTTTCCTTCACACTTACGGAAAGTGGATCAGAGAATGAGAGAAAAGAAAAAAAAACTGTTTGAAGGGAGAGCAAATACAAGCTACCTATGCATTTCCTTCAAAATTTGTCAAGTGTGAAAAGGACTATTCTTTATGCCAATGGTGGACTAGTTCTTGTCCTAATCAGAATATTTTCATTATTTGATCTGACACTCTGCCTTTCAAAGCTGAGGTCTTAAAAACTGGATTCTATGCCCAGTAGTTCATCTTTGAAAACATGAACTACTGAAGTAAACATTTCTTATCTTTTTCTAATAATGGCACCAAGCTAATGCTTTTAATGAGATTATAACTGTTGATTCACAGGCAAACATTTTCATTTCTATTACAAACTGAAGCTGGAACAGGGAGGCTTTCTGACCATAACCTCAGCTGTCCTGCAACTCCACAGAGTAAGCAGTTATTACTGGGTTTCTTCTTGGGTTAATGACGAGAGGCAATGCTCTGTTTAGGGAAGAACACAGACTTTATTATAGAGTTCTGCATTTAAACCCCAAATCCAACAACTGGTCAGGTTATTTTATCTTTATCTTGAAGAGGTGATTTTAAAATGAATAATAATAATGTAGTACCTACTGCTCAAAGGGTTGTTATAGTAATAAAGTAGCCATTATAATAGTCATTAGGAGTTATTAGTAATAAAGGTGTTGGAGCCTTTCAAAAGACATCAGAAGTCTTTAGAATTATGCTTAGCATATAATAAGCACTCAAATGATAAATATAGTAATGATAACTATTATAACATAATGATAGTGTTAATTATTGTATTATCCTATAACATAGACACTGTGGGCAAACATTCAGCATGTCTGGCACAAACTGAAAGCTCAACAGACCATAGCATTTTAGTGATTATTATGCTATATAACCCGTTGATACATGTCAGTAATGAATCCTACAATTTTATCAATATAGCAAGTACAAGAAGAAAATGAATTATGTTCACATTAGAACTTAAATGATGAACACTATGAAAATCTAAAAGGATGAGACTGTAATACTAGGGAATGGAAACCTCTTTAGAAATAAACATTATTAATGGAGGACTTCTGTAGACTAAAAATCAGTAAAAAGGATAAACTGAAGTTAGGCAGTGAGGATCTGACTACTACCTGGCAGATAGGACACATGTGTCGCTGAAACGATCACTGTGGTTACTGTCAGGGAGACGCTTCTGAAGGTGTAAGCCATGGACCACATGGCACAGTATGATGGGCGAGAAGGAGACGAGGTGGGCGGGGGGGGGGGGGGGGGGGGCGGTGGTGAAATGGGCTCTTTCTACTGCACTGAAGAGTTCAAAGATGGAAACGGCAGACCCGGGACTTGACATGATCAGTTCAAGGCCCAAAGAGCCAGAAGTATCCCAGAAGGTTTTCCTGCTGTGGCCACAGGCTGCTGGAGCCAAGAGACCAGGCAGAACTCGGGCATGTATAGCTGAATGACCAGCAGACTGCGGCCATCCCTATGGAGGACTAAGGACAGTGTCTGGAGGACCATGAAACCCTGAGAGCTGGATGGGCAACATCTGGAAGGATCCGAGTAACTCTGAGTACAAACACTAAGTCCCACTGAGCCTTCCACACTGGCAAAAACCTGTCTCGAACAGCCAAGGAAGCTGCTTAAAAGAAGATGACAATTCTCATGCTTTCCTTCTGCTACCCTTTATCATCTCCTGGCCAAAGACTGGATCCCTGCCTGCCCCAGGGATGCAGAAAATAAAAGAGCTCAGCTAAATCTAGAGGAGAAGGCTGCATGAGGACAGTAACTGTAGGATTCCTGGTATGTGTGTACTAAACATTTACTCCCAGTCTTTCCAACAAGGATCTGGGACCTTTTACTCTAATAAGCATACACTTAAAAGGAGAAATACTCAGTACAGTTTGAGGACAAACAGACTTGATTCTGAGCAAATGATGCTCTGCTGAAGGCCACCAATGCGACTGGGGTTTATGGGGTCAAGAGATAAAGTGCTTCTGGTCCTGGTCCCCTGACAGTGGGCTCAGTAGACTATGCTACGTCCTCAGCTCCTAGGTGCCTTGATGGGATGTAAATGATCAGCATTTGAAGAATCCCCATACTGACCCACTGACTGATGTGTTCAAGGGCACAGAAATGAGAAGATTTGTGAAAGGGTGATACCTGGTCTGGGAAAGAGGCTCAAGTGTGTAATAACAGGGAGTCCCATGTGATGCTGAGCATGCCCTCTGTGATCAGGTACCCACTGCAACAGATGTCTAACCACCTCACTCCCAGCCCCCTCAGTGCTACTCATGAACATGACTACAGCACACAGACTGCCCTCAAAAAGGATTCCTGGCTCCTGTCACTGCTGACTGTCTAACATGCCAGCAGCAGAGAACAATCACCAGCCCTTAAAACGGCCACAAGATCTGGGAGGACCGCCAGGCATGGTTAGCGAGCTGACATGGTTTAGGATTCCACTGATGATACCCAGCCAGGCACTTGCTCTTTGGACGTACAATATGGCTGAGGCCTTGACTCCCCTGCTTCCTTCTTCCCGTAAAACCATCTGTGGACTCCCTGATCACTGGCACAAAACATTGCTTCTCAAGGAGGAAGGCCCTTAATAACAAACAAGCCGCACAAAGTTGACAGGTTTCACTGGTTGTATCATGGACCTCATTACCAGATGGCCTTCCTGAAAACTTAATTAAGACATCAGCAAAGATGGGATACTTTCCAGTAAGACACACACAATTTCTGACCAACTGACCCATGTATGGTTCCATGTTCTCCTCCTGCCAGAACAGGTGAGTCAGGGAATCAGAGGAACATCCTTTGTCGACAGTGATGCTTCGCGAGCAGTTCACCTGACCTGGTGTACATCAGAATCCCTTAAACACCTATTGAAAGTTCATTTTGAGGTTCCACTGAAACAGGCTGCGGCATGGGACTCTATTTTTAAACAATGTCTCATATGACCGTGATATGTAGCCATGTTTTAATAAAGTAATATAAATTCCACTGATAAACCTGGATAATAGATTTAGGTTCTCCGAATCTCACTTTTCTGACATAAAATAAGAAAAATATTATGTATATGTCATCATTTTTCCAAGGATAACATGCAGTAATAATACATGTAAGATGGTGCACAGAGTACCTGACTCACAGTGGCTTTTAAATAAACAAATGGTGGCTTTTTTTTTATTATAAAAGCTATTGTTTAGATGGACTTTTTTGTGAGGAGGCTGAATTTTGTCTAAATATGCTTTCTGTCTGACACAATAATTGTTCAACATTTCACAGAAAGTGATCATTGAAAGTGGATTTCATTCTCACTAATATAAATCTTTTAATAATGAGAGAACAACAAAACAATAGTAGAACAACATAACTGATACCACATTATGAAATGTGAACATTTCATTCAGAATTATTATATTTAAGAAAGTGATCAATAAAAATAATTCAGTAATTTTAGTTTATTAAGAAAAGAGGCAGTCAGGTGAATACATCCAAGTAGAACAACTATGTGTCAGGTTAGGAAGCAATTAACAAAACATTTATGATCAATTTTAACTTGATAAAAAATGCATGGGGTAACAAAAGAAGGGCAAAAAGAGCAAATAAAAGCATATACTTTAAAAACTCAACAATATAAAACACAGGCGTAGAAGAAAAGACCCAAAGAAACTAGTTTAAAATGCAAATAGTGATGCTGAGACATTAGTAACTTATCTTCTCATGATAATTTCAATAAAACTGCACTTTCTAGAAGGTATTGCTTCTAGAATCAAAAGCATGGTGCTACTATTTCACTCCATAAATTAAAGTAATAGTTACAGATTTTGGTTTAAGATACTACATATTCTGAAATTGGCCTGAGTGACCCAACTTTCTGAATAGTGTCACAAATGTATCACCCTATGCAGCATTTTCCCATAATTTCCCTTGGGATCCTAGCTAGCTTTTATGTAGCACGCATTAACGCCGTGGGCGATCTGAAAGCACGTTATATGCCTTGACTGAAACAGCAGCCACTGTTTATAGCAAGCTTTACCTTCGCCTTGTCTCTCATGGAGCCTTTGCCAAGGATGGACATTTTTGTCAAGGTTTCTTCTTGTAAACGCTTCAGAGAATTTCCACGTGGCCCCAAAAGTTTTCCCACAAAGTTGAACTAGGAAAAATAAAAAAAACAACTTGTAACATTCGTATCTGAAGAAAGCAATTTATTTCCTGAATTTAGGAGACAGTGCAGTGAGCTGCACATCCCTGATTAACAATGAATAATTTAAGTTCCTGCTATAACATCACCCTATAACGTTTCCCACAGACTGCATCAAATAGGGCTAAAAACGGTAAAATTTCAAAAAACATGTATTTCTTCCTAGCAAGTCACTCCAGTGGTGACTGTATTTGTTACAAATTGTAAGTGAAGTTAATTCCCAGAATTCCTCAGTTGCCGTCCTGACAATTTCCACATCCATTCAGTACCAACCGTGAGCAGGCTGGGGGAAACAGTCACAGCTGACCTGTAAGGTGCTCCAACTGTCACCACGAAGCGCCTGCGTCCTTCCACCTGGCGAGCACCCAGGCCGGAGTTAACCAGCCCTGAGGGCTGGTCTGGGTGCCCACCCATCCAGTCAGCCGAGATGCCTAGCGCTCTACTGAACACGCAGAGTAGCAGTGAATTAATCAGGAGAACTACAGACTGAGGACTCTAAAACCTGGCTGTACCATTTTTCTGCTCAGAGACCCTGGGCTCGGGGTATCCTCATCTGTGAAACAGGAATCATAAATGGCAACAGGACCTCTCCTCACAGGTCTGAGGATTAAATGGGTCCACACAAATAAATAATTTAAAATAATGCATGGCACATAATAGGCAATAGATAACAACTGAATGAACTAAGTATTGTTAGGAATTTTACATAACTTTTAAAACCCTTATGGTAACTAAGAATCCTGCGTGCTTTCAAATAGAAAATCAGCCCTATTTACGAAGAGAGAAACTTCTCTTTGGCAAGATTGTTGATTACAAACTCATGGTGGTTCAGCTTTGACATGAGCCACATTCCAGGAGTTACGCCACTGCTGTGCAGTTGCTGTTTTTTAAGACAAAATCGTTTCCAATGTCTCTATGGTAATTGAAGCAATTTTCCTGAAATATGTACTTTAAAAAAAATCAAAATGGCGCTTTTTTCTTTGCCCACTTTCTATCTTATTGGTCTTTAACAAAAACTAAATTCTCTATTTTTAAGCTTTACATGTAATTACTTTTTGCTTTTTAAAATTTAAGTAAGTTACTTAAAAACTATAGAGGTGAAATGTACAGAGTTTAAAATATCAAATAACCCGACAAAGTGGGGGAAAGAAATCAATGTCTCAACCCACCCTACCTTATTCTTGTTCCCCATTTTCTCTGCTTTATCTTTCTGGAAGTTCTCCTGTTTGGACACTGGGCCTACTGAATAGGGTCTAAGTTTCTCTTATTCCTCCTCCTTCCTTCATCTCTCTGTTTTACTTTCAGGGAGATTTAATTATATTTCCTATACATCCACTGTTTTTTTTTCATTTCTGCCATCAAATGTTTTAACCACCAACAGTATTTTCTTACGCTGGTTCCTTCTCTGTGGCATTTAAAAACATTTTATGGAAGTGATGGGAGTTCTTATCTTTCTGAGGCTGGTAATGGCACTAGGTGCCCCACCCCCACACCGGGAAGCTTCTAGTAACAGTATGTGTGTCTTCCACAGATGCCTCTTACCCTTTTTGTTTGGAGAATTTATTTCCTGCTACACTATGGGTTTTCCTCACATGACTGGTCACCCTCTGCTTTTTGTTTTTAAAATTTTTAAACTGAAGCTAAAAATGCTAACTGGACTTTCTGCTTCTGCACATGCGTGCAATCTGACAACCGTGTGTAACAATTCGCCACAACACAGCAGCCCGGTTTTGTCACCCAAAGCTACTCAAACATCAATGTCCGCATTGCATTTCTCTTCTCTTGCGCTAGGCATTTCCCTGAATAGGGATTCCCTAATTCCCTAGGAGGGGGAACACGGAGAGCCTCGCTGTGAAGCACACACACCTCTACTTAAAGGGACACTTCCCTCATCTTCAGTGCACACCTCCCTGCAGCCCTGAGCTCCACCCATCTGGGTCTCAGAGCCAAAGCTGCTCTCGCTCAGACTCTCAGGAAATCTCCCGTCCCCTGCAAGGGTGAGAAGGGAGGATGCTGGGTTTGCTCAGCTGGGAAGAGCATCCAGTGGTCTAAAAACCTCCACGCAGAGACTTGCCACCATGCCCTCTCTTGTCAGTTCTCCCCCGTCAATGTAGCTCCATAGTAACTGCTATCAACAATTCCCGAGTCTTCTCAGGAAGGTTTTCCACACTAATAAGCATCTTTCTGGTTGCTTTCTCCTCCCCTGCAAGCTCAGGATTCTGCTTTCTCTGGTCTCCTAAGTCATCACCACTTATCCATTTATTTTGCAACCACCAAATTAATGTTAGTTAAACTAACATCTTTTAACTAAAGTTGCCTCACACGCCCATTCTTACCTTCATAGGTCTGTGCCGTTTTCATTCATTTATATTCATTTTTGCAGGTTTCAAGGAGAGCATAAAAATGAGTGTTCAAACAGCCACATTTACATCACGTCTGCAATAGTTAAATATCTCCCAATTAATAAAATTAAGAGACCTTACAAAGCATCCAGCGCAAACACTGAATTTCACACTGAGGCAACGGATGTCCATGGAACATGACGCTCCAGTCACTTGACAACACATCAAACCAGGAGATCCCAGCACTCCTCTCACAGGCCCTGTGCTCCCAGGGGCCAGCCTCGGCTAAGATGCACTCAGGCGTCCATCCCCTTCTGCCCCCAGCCCCCGCCAACGCCCTTCGTCCCTCACCCTCCGGGCCTCGTCCCCTCTCCGTCCGAGGTCTGACCTCCGCGACACCTGCAGGCCTCGGGCTCAGCACTCTCTCGGTCACCTCAGCCCTTCCCTGAGCTTCTAGAAATCCTCCAAATAAGGTCTGTCCTTCCGGAAGCCAGGGCATGTTTTCTACCTGACGGCTGTACTGGTGAGACAGACAGTAAGAGCCTCGTACACATTAGTCTTGTTTTATTAATGATTCCATTTGTGCACAGATCTGAATAGAAGGTGGAAGTGTTACTTCCAAGACCAATGATTTTTCCCCAGATGCCAATTATTATATGACAAATATACTATCATATTACAAATGCTACATCTGTAAATAAGAAACTTTTCAAATGATTATAAAGATGGTAAACCAGCACAGAGTATATCTAAGTTTTACCACATAACCTGTAAGATCCAATAATTATGTTCTTCCTCAGTAAAGATTAAGGAAGGACTAGCTTTAATTGATCCAAACTCTATTTGTGACATGACACTGTTTCATGGGGAACAATTATAATGAAGCTGTCATTTCATAAACAACTAAGACTCAGGAACATGTCACTGTCTCCATTAAAAGGTTTCCCTTAATTGGGTGCTCACCAAAAAGTTGATTAGTTTAACAAAGGGATGCTTTATTGACCTCTAACTCAACACTAAAACTGAACTTGTAATCCTGGCCAATGTGGCGTCAAACACATTATTTTTCCCAGCAAATGGCACTACCATCCATGTAGGAGCTCAAGCTAGAAACCTAACAGTCATTCCATGAGGGCAGCGAGGAGGCCTTTTGTACTCACTGCTCCAACACCCTTGCAGAGAGGGCATTTAATCAATGTCCAGTGAATCAATTAGTGGTAGCAATGTCACCTCCGAGATCTCTCTGAAACCTGTCTATTTCCCTGCAGTCCCAGCTCAACCACTAGTCCGAGACATTGTCATCCCTCACCTCGCCCACAGCAGAACTCCATCTCTGTATCCACTTCTATCTCCTTCAAGCACAGGGAGGTCTTAACAGCTTTCTGTGACCCTGTTATACGTCTGTTTAAAACAAGAGGTCTGGCCACCCTTACAGGAAACTCCTCTTAGCCTGGAGCTGCCATGCACGGCCCAGCACACTCGTGCCCGCCTCCCCAGCCTCCCCACTCTCCTGCCTCTGCCTTTAGCTCTCTGAACTCATTTCAGTTTCTCAAAATTACCGTGTTCTAAGAACTACCCAGTTCAGCTCAGATGTAGAGTCATAAAGAATGTCAGTCTCACGCTTAAAACAACAAGAAAACAGAAGAGGATACCAGCTAATGCTGAAGTGCCCAGGCAAACACTAACCACACATCTGGAGAGCGTGCAAACACCTGCGGGGTGAGACAAGACTCAAGCATCAGCTTCTTGGGATGCAGGAGAGTTGACACCTTCTCAAAGGATTTTTCTGCAGGAATCCAACAGCATCACCCCCTAACCCCCAAATGTGCACAGGGAAGATGAGGGAAGACCCCTGAGAGCACTTGCCCTGGCTGGGGGCTGGGGTGGGGTGGAGAGCAGCCTCTGCTGAAACCTCAGAGCCCAGACCCCCTCTCTCCTCCTAAACAAAAGCCTGAATCTTCAGGAAGAACGGCAACAAAACCCACTTTGCTTTGTTTTTTAAAATCCTGAAAATCAACAAAGCCTGTCCTGAGATCAGTGTCTAGCCCACAGGAAGCGTTGTTGCTGCCGCACACTGGTGATTCTCAATCTTGTTCCAGGTGCTGGGTGGAGAACAGAAGGGCCAGACAGAGAAGCAGGCGTGCAGACACATCTGTTAATTATCGCTAAGCTCTAGTGAGGGGGACAGAGGCGAGGACAGACAGCGTGGGTATCACGGAGGGCGGAGCAACGTCAGCCCAAGCGGGCCTGGGACCGTAGGCCTGGCTGTGTCCTAGGCAAAGGTCTGGAGCAGAGAAGCCCCTGTGCTGTGAATAGCAAATGCACAAGCCCTCGGGCACGAAGGAGCTTCTCTGAAACAGGAAGGCAGCCAGCCTCCTGAAGCAGAGCGGCTGGGGCGGGGAAGTAAGAGGCAGAGGCATCCATCTGGGCAGGAACCTGGGCTTAACTTGGAGTTTAAAATCCGGAGTCACTCTGGGTGGTTTCAGCTTTTCCTTGTAAAGAACACACACAACACACAAGAGTAGCACTGCCAGCCCTTCCCAAGATCAGCAGGCTGACAGGCCCGAGGCTGCGTCCCCGACACCCACGGCCCACACGCTCCCTCGCCTCCTGCTTTCTCTTGTCCCACTCACCCAACTGTAGTTTCAGACCTCTCTTCCAGGCTGTATTCCCTGGAAGAGAAATGTGTCTTATTCAACACTGAAGTCTTCTCCACATCTCAATCCTGGTCTTCGTTCTTAATAGACGTATGTGTGTGTAAGTCGCTTCAGTCCTGCCCGACTCTTTCAGACCCCATAGGCTGTAGCTTACCAGGCTCCGCTGTCCATGGGATTTTCCAGGCAAGAACACTGCAGTGGGCTGCCATTCCCTCTCCCAGGAGACCTTCCCCCCCACCTTCCCCCCGGGATTGAATCTGGGTTTCCCCTGCATTGCAGGCGGATTCTTTGCCATCCGAGCCTCCAGGGAAGCCCTGGTGTGTTTATATGCTTAGTCAGTTGTGTCCCTGAGCACCCACCTCCCACGGTGGCCCTGGGGTGACAGGACCTTGGCATTGTATGTGTCTTCTCAGATCAGAAAAGCAGAAGCTCTCGGGCTTCCTTAAAGCGTGGGCCTGGAAGTACACTTCTTGTCAGTTAAGAGAGCTGCAGGGTCAGGCCAGACTCAAGGGAAGGGCACATACAGGGTATGAATGTGGGGAGTGGCCACTGGGGGGCGCACTCCCACAGACAAAACCCACAAAGCAGTCATTTATCAAACAGGGAGGCTTTTATAGTCTCAAACCTCACAGTCTTTTTCCGGGCCCAGTGATGACTTCCTACCCTCCTGTTCTTAAGAGGGGATGGAGGTGCCAATCTGAGGGCAGAGACCCTGACTGACTCCCCCGTGTACCTCAGCCTTAGCGAAGAGTAGCATGGGCTCCCGACAGGCAGGCAGCGTTTCACACCCTGAAGGCGAGACCTGAGTGCCAGCCAAGTTACCGTCCAAAATGCACCAACCTCTACCCCAGGTTCAATTAAAACGGACCCTAGCCTGTGCCACACGGGCACAGGTGGAAGGAGGCGTGTTTCTGGTATACGGGCCCTAACTACACAATGACGTCTGGTAATTGAGCATCTTATCAATTCTAAATGTTTATTTAAAATCCTTAAAAAGGGGTACTCTTTTGCCCCCTTCTGATGCCTATGTCAGAAGCTTTCTCTATCTCCTTTATACTTTAATAAAACTTTATTACACAAAAGCTCTGAGCAATCCAGCCTCGTCTCTGGCCCCGGATTGAATTTGTCTCCTCCGGAGGCCAAGAATCCCGTGTCTTATCGTTCAGCAACAACCTTTCATCTTGGGGGCTCGTCCGGGATCCTTCAGGACAAGATGGGCCTGATAATCTATGTGCACCTACTTCTGCTGACTCCAGAAATCCTGAGTCTGCCGTTTGATCCTCAAGACAATGCCTTCCTGTCCTGAGCTCACTCCTATGCTGCATTCCACAATCTGTCTAACTGCTGGGTCTGTGGACCACTCCCCTCTTCATCAGTGGAAGGCGTTCCATGGTGGACATCTCCACTTCAAGGAAAGGACTTTCTCCAAGTCTGCAAATACCTTCAACAATCGCATGTGATGCCTCTTCTTAAACTGATGACATCTAACAACCTTAAGATGGACTGATGTAACTATGGACATAATGTGACTTTTCATTTTGATTTTAACTTGGTTTAATGACTATTTTGCCTTACATCTGTAACTGTATAATGGGGTTTTCTAACCGTCTAAAAGCTTTTAATTTACAAATAGTTGTCCGAGCTCCTATGAGTGCCACAGCCTCCTCCAACTATTACTTGGAGCCCCTGGATCAGACATCCTCACTATGAGGATTAGGAGAATATGTTGCCTCACCAATTTAGGGACAACGCCCCTTGTCAGCTCGGAAGCAGTTATGGAATGAGAACGACGCCCTTTTTCCCTTGGCAACATAATTCTCCTAAAAGAAAAGGGGGGAATGAGTCATTTCCTAGGCAGGTTGATAAGAAGTCTAGGGGTCCCCAAGGGGAGAGAGGTCTGGGATATTCAAGGAGGAAGAAAGGACAAACATTTTTACTTTTTTTCCTCTACATTCCTTAGGATTATATAACAATAATGTATCCTGCCTGAGGACAGTCTTTGGATTAAACCCTCTGGCTAATTCTGTTATCTTAAAATGTAAATTATGGGAGTAGGTCTGGTCTTTACAAGGATGTATCCTGCCTGAGGACAATTTTTGGATTAAACCTTCTGGCCAACTCTGTTATCTTAAAATGTAAATTATGGGAGTGGGTCTTTGCAAGCTCCAGACATTCTTTGGATTCATTGGAGAGTATATAACTCCATTGCTAACACTAGCAAAGGGGGTACTCTTTTGCCCCCTTCTGATGCCTATGTCAGAAGCTTTCTCTATCTCCTTTATACTTTAATAAAACTTTATTACACAAAAAAATAAATAAATAAAAATAAAATAAAATCCTTACAAAGACATCTTAGAAAGACTGTAAAATATGGAGGTACTGTAAGAAATAAACAATGCAATTTATTTCCATAGGGTTAGTTCTAAAGTTGGATGTGAGAAATGAGAGGATATAATTTTTAGAAACTTTAAAAACATTGGACAGGAGTGTAAAGCTTTCTGAAGAGCTAAGAACATGTGAGAGAGGAAGGACGCGAGTGAGCAGGTCCAGGGGTGCAGTCCTGGGTGAAGGCAGACGCAGTGTTCCCTACAGACTGTAACGGCAAGTGATCCAGATCTCAGGTTAGGCAGTCACGAAGTACTCCTGGCTCACACACTACATTTTATACGTATGTAAAATGAATGTGCGTGTATGCATATATATGTCTGTGTGCATGTGTGCGTGTGCATGCTCAGTCATGTTCAACTCTTTGCAAACCCCTGGACTGCAGCCCACCAGGCTCCTCTGTCCATGGGATTTCCCAGGAAGAATACTGGAGTGGGCTGCCGTTTCCTTCTCCAGGGGATCTTTCCGACCGGCAGCAAACTCGTGACTCTTTTGTCTCCTGCACTGGCGAGAGGATTCTTTACCAACTTTGCCACCTGGGAAGTTGATGCTATGTTTATGTATACATTTATTTATTTTAAAATTCTACACCTGGCCTACCACTGGTTAATATTTCAATAGTTTCTTAGATTAAGAGATTCGTCATTAACAAACCAGACACAGAAACCAGTCCCGAATCGAGAAGACTCTCCTTATGCCCAGCTGGATGGAGCTGCCTGCACTGCCCTAGCCTAAGCCTGCACAGGAACAGGGGGTGAGTGGCGCCGCTGTCTTCCTGCTCGCTTAGACTGCATCTCCAGTAGCCCTGAAGTTGCAGTCTCTTTGGCGACAGTATTTGTGTACTGAAAGGTAAGTTAACTAGGAGACACAATCCAAGAGCCCATAACCAGACACATCCAGCAGGTATGTGCCCCGACCACCGAGAGCAAATGAGTGACTAAAGCCTGGCGGGAGCGTCTGCCGTGGAGAACTCCCTCTTCACGCCAGGATCCGGTCTCACTGCCTGGCGCTCACATGAGCCACGTAACAGGACCAGCCTGAACCTGTGTAATAAACAAAGCTTAATTTCTTGAACAAGACCATGGACTCTGGAGCCAGATTTCTTCAGTTCAAATGCCTGTGACTTACTGTGTAACATTTAGCAAGTTACTTAACTTCTCTGTTCTTTAGTTTTTCATATGTGAACAGGAGATCATCCTTCCCTCCTCCTAAAACGTGTAAAGATTAACACATGAGAAGTTAATAAAAGTAAGGGCTGAGATGCAGAAACCATAGGCTATATACAACAGAAATTCTAGCATGTTTTTCTAGCACCCATATGTAAGGCTGGACTCAACATCCCTCTCTGGAAAACACCACCCCACATCCTCTCTCTAGACTTAACTGAGGAGAAGAATTAAACTGTCAAGAAACAACATTTGGTTCGTCATCTCCACATTCACCTAATTATGACCCAATGGCAAGAATCAAAAGACAATAAATGAGGTTTGTTTTAACCTATCTTCTCTTGAAATGAAAGACCAGCTCACTATTTTCATTAGCTTTACCAGCCATTTTAGGTTCCAATAACCACTAACACAATAAATAAATAAACCCACCTTCTAGTTGGTATTCAGAATACTGATCTCATTTGAATTAAGTCAATGTCATAAATGCGAAACTCCAAACAGTAGTAAACCTAACAACAGACTGCGGACTGTTTCATTCACATGAAACCGAGCAGCCCCTTTCGTAACCAAACACTTGTTTCTCAGGATACTTAGTTATTGGATCAAGCTTTGGATTACTGACAATAATTTTCATGATTCTGATCATTGCCTCTAAAAATAACAATCACTTTTACATGGAAGTTCAATTTCCAACTTGAGTTTAAATTAATCATTCTTAAATGTTGAGGAGTTTAAAAACAAGGTAAGATCTTTTATAATGCAGAATACTTCCTACTATACCTTCTACTTGCTTATTTATATCTGTCATAAATCTTCCAGGGCTCCCTAGGCTATATAAAAGTCTAATGCACAAGTACAGTACCACAGGCTTTCCACGCTGGTCATCACCATTCCAACGACGGCCACAGCCTACATTCCATAATTAAATCATCTGGCCCCAAAGTTACTCCGCACTTCCCTCTCATCTCTGCTTGTTAACGTCCTGAACTTATACTTAAGGACTACATTTAGCTCCACCTGTAATTCTTTCTCCAGAAATAACTCTCCCTCACTCTTCTAAGTTCTTGCAGTGTCCATCCACCTCTCTTAGGTCAGTATGGTCTTTACTCTCTGTCATTTGGAAAAAATTTACTGTGTTTCTGCTGCTCAACTGTAAATCCCTGGAGAGTAATCAGGACCCATATTTGATTCATCATCTTCCCTGCATAATGATTTCTCAATAAACACTTGTGCAATTAAAGTTTATTTTGCCCCAAATCAAATGGCACTGGTCAACATAGTTTGTATTGATTTTCTTTGCTGCAGAATCACTGCAACATATTAGATCTATATAAATACTATTATTTAGATTGATTACTTTCCCAACCACAAATCACTAAGCATTATCAGTAGTGGTTGAGATTATCTGGTACTGCACCACCGATTGTAATTTTAACATAGCATCTACTTTAATGGTAAACAACCCTACTTATTTAGACATCAGCAACTCTGAAAATCAATCAAGTAAAATATACAAGTGACTTCTTCAGGAGATGATACGGGGAAAATCACACATACACAGACACACGCAAGTGATACACCATCTGAAATCATCCACTTTACGTGCTTTTTAATCTCTGTCTGCTCAAAGCTGGACTGTATTCTTTGGGTGGGGGTAGGGGGATGGGTGGACAACAAAACAAATAACACAAGCAATGGTGCCCATATATACGTAAGTTTGAAACTGCTGATCCAGAAAATCTCAGACTGCATAGTCTGGCTTCAAATGTAGAGAAGGGGATGGAGGATTTGAAAGTGGATAAGAGGATATTACGAAGGACTGGTAAGGGATGACAAAGTTCTAAGTTAAGGGGTGGCAATGGAATACACAGAGAGAGAATTAATTTATAAGTAGAAATAACAAAATGCGTAAATCATTGCACTTTCAGAATGGGCTGGGAGAGGTAAGTGAAGAGGAAATTAACAGACAAAAGTGATGTGCTAGTTTTAGGCATGGGCTCTTAGATACGTGTGTGTCTGTCATCACTGACACGGGAGCGCAGGTGAAGGTCCAGGTTTGCCCAGAAGAGTAGGAGGCTCACTTACGGACACGCCAAATATAAGACGTCCGCAGGATAGCCAAGTGGAGGTAGCGCAGTAGGCGTTTAGCCTGATGAGAGAGGGAGAAAGGAGAGGCCAGAGGAGAGAAGGGCGGAGAGACAGGAAAAGCTGTGCCGGCCCTGTGTCAAACACCCCAGGTGGCCGAGCCGGGGCCTCACCCAGAGGGCTGACTGCCACCCGCCCGCTTCCCTCTGCCGCTGTCTGGGGATATAGACTAAGTGCCCCTGGTTTCTTGTAATTGTGGGTCAATCCCTTGTTTTCAGTTCATACTTTGGGCCATCTCCTGAATTTCTGCCATTTTACCCCTGTGGGGGGTGGGGGATCCCTGAAGAGATGGTTAAGCTCTGTTCACACTTCCTGTGTCCAACAGAACAGCTGCGCAATTTTCAGTTGACTCAACCTGGAGGGCTTCACGGGGCCCAGGGCCAAAATAAGCAGTACAATCAATTTAAGACACCTAAGTCAGTAATATACTGCTAAGCAGTAAAATTGTTTTACCTTTTGGCTCAGCAATACACTTAAGAGACCTATCCTCTATCACCTCTCAAAAGGAAGCAGTGATGGAAAAAAAAAAAGAAAAGACTGACACAGGAAATATCCGTCACAGACTTCAGTTTCTCAATGTACTACACTGTGACCAGAGTTCATACAATGGTAGCATTTCTAGATTTTAAATGTAACGAGATTGGGGGTGGGGGGGTTGCTATATACAACCAAAGTTTTATTTTGTTGTTTTTCCATTTATTTTTATTAGTTGGAGGCTAATTGCTTTACAATATTGTAGTGTTTTTTGCCATACATTGACATGAATCAGCCATGGATTTACATGACAACCAGTTTTAGTTACTCATTTGACTCAGATTCTATACTGTCTGAGCCACCAGGGAAGCCCATAATAAAAACAATAAACCTCTAAAAAAAAATGAATAAATTATTTCATGAGCCCCTACATATGTATGGCTGTTTCTGAACTCCACTTAACAATTCTTAAGCTAAGGGGCTACTTTCTGGATCAATAATCAAGCATTTTAAAAGAGAATAAGGGGAAAGTCACAGCATAAGATTTGAAATTCCTTCATGATATTTTTTGAAAGCTATCATATTCACAAATACCAGCTTTCCAATTCTCATGACACAGGGGTGTATATCACAAGATCTCCAGGGCCCAGAGAAGACCTCTGAGAAAAGCACAAAAGCAGCCTGGAAAGAGACTCCTCCTTAGCAGCGCACTCCCCTCCAGCCCACTGTGCCATGCAGGCCGTCAGGAGGGGAGAGGCTGGCCTGGAGGGGCCTGTGCTCAGTGAAGCAACAGTCTGCGGGCCACACTCTTCCTAACAAGGCTCTCTGCTCCAGAGCCGCCCTGCCGCTTCCCCACAGGGCCCCAAGGCTTAATGAATACTACGAGGGGCAACGATCACTGCCTTATCACAGAAAAGGCAACTTTTAACACATCAATATGACTGTCAAATATTTACTACTCTAGGAAAAATTTAAAGACAGGATGACTTCTATGAAATAGTCTTCCACCAGTAGCAGATTCATGGATTTTTAATTATCTGCAGTTCACTATAAGCGAAAAACAAGAGCCAACCTTAGCAAAGAAAGTTTCCCGAGCTTTATTTCAAACTCCAGAGGAAACATGCTTTTATATACACTTCTCTCTTCTCCTCAAAGACTCTTAACTGAGGAACTTCTGTGAGACAGTAAATATACCAAATTAAAATATGCATAAAATAGGAAGAGATTTAATGTAAGAACCCATATTAATATAAAGTTACTGAAAATAATATGTAAGCATTAGACTGCTTTAAGAGATTAAACAACAATAATCAAATTAAGAAAATTAATAAATTTCATTTAAACCTGCAGAGTCTAAATCAGTACAATAAATCTTAAAATCACAGTAATAGTACACAGGTATCTCCTAAATTAACAATCTGGGGCGTGTTTTCCTCCCCAAATGGGAATGTGTTTTTTAACCTAATTATAAAAGTGACACCAAGTTATTATTAAAACATTATAGTATAGTAATATGTAAAGTGAAAGTGAAAGTCGTTCAGTTGTGTCCAACTCTTATGACCCCCATGGACTCCATGGAATTCTCCAGGCCAGAATATTGGAGTGGACAGCCTTTCCCTTCTCCAGGAGATCTTCCCAACCCAGGGATCGAACTCAGGTCTTCCACATTGCCAGCTGAGCCACAGGGGAGCCCAAGGATACTGGAGTGAGTAGCCTACCCCTTCTCCAGTGAATCTTCCCAACCCAGAAATTGAACCGGGGTCTCCTGCATTGCAGGCAGATTCTTTATCAACTGAGTTAATCAGGGAGCCCTATGTAAAGTAGAAAACTTCTAAACAAGGGCTTCCCCTGTGGCTCAGACGATAAAGAATCTGCCTGCAATGTAGGGGACCTGAGTTCGATCCCTGGGTCTAGAAGATCCCCTGGAGGAGGAAATGGCAACCCATTCCAGTGTTCATGCCTGGGGAATCCCACGGACAGAGGAACCTGGCAGGCTACACAGTTCATGGGCTCACAAAGAGTCAGACAGGACTGAGTGACTAACACTTTCACTTCCAAAGTAGAAAACAGCATAGACGCCTACCCTCCAGAAAATAATTGCTCCTAAGATTCAAGATAGTTTTTTTTAAAATAAATGTTCAACTAGAATTTTATCTGTTTTACATGTTGCTTCTCCTTTTTTATTTAACAGTATGACGGAAATGGCAACATACTCCAGTATTCTTGCCTGAAAAATTCCATGGACTAGAAGAGCCTGCAAAGAGTCAGACACGCTCTCGCTCGCTCTCTCTCCCGTGAATCTCTCTCTCCCTCGACTCTCTCTCTCCCTCTCTCCCTCTCTCTCTCTCCCTCTCCCCCCGCCCCCCACACAAGATGGGGCGCTCTTCTCTTCCTGTCTTTGTATCGAAGTGCCCTCACACCTCGAAGATGGATTTTCCTGCTATCATCTAAATAAATAGAGCTGTAACACTGGGAAAAAAAAAAAAAAAGGAGTCAGACACAACTCACAACTGAGCAACCAACTACAAAAAAAAAAAAAGACAACCTTACCATAGCAGTAGAGCATGTATGTATAATGATATATAGGGATAAGATACAGCTTAATTTTAGATAACAAGTTTTTAAAATGGTCCATAAGCCTTCTTTTACCCTAGCATGACTTTACACATGGCATTCCGTCTCCTGATAAAGTTTAAAATAAACACCTGGAGAGCCACCTCAGACTCTAAAGCAGCCCCCATTGGCCAACCCAACCTTATATTAATAAATACAGTGATGGGGGCAGCCCCTGTACACAGCTCCCGTACCACTTTATTTATAAATCCTTAATGAAAACCTGCACGTCATGCTGAAATTACCCTGCTTAGCCAAGGATGGGGGCTGGTAGTGTCTCAAACGCCCTCTGCCCTGCGTCCCTCTCTCACGGCCACCCCTCCATCTCCCCAGCTCACTTCTGACCACTGCCCCACCACCCCCGCCAGCTCCTTCACAGTCTTGGGGAAGGCTTCTGAGACTGTCACATGATCCTGTATCCCTCCAGAGCATCCCAACATTGAACTCCTCACACTGTATTATACTCATTAGGGGATTCATCTCCATGCCCCATAAAACTTAGAACTTCTTGTGCAAAAAAGCATATTTTAATCAGTTTGTTTTCCAGGCACAATTCCTGGCTCAGAGAAGACCCTCCATAAATGTTAGGTATATGAATGAATAGATAGGTTCAATGATGAAGAAACAGCTTATTAAAAAAAACACATCAATGTAAAATCTAAACCACAAGGCATTCAAGGTCCTCATAGATAGCATGCCTTGTTCCAATGGAGATTTGGCACTTAGGTTAGTTCTTACATCTAGTCACTGTCCAGAACCAAGAGTTAGAGTTTACCCACAAGTAACATGGAGGATAATTTCTACAGCTTAAAGTCTTAAAAAAAAAAAAATCATGAAACAGTGTTTGAGTTTCATACTTTCCAAGCTCGCACACATACTCAAGACAGCAAATGTACTTTGGGTTTGAACACTTGAGGACTCATGTCCAACGCTGTACCACTGAAAGAGTATTGAATCGGTTCATTAAGAGAAGAGAAATTATTCGGTTAATGGAATCATATTAGATGGAGTTTCGCTGAACAGGTGTGGTGCCCTCAATCCCACACCAAGCTGCCCGCCCACTGCTACTCCAGAGGGGCTTCCTCCAGCTCAGCCTGTAACTGACACCAGCAGCAAAGTTTTTTCTTAGAACTGATGTGAGTGCTATATTAGCCTCTACACAAGGCTGGCTTGAGATTCAAATGCTCAATTTGCTAAGCAGAAATATCCTTTTCTGCATTCTGAAAGCAGATTTCCAAGCAGCCTACTTCAGACATTATCAGGACTTGAAATGGACTCTGCTCTCTGTGAGACACAGCAATTATAATCTGTCTTCCCCTATTCTCCTCAAAGCTGACACTGAAAAACAACATTTGAGGTTTATTTCAAATACTTAGCTCAAACACTTCCTGTCACATAATTACTTATACACAGCAGAGTGTTAACTTCAGATTAAGCATCTGCTAGACCATGAACTCTTCAGAGATAGGGACAGAGTCTCTGCACCCCTCCTCCTACTGCATATTGAGCATATAGTGCACATCAAGCCTGGCAAATTAATTTATTAAAGTTTCCATAAGCTGTGCTTTGCTTAGTAATTAGTAGTCTATAAAACGTTCATAACAGTTTTCCATTTACTAAAATGTATATCCTCAGTTTTTGCAAGTGGAGCTAAGTAAATTCCTAATAGGCTATCTATAGCTAAACAACTATAAACTCCTAAATGTGGAACAAAATACAAAAAACAACCATCTAAAGTCTGTAGAATGCTCAAAATCAAAGAGATTTTAGAAGGGAGTCAAGAGTTGAAAGAAGGGAATGGCCTGGGTGAATTTCCTGATTGTAGAGCTTTTTAGCAGAGTAGCAGAGTTTGAGGCAAACACAGGGCTGAAATCAATGGGAGGAATGCTAGAAATGGCAATTAGACCTGGGGAGCCCCATATTTTGTGTATAAAATCTGCCAATCATGTATGCCAAAAATAAATGTAAAAGTCCAACTAAGAGGTAAACTAAGTTCTGCATTCCCATCCAACAGTCTGCAGTTTGAATCCAAAAATATCAACATTCCTCAAAGAAACAGAACAGAATCCAGTTTCCACAGTGTAGTACAATGTTACAGAATACAATCCAAATATATATGGTATTTGATCCATATATACACATATATATTTGAAACATTTTCATACCACCAAACTCCAGGCCCAGATAGCTTCACTAGTAAATTCTATCTAATAATAAAGAAAATACAGTACCAAACTGACATATATTCTTTACAGGGAAAAAAAAAAAAAGGAGGGGACACTTCTTCACTCACTATATAATTTTATATATATAAATATTAGTCTATGTATACTTTTAATATAAATATATATTTATGTATAAATAAATATTTACATAAATGTATATAATATTTTATATAAATAAATATAGGTTATAGGCCACTATCAGGAATACAGAAGCATTTGAATCCAACAATGTATAAAAAGGATAATATATCATTAAGTAGACTTTAATTCAGAAATGCAAAATTGGTTTAATTTATTAACACTATGTTAATGCTACAAAGGAGAAAAATCTTGTGCTCATTTCAGTAGATGCAGAAAGGATATTCAACAAAAGTCAGCATCCAGTCAGAATCAAATAGTCAACAAAGCTAAAGCAGAAGAAAACTTCAAATTCCCAGAGCTGTTACCACACTTACTGGTAAAATATTTAATGTTTTCCACATTGATGTGAACAAGAGAAAAATGCCTAACCTCACCACTTGTATTCAAGCATTATACTAGGGATCCTAACCAAAGTAATAATACAAGATAACAATAAACATAAAAACTGGAAAGAAGGAAGTAAACTGTTTATGTAGATAATATGATTATGTACATAGCATATTCTGAAGATTCTATAAAACAATTACGAAAACAAGTGAATTTTAGCAAGGTAGCAGAATACAAGGTCAATATACAGAAGTTTCTATTAGAGGCAAAAAATTGGAAGAGAATATTTCAAAATATTCATTTTACAAGTGTTCAAAAGACATAAAATACTTTTAGGAGTAAGGTTAACAAAAGACAAGACCTTTCCCCTAACAGTGAAGGAAATTAAATGGAAAGATACATCGTATTCAAGGAAGGGAAGATTTAATATTATTAAGATGTCAGAGCTCCCTAAATGGACCAACAAAATCAATGCAACAGCATCATAATCCCAGCAGAATGTTCTGCAAAACTAATTCTTAAATTCATATAGAGTTGCAAAGGATATACATCCAAACAATCCTGGAAAAGGACAAAGTTGAAGGGACTACACTACCTAACTTCACGTCTTACTATAAAAAGCTGCAATGATGAAGACTGTATGGTACTGGCATAATGATCCATAAATAGATCAATGAAATAAATCAGAAAGTATAGAAATAGATCCTCACTTAACACAGTCACCCAATTTCCAACACAGGTACCAACACAATCAGTGGAAGGAAAATATCTTTCAACAAATGCCATTGAAAAAACTAGATATTCATATGAGGAAAAAATGAATTGACTGTCTATCTCATACTGTACACAAAAACTAATTTGAGATGTATCACAGACATAAAATTAAAAGCTATGATGTTAAAGCTTTTAGAGGGAATGGAAGAAATGATCATTTTAACTTTAAAGGATTCTAACATTTCCTTGAAGTTGGCAAAGATTTCCTAGTTGACAGAAGGTAAAGTCATAAAAGAAAAACTTGATCCATTACACGTCATCAAAATTAAAAAATGTTATCACAAAACTCCATTTAGAAAATTATAGGCAGCCACAGATTGAGTCAAATATTCACAAAACATATATCCACCAAAAGATATGATACAGGAAATACGTTTTTAAAAAAGCTCCTATGACTCAATCATAAGAAGACACACAGCCCAGAGAGCAGAAAAAGATCTCAAAAGAGACTTCAAAATTGAAGATATATAAATGGCCAATAAATGCACACCAGGTAATAAATTATCAGGGAAATACAAATTAATACCACATGAAAATACCAATACCCTATCAGAATGGCTGAAATTAAAGAGATTGACAACATCAAATAAGGGTTTAGGTATGGAATAACCACAACTTTGCATGTGTTATTCTAGAAATGTCACAAATACAACTGTTTAGGGGAAAAAAATTATGGCAATTTATTATAAAACTAAATCCACAGCAATTTAAATCTTAAGTATTTACTAGAAATAAATGAAAACATATGGTCACAAAATGACTTGTATGAAATGTTCACAGCAATTTAATTATAATAACTCAAAATTGAAAACTGCCCAGGCAACGGATAAACTGTGGTATATTCAGGTAATGGATTATTGTTCTGCACTCAAAAGAAATTAACTACTAATGTATACAACAGTATGCATACATCATGTACAAAGACACGCAAAGAAAAAAGAAAACAGAGAAAAAAGCATCAATTTAGGCCAAATCTAAGATGATAAAGATTTTATAATTAGATCGGCTTTAAAAGTACTTATTGTAACTGTGCTCAATGTAATAAAAATCAAACTTCTTTCTAGAATAGATAATTAGAGAATTTTTTGAATATTTATGTGCCAAGCCCGATGCAAAGCATTTAACGTGGATAATCTTATTCAATTCTTATCAACCAAGCTTATCTTACAAATGAAAAACTACAGCACGAAAAAGTTGAACTGTCTGCCTGAAGTCTGAAATATAATTCAGAAGAATAATTTTTAAGGCTTCATAACTCACACCAAAGTCAAACAGAAAGGACAGAATTACTAAATAAGTTTTTAATTAATTTTAAAAGTATGCATGTTGGGATATTCCGCGAAGGGAAAACATCTCAAGAAGACACTAAACAGAATATAAATTAAACAAGCGCTCCCTTGTGATAAAGATGAACACGCCTGCAGTGCACACCTGTCTTACCTTAGGAAACTGTTTTACAGGAATTAACACTTTCTGTCCCAGCTTCATGTTCTTATTAATCACCACATCAATGTACTTTTCTTCATCCTTGCCTTCTCCTTTTTGAAACTTCTCTATTTCTGTGGAGGAAAAACAGAAAACCATGAAGTGTCAGACCTGGAACTTCCGAGACTGGGGGTTCTCCTTAGCTCTATGGTGGCAAGAAACCAAATACAGAATGTGGACTTCAGATGCCTACAGCTTGCTCGAGTAATGACGTGTTCCCGTTTCATTGATGATTCTTCATCAGCAAGTGGGGAAACACACACACATGTGCTCCAAAGTCAAGTCTCAATGACCCAAGCTCATGGAGGGGAACAATACACTAGTTACAAACATAAAAACAGACTCTTTGAGGTCCTCTGGAATTCTCAAAAAAGGCTGAGCAAACAGCAAAGAAAAGCCAGAAAGCATTCTCAGTTTAGCATTACCAAGTACTGACAGCCCATTTTACCAGCCCTGCCTGGGTCTCCAAGGTGGTTCCCACCATGAAGGATTCGCTAAGAGGGCATTAAAAGCCCTAGACAGCCTTGTAACAGTCACCTCCCCAACAAAATCTTCCCACCTCACAAGTGACGAGCCCAACCACAAGCTTGTGGCTTTGTTAGTGCTCTTTTCTCTGCTGGTGATGCTATTTTGATGATTCCCATTTCACACATGGCCTTCAAGATTCAGTCATATTAAATACTACTTTTTATGCATCTGTCACTTTCCTTGATGGGGGGGGCGGGGGGGGGGGTCCATCAGTCACTCCCACCACGACACTCACAAAGTACTTCATGCACAATTCTATTATCATTCCCAGCTTAGGCCTGCAACTTCTGAGCAAAGCTTCTAAGGATAAAGATAATTTCTAAATCTCCAAATACACTGATTATTTTGTTTGCTTTCTTGTATTATGCTACGTTTTGCTCCTATAAAACTGATCATTCTATATAGAATCTGCATGGGAACAAGATACATTGAACAGAAGTATGTGAAATATAAACATTTACGTAGATAATTCTTGCCATTGTTTTTGGAAAAAACCTTTTGAGAGTACTTTTAATTTTGACATTTTTCTATAAATAAAATATACAATTAAAAGAAAGTTTCTCCTAGATCTATACTCCAGAGATAATAACATACCACGTTATATACTCTTATTTTCCGTAAATAAGAGTTTCTGAGCATGCAGACACAAAACATATTTGAAAACTGTAAAGCTAATGGTGGACATGAGCTAAATCAGTTTGGTTCTCCTCAGTAAAAAGCAGTAAGTCACATGCCATTTGCTCATTGAGTACAACAATTCATGGCTCAGCTTTAATTAGCACAGGAAAATAACTTCTACATCTTATTTTTATTTATCCATTTATGCTATAATTGAGAATACCTTTAGCGAGTTAGAAGATTTAGCAAAATTAGGTTCGCTGAAACTTCCTAGAAAACAGAATTTTTAATGTATAATACATCAGTCAAAATAGATTTAATTACCTATTTTCTTTTTATATAACAAAGGCTTTTAATAATTGTTGAGCACTGACAGGCACAATTTAATATTTAATTCCTTAATGAGCCTTCAAAATGTTACTCCTTCTATCAGTGATATCATTTGAAGCAGCATGTTAGGTTAAAGTTAAGGTTAAAAAATTTGAAAGACTTATGTATTTTACTATATATTAAAGGTTGAGATATCCCTATGATTTTTAAGAAGGAAATAAAAATTAGAAGAAAAGTAACTAATTTCTTCTCCAGATAGTCAACTTTACAAATCTTATCTTGCTAAAATACCTTGTTGCTACCTTAAGTAAGCTTTGAAATATGCTGAAATACTTCACTGTTTTAAGATTTATTTTAGAAAAAAATTTAAGGCCTGATGCCATGTTAAAGCATGTAGGTGTGCTAGACCTAACATGCCACACAGCACTTGAAATAGCCTCGCCCCCATCACGGGCATCACACAGGTCTGGTTTACATCATGGCTAGTCTACTTCTCTCAGGTCCCCATGGCCCCCATTGGTAAAATTCAGAACTGGCCAAACTTCCATTTTTTTAGGCGCTGTTCAATCAACAGTTTGGCATTTTCTACTTGACTGAAGATCATAAGTATGTTTATGTGTTCAGGATGTCCAATAAAGTACAATGCAAAATAATGGGAAGCAACAAGATGACTTATGAAAACTTGAAATTGTCCGTGAATGGGAGTTTCAAACTCTCAAACTCATACTACCACCCCTCTGGGCTTCCCTAGGTCAGGAAGGGACTGGACAGCTACCAAGGTGGCTTTAACCTTTCAGTAAATTGGAGCATATGAAGGCAAACCCCAGAAAATCCAGCCAGATGCTCAAGGTCGAACACATAGGGGATTTGACTTTCACTAATCCCCAGATTACATTCGTTACACATACAGTTTAATGTACCAATGCCATCTCCCAGCTCAGAAATTATAAGCAAATGTGTGATTAGGTTTTAGATGATGTAGGGGATTAAGATGCTATGTTTTCAAACCATGGACACCAAATTTCTGTCAACCAGGAAAGCTAGTGTCAGTTATGACTTTTTTGGCTTTTGTTTTTCCTTATTTTCTGTTTCTGTCTTGGTCCAGTATGCAGCTTCCTAAGCAATGACCACTTACCCTACAAAATATGCTAAAACCCAAGAATCCTCTAAGACACAGCCAAATACTCTTTGAATTTAAATAAGCTAAATTTTCAATATAAAAAAAATTTGTAGTGTAAATTTTCATTAAAACTGCTTAAATTCTCTCAAAGAATCAAGCACACCAAAATTGTCATTTTCCTTTGTCCCAGCAACTCCATTTTTACAAATTTACCCTAAAGATATATGTGGATAGATATAAAATATTATATACAAATTTATCCATTTAAAGCACTTCTTTAATAGTAGAACACTGGAAATCATCTAAATATCTAGAATTAAGAGCCTGGTTACATAAGCAAGGGCACAGCCACTCAGAGATAGCATAAGTTATTTTACAACATCAGGAAAACTCTTCATGTTCTGATGAGAAAAAGTCTCCACCAAACACAGTGCTTGTACACATAGACACACAAACACAAGCCACAGCGTAAAGCAGTGTAAGACTATATGTTCACATTCACTTGTATATGCACGAAAAAGAGCTCCCTTCTTACGCATAAGAAACGAGTAACTGATTATCTAATTGTCAAGGGAGAAATGCAATGGATAAGAAACAGGAATAGAGACTTCTCACTGTATTTCTCTTTTACACTGTTTTAAAAGTTTGAATCATGAATATTTTACCCTTTAAATTTGCATAAATTTAAATTTTTTAATACTTTTGTAGAATTTTTTTAAAAATCAAAACAGAATAAAATATGAATGTATACAGGGATGGTCATGTTTCTATTTTGCACCTTGGCTGAAAATCCAGAGTTTGACTCTCTCTTGATCATTCATTTAAATCCTTCACTAAAATACTCTTTCACTGAAGCTGTGATAAGTATATACCTGGACTGCTGGTCTCACTTGAAGTAACACACGTGTTTCTGGAAACTACAAGTACAGTCTTTCACTTTGAGAATCCAAATGCAGTGCGGTTCACGTGGTGAGGGTGAGAGGAACAGGAATCGATCCCAATCAGGCGTCTATCCACAACGCTGACTGAATTCTGACGCATGGAGAAACTGTCCAGGGTGCTGGGGACAGAACAGAGTCTGTGGGACCACACAGACAGACGCAGTGTACTCAGGGCTGAGAAGAGGGGCTCATGGCTCTGGAGCTTGGAATATCATTCAAAAAGCTAGTGAATGTGAGCTGAGTTCTTAGAGGATAAGGAACAGAGTCTGCCAGGCAAAGAGTTGACGAGGGCTTCAGTGAAGTGAAGTAACCCTGGGTTACACCGGTTCCCTTTCCCTCATCTGACTGAACAGCTGACACATGGAGATTTACTTTTTTTGCTTTCCTTTTCTCCTTTAAGCAGTACAAAAGAGAATGAATCACACAAGTAGTGGTGACAGAATCCTGTCACCACAGAGCCAGTCAGTGAACAAGCCGAGACATGAATTCAATTTCCTCACCCCACAGCCTGGGTCGCTGCAGAGAGAAGCGGTGAGAACAGGGGCAGCTCTCTGTGGCCACCACAAAGAAAGGAGGACAGAGGCATGAAAAGGCAGGCCGGGGTCTTAACGTCTGCACGGAGATCCTAAGGGTTCAGTAACAACAGGGGGATGCGGAAAGCAGTCTGCTGAGGAGAGACGTCCTCCTGGAGAGGCGGACTTGAGCAGAAATGGAATGGACGCAAAGTGGGGAGACAGGGCAGATGACATCACAGCTGGAAGATAGGACCGTCCGTCCCGCGAACAACCAGGGAGGGCGGAACTAGAAGGCTGATTTCTATTTGAAGTGGAGGGAGGGCCATCAGAGGAGGCATCAAGCCCTCGGGACACCCCACCAGAGTAAACCACAGGCGCCTGCCCTGCGCTCCTCTCCGCTCTGGTCCTCTGCCCTCTAGCATCCAGCTCTTCTTGGCTTCTGAAGCACCCGCTCACTGAGGCTAGAGCTTCTGCACTTGTCCCCCAAGACAGGAGCGTCTCCGGGGACTTTCCCCCTACAACAGCCTTCTCTTTGGTGCCTCTGCTAAATTCCACTTCCTAGAAAGGCTCTCTTTGAATTCCCAGACTACTTAATCAAAACAAAGTAGCATTTTCACCACCGGTATAACTTTCTATTTCAAGTTTGTCTTCAACAGACTATCAGTCCCCCTGGCCACCCGCCCTTAACTCCTTTCGTGATCCTGACAATATACTGGGAAGGTTAAAGCATTGTTCACATTTTGCACATAAGAAAAGTCAGAAAATATATTTCTAAAAGTCATACAATTAGCAAGGAACATACCATGACTCAAACCTCAGGTCTCCAAGGTGGAGACACTTTCCCAACCCAGTCTATCAATAGGTCCTTAGAATATTTTGTGTAGCTAACAACCCAATAAAGCCTATGGTACATAGTGCTTCTATAAAGGAAACAAACATTCTTTACAAAACAAGTCCATGAGAGAATGCACTAATGTACCAATGAATTCCTGTACTGAGCCCATATGGAATCTATCCTTTAGGATCAGAAACTGTGAGTTAGAAACCCTGATACCCTGCAACTCTGCTTATTCCCAGAGCCTCTGTTCTTTCCTGGGTGAATGATCCAAGGAACTGTATTCCATGAAGAAACAGATGGCATTCAAAGTGAATGCCATTCTGAAGAGAATTTAATTAAGGCCCTATGTATAAAGATGTGAATATCCTAAAACAATAGCAGCAAAGAACGGTGTGGTACTCTGGGGAGGCTGCCCCAAAGCTGGGAAGCAGGAAGGGGCCAGGAAGAAAGGAGACGGTGTGGACAGGGCAGCCTGGCAGGGGTTAGAACGGCCTCCGAGGGGAGCCGCCAGCCTGTGTTGACCTAACAGGGGAAGCTAAAGCGCACATAGTGCGACCTCAGCTTCCTTCTGCAGACGCACCACGGGTGGCTCCACAGGGAGGGACCAGCCCAAGCAGAAGCCAGAGGGAGGAGTGTCTGCTGACACATCCCTCAGCCCCCAGGCATACAGCAGAGGAGGTGGGACAAGAGGCAGCAATCCAGTCCCCACCTTGGCTAAACTGAAGGAAGCTTTAAACAGAGCATCTGATGCCTCCTGCAGATACAGAAGCTACCATCTGTGCCGATCACATAAAACACTACACAGCAAAGTACTGAAAAGTCATGAAAACCATTCTGAAAGTGAAAGTCACTCAATCATGTCCGACTCTTTGCTATCCCATGGACTATACAGTCCATGGAATTCTCCAGGCCAGAATACTGAAGTGGGTAGCCTTTCCCTTCTCCAGGGGATCTTCCCAACCCAGGTCTCCTGCATTGCAGGTAGGTTCTTTACCAGCTGAGCCACAAGGGAAGCCCAAGAATACCACAGTGGGTAGCCTATCCCTTCTTCAGGGGATCTTCCCAACCCAGAAATGGAACCAGGGTCTCCTGCATTGCAGGCAGATTCTTTACCAGCTGAGCTCTCACGGAAGCTCATTTCAGAGATCACTTATTATGACAGTGCTAGGTAAATAATAATTGTTATGACTTTGTTTGCAAGGATCCACCGAGTTAAGGGCTGTGCATTTGACTTGAAGTCTCTCTTTATTCTAGTGAACCTGTCTATGATAGGTCCCCTTCACTTGACAGAATAAGACCCTGAGGATTCCAATGGGTAAGAAGCTTGCCAGGGGCTGGAAAGTTCATAATCTCTTTAGAAGGATTCACACTAAAGTTTAGCTAACGTGAAAGCCTATCTCATTAGCTGTTTAAAAGTTATTCAATAAACATTCATCAAAGGTTCAGAAAAGAGTAAATAATATAAGTTAGCCTGCACAATAAAGTTCTAGGGTAAACAGTAATATGGTCAAACCCTTCCCCCCAGCTCCCTTGCCCAAGAACCTTAACTCTGTACAAACATATTAAAGTACAGGGGTTAGCCTGGATCTATAAGGAAACAAGAAGTCCATATAAACAGAATGATAATACCTACATGCTAAACATTCAGAAATCTATTTCAAAGTAATATAAGAACCTAGCTGGAGGATTTAAAATGATCTTAAAATATATATAGTGTTCAAAGGCAATGTAAATTCTATCTGACAGACTACTAAAATGTTACTGTGGCTGTTGGTCTAAAAAGATATCTTTTCACCTCCAACATGACAAATGTTTTCACAAAGGAATTATTTTATTTAAGCAATCCAAACCTAACAGAACACCTATTAGACCCAAACCAGAATTGAATACACTAAAACCTGCCCAGACGAGATTGATTCAAACAGCTCAAGATCTTGCAAATAATCTTCCATAAACAAGAAATAAATGGCACAGCAGAATAGAGATGCATATTACTCTCTAATAAGAACGAATAAGCTCATCATAAATACACAAAAATAAACCATCCAGGGAGCAAAAAATAGTCAATACTCTAAATATTAAAATGCTTGGAAGGAAACTTACAAAAACAGAGCTAGTATTAGTACACAAAGTAGTCTCAAATATATACACACTGCATAAGATCAAAGCATACACACAAGAAAACTCCTCCAGGAAGGAAGAAGACTGATTGGGAGGAACGGGGGCAGGGGAGGGAGGAAAGACAGCTGACCCTTAAACAAGGAGGAGGTCAGGGGCGCTGTTCCTCCACCTAGTCCGAACTCTGGGCATAGCTTGTGGTTGGCCCTCCATACCCATGGATCCTCTGTATCCACGGTTCAGCATCTCTGGATTCAATCATTATTTTCTATTTTTAAAAACTCTGCGTTATAAGTGGACCTGCATAGACCAAACCCATATTACTCAAGAGTTGGTTTTAATTCTACCCATCACAGGTAATTAGCAAAAACATAACAATAACACTGACAGCTGGAATTTATTTACTGACAGTACTGTCCAGGTATTTAATCCTTGTAACAATGTAGCAGAATAGCCGTAATCATTTTACAGAAAAGAAACAGCTACTTAACAGATATCCAGTGACTGGCTGAGATTACACAGCAGACCCAGATCTATGATTCCAACCCCAGTGTATTCTGACCTAAAGCCTCCAGTTTCTTGGTATTACTGAAGTAAAGGGATCTCGACTTTGAGAAAAAATTATTTGGCTTATTATTTAGTCTTGAGGGACACTAACGAGTCATTCAGTTCAGTTCAGTTCAGTCGCTCAGTCGTGTCCAACTCTTTGCAACCCATTGAATCGCAGCAAGCCAGGCCTCCCTGTCCATCACCAACTCCCGGAGTCCACCCAAACCGATGTCCATTGAGTCGGTGATGCCATCCAGCCATCTCATCCTCTGTCGTCCCCTTCTCCTCCTGCCCCCAATCCCTCCCAGCATCAGGGTCTTTTCCAATGAGTCAGCTCTTCACATGAGGTGGCCAAGGTATTGGAGTTTCAGCTTCAGCATCAGTCCTTCCAATGAACACCAGGACTGATCTCCTTTAGGATGGACTGGTTGGATCTCCTTGCAGTCCAAGGGACTCTCAAGAGTCTTCTCCAACACCACAGTTCAAAAGCATCAATTCTTCGATGTTCAGCTTTGTTTATGGTCCAACTTTCACCTCTCACATCCATACATGACCACTGGAAAAACCATAGCCTTGACTAGACGGACCTTTGTTGGCAAAGTAATGTCCCTGCTTTTAATATGCTGTCTAGATGGGTGATAACTTTCCTTCCAGGGAGTAAGCATCTTTTAATTTCATGGCTGCAATCACCATCTGCAGTGATTTTGGAACCCAAAAAAATAAAGTCTGACACTGTTTCCACTGTCTCCCCATCTATTTGCCATGAAGTGATGGGACCAGATGCCATGATCTTAGTTTTCTGAATGTTGTGCTTTAAGCCAACTTTTTCACTCTCCTCTTTCACTTTCATCAAGAGGCTTTTTAGTTCTTCTTTACTTTCTGCCATAAGGGTGGTGTCATCTGCATATCTGAGGTTACTGATACTTCTCCCGGCAATCTTGATTCTAGCTTGTGCTTCCTCCAGCCCAGCGTTTCTCATGATGTACTCTGCATATAAGTTAAACAAGCAGGGTGACAATATACAGCCTTGACGTACTCCTTTTCCTATTTGGAACCAGTTTGTTGTTCCATGTCCAGTTCTAACTATTGCTTCCTGATCTGCATACAGGTTTCTCAAGAGGCAAGTCAGGTGGTCTGGTATGCCCATCTCTTTCAGAATTTTCCACAGTTTATTGTGATCCACACAGTCAAAGGCTTTGGCATAGTCAATAAAGCAGAAATAGATGTTTTTCTGGAACTCTCTTGCTTTTTCA
Source organism: Cervus elaphus (assembly GCF_910594005.1). Classification (NCBI taxonomy): domain Eukaryota; kingdom Metazoa; phylum Chordata; class Mammalia; order Artiodactyla; family Cervidae; genus Cervus; species Cervus elaphus. The sequence goes on from NC_057835.1 coordinate 11,009,612, forward strand.
ATGGTCCAGTGGATGTTGGCAATTTGATTTCTGGTTCCTCTGCCTTTTCTAAAACCAGCTTGAACATCTGGAAGTTCATGGTTCACAGATTGCTGAAGCCTGGCTTGGAGTTATTGCAAGTATCGAAAGATATGATGTTTATCAAAGTGATCTGAAAACTGTAACACATAATGCTAATACAGGTTATTATTGTCTACTTAATACAAAGCCTAAATTGTGGTGACTGATTTACATGTATCTCATTGTAGAATGGATTTCAAAAATTTGTGAAACCTCTATGATTCTAGAAATTAAAATGCAGATAACTAAAAAATTCTGAGTGCTACTCCGAATTATCGTTACACATTTTATCAAATTATTTTCAAGCGGAAAAATGCTTCCAGGGTACTGACCTCTTATCTTTCCCTTAAATATACTGCAATCATTCACCAAACAAAAGGCATCATGGCAGAAAAAAGAAAAATACAAAGATAAGACATGATGATCACTAGATGCGCCAGTGAAATGCAAATTTATCATCTAAACAAGGGGAAACACTCAAGGACCTTGAGTGGGGGAGGAAGTTACTGGATTTTGGTACCAAAGTTTAATAATTTTCAAAATAAACTTCTTAGTGCAATGTGTTTTTTGTTTGTTTAAATCATTTTAAAACAATAAAGATCAAGGGATGAAATCAGAGATGAAATGTTCCCTAAAACTCGTAGAAGCAATCTAACAGTTTGCACAATTACTATTTACAGACACCACGCTGGAGGCTCTGCACATGAAGCCCACACAATTCTCAGCATGCTGGGACAGGAATCAATGTCCCCTGGTACCTAGTACACGGCAGACTTAAAGTTTGACTGCAGGACTGTCGGACTCTCAAAGGATTTGCCTCTTCTCCGAATTACCACACAACTGGCTTCTGTGAAATAAAACTCATATCTTATGGCAAGACAAGAAAAATTTAAACATAAAGATTTTTCTCTGCCCTTTGGCCTCCTCTGTCCCCTCTTCTGTGCACTGTGTACCTACATCATGCATCGACCAAACCTCCCTCCGGCAGAAATACCTGCTCAGCTGTAAGAGCAACATTCTAACTTCAACAAGACAACTCCTCAAAAAAATAACCTTCCTTCTTAATCTTGTAAAGGGCCACACTGACCCATGGCCCGCTACCTGCTTTGTAAGCTTGGATCTGGACTGTGTAAACTGTCAATAATACATCATTTAATATATAGCCCTCTCTCTCAAAACATATACAACTATGCTCTGGCCTCTAACTGGCAGAACAGTTCCCAGAACTTTCCAAGAGGCTATTCTCGGATTATAATCCACAATTTGACTCAAATAAAATTTTAGATCGACTGATCAATTTCTGCTGACATTTCAAAACCTCCTAAACCAACAGATAACAGATTAAATTCCACCTCCAACATATGAACAGAATTTTATAGAACGAGCCAGTCAACTGTATTCATTGAATGTCCACTGTTTACTGAGAAACATAATAGAAGCAACAGAGAAGATCAAATCAGGAAAGTGTAACAGTCCACATTAATCTCCAGCATGCTTCTACACACAGTATGGAGAAAGTAATCAGTCAGGGCTCATGGGGCCCATGGTTTTATCAGCCCTAAGTTAATATTGGCTAATTTCTATTGACTCACTCTCATCTGGTACTAAGAAAAGTTCTGAAATAAGTTTTTATTGAAACCAGTTGCAAAGAAATGTCTCAGTTTCTACTTAAATCACTCAAAAAAGTCAGAAAAATGAACCCAAATGACAGAAAAAAGAAGCTAGGCATTCTCGCCATCCCAAATAGACCAATCCCTTGGCTCTTCCAAATGATCCAGGATTACTCCTAATATATCCCAACGCATTTGTCAAATGAAGATTCAGTAAACCCCCAGACTAAGTGAAGACAACAATACATTAGGTTAATTCCAGTTAATAAGACTCAAGTTAATAACTATTGGGAGGAGGAATGGGAATAACTACTAAAGATTGGGAAAAAAAGGAAAATCTACTTTTTAGTTACACCTGCCTAAGGGTTAAACCACATTTCTCACTTTTAATTGCAAACATCATTAAGTATACTGCAAAAGACCAGCTATCTTAAACAATTATCAGGCTCCAGAGGTCACCAATTAGAACCCTGCAAGGATTTGAATTAAAAAAAGGTTTTATGATTAGGTGAAGTAATGATCCAAGAAAGAGATTAGTTCTGTTCAGACTGCACTCATTATAAAACCCATTTCCTTTGTGTGAAGATTCAATGTCTTTCTCATTTATCCCGCTGGCATTATCACACTTTGAGATAGAAATATGACTGCACTAATGATATTCTATAACAACCATATAATACAAGCATTTTGCTCTCTATTACTTTCATATCTAATAAGATTACCAATGAATATTTTCTATTGGTTAAATGTACAATAATACAAACTCTGTAAGTGCGACAGACTGTGCAAAATAAATTCAAAGCAGGATACAATCATGCTTTGGCTATACATTTTTAGGTTAGTTTCAGAATCATAACTGGTCCTATTTATGCAGCAGAGAGTCAGAATAATCGGAGGGAAAAAATCCTTAAGACATTAAATCATATGTTTTCATGTAACAATTATTTACAGGTTCACTTTTATAAAAGTAATGCTAAAACTAAATAGCATGATCAGGATTGCAATCAGATCCCCAGGAACATCAACTCTGATGCTGTTTGAAGCCATATTGACAAAATCATGAGAGCTATGCTAGAATAATGAACATCACTAAAAAAGAAAAAAAAAAAAAAACCGACCAATGCAGCTTAATATGAGCTTAAAACATACAAGGTGCCTCAAATATTATATTTCCCTCATAACTCAATGTTATTCTAAGCTACCTAGAAACTGCCAAACAAGCAAAAAAACACTTTTTAAAAACAAAATACAATTACAGCAGCAACATTTTTTGTCACTCATATTTAGTCATCACAGAAAGTTAAGACATTGGTAAACAATCCAGCAGCGCACATTAACAGTCACAGCCTCCGAGGACAGGAAACGTCTCTACACAGACACCTATACTGCTGAAAACGAGGGCACCTTCCCACGTCGAATTCAAGTCAGGCTGTGTTATCCGCACTAGGTCATTCTCCAGTCACATTTTATTTTCCTTCTCCTTATGAGTCAGATGCTGTCTCTTCACAGAGGACATTCCCACTGGAGGTTTTCTCAAAGCGATTTGTCAAGTTAGGTACAGATCTTCACATCTGAGACCAAGCTGTACATTAAAATCATTTAGGAACTTACAGAAAAATAACTACACTAAGGTCAGTCAGCAGCATCCCTCTGCTTGTCCTTCAGCCATCAAGTACCCAGCTGAGCAATCATGTATTCTAGTGGGTTCCACTTGCCAAATCTACTGACAACTGACTCATCTATTCTAAGGCTAAATATATAGCTAACTTTTAACTTCACGAAACTGCACCACATGGACAAATGAGAGAATCACAGGATAAACACAGAGCATTCCTCTAGCTAAAACTAACGACAAGTATCTTAGGTTGATGTCTGACTCTCCCCTATTCTCTTTTCTTAAACACAGAGGTGAGATAATTTATTGATCTATTCTATGAATGAGTAACCAACTAAGATGAGAACACAGAGACTAATAACATGGCCAGGAATCCAGAGAAGTGCTCCCCTAGATTTTCAATAATTTAACAATTTTCAAGCAACAATGGTGATTGGCTCACCAACGGGCCACAGTCCATAATCAGATATACAATTAATGTTAGGTATCACCATTTCATCAGGGAAGGGGGATGAGAGAAAGAGGATGATTGAGGAGAAAAGATGTCTAAAGGGGCTCTGTAAAAGAGAAAATAATGAAAACCAAGTTGAAAAGCTCCGTTCAAGACAAAAACAAAAACAACTGAAGTAACTGAAATGGCCACCCTAAAGGGTAAACGACTGAGGAGAGAATCACTGACCTGCATACAATTATTTCTGTATGTCATACAAAAGAGGGATTAGATTTGGTCAGGATTAAGGCCAGTGACATAGCATTAGTACTCAAAGAGAGAGAGAAAGGAGCTACCATTCATTTTAGAGATGAAGACTTTAAAAATAGCATTTTCCAAAGATGGAATCGGCTATCTTGAAGGAATTTTAAGTTCATCCATAGAGGCCTGACCAGCAGGCTGGACCCACCTGACAGGAAAGTTATAGAAAGGATTCAATCACCTGACGGCAAGCTAAACTTGAAGGTTCCTTTCAACCTTGAGATTTGCATACATCCCTATCATTTGTCTCACTGACTAGCTCTCATAAACACAAAACTGTGTTATTAATCATCACATGTCCAGTACTGAGTTCTGCATCATGAATATAACATGCATTCAAAAATATTTGTTTAGTGAATGAGAGTGAATGATGATATTCTTCATGGAAAAGCACAGTAAGACTTGATGAACTTTTAAGAATACCCAACGTCTGAATTAAGCAAAACGAAAGTCATCTATCTACCTTTCATTTTCCTAAACAAACCATCTCTGCCAGTTGCTAAGCACCATCTCTCAGCTCCATACACACCCATCGAGAATGCTGGACAGGGAACTCGCAAGCCCTGCTTCTCTGCTGCCTGGGGCTCCCACTAGGTTCTCATCAGGGAGGCCAGAGCAGGGTCCTGTCCCTTCCGTCTTGCTCCGGTTCCTGGTAGCATACAGAATAGTTTCCAAAATTCTGACAATGACTTATTTTTCACATCCCCTCCCACCCCCCAGTCTTTGCACCAGGTCAGCAAGCCAGGACCCCCTCCTCAGAGGCCTGAGTCACTGGACTTAATGGGTCTTGGTCCCAGCTCCACAGAGCATTTCCTCCCAAGTGTCTTCCCTTTGTTCCTCCAGCCCTGGTGGTTCTGGCTCGAGGCAGAGCCTGTGTTACTGTTTCTGTGTCCCTTCAGAATCCCTCATTTGCTTTTTCAGTCATCCAGTACTTCCCTAACCAATCCTTTCTATCAGATCTCCTTTGTTACAACACCTGCGGAGATTTCTGTTCTCCTTACGGACCCACCACCTTGGTGAGTTCCCGAAAAGCAGAGGGGCTGGCCATCGCAGGACTCTGTGCCAGGCGCCATGCTGGGCCTCCACTGGCCACAAACAAGTGGTGAGTGAAGGACAGTGAAGTGGCGGGAAGACACAGGGTCCAGGGGCAGTCCCAGCTTGACCACTAGTGGACCTCTGGCAAGTCACTAGCTTCGCTGAGCCCTCCTCTCTTCATCTGTAAAAACGGCGGAACCCAGGTTTGTGTGACCCAGCCCCAACTCTGGGGGCCAGGAGTCACTAATCTAATGGTATCAGCATCTTCTAATTCGATGCTTCTAGTTCTACATCACTTGGAAGTCCAAATAAACATCTTCAGACCAGTGATTTATGAATGGTAAGAAGGCTTTCCTGGGAGCATCTCTTCACCTGCTGAGAGCGCTTTCTTGCTTGCTCCCTCCGTCTCAGGGGTGGGGGGTGCTGTGTAACTGAAGAACTGCGGGTGGGCCTGTTATTCCCTACTCCACCTCCGCATATACCATAACCATCACCATCAGAGTCTGGGAAACTGGCATCTACATAATGACATTAGCATAGATGGTCTCTATACAATGGAACTATAATGAATATCCTGGAGGCTGAATTATCTGAGCTACATCTCTGATTTCCCCTGTGAAAAGCACAGGAAGACAATACAACCCAGGACTATGCGGCAGGTGATGTTTACCTTGCAAGGCAGACCTATCAATGTCCTAATCTGAGAAGCAGAGTAAATGTCTATGAATATATAACCATTCAACACACTATTCACAGGAAAAGTGTATCATCTGCAAAACATTTGCTATTCCAGGAACTAATTAAGTTTACAAACTGTGTTGTGAATACCAGAAGGCAGTAGACATACAAATCATATTGTTAATTATGCCTCTGACAAAGAAACTATTCCAGGTATAACATACAAATGCTACAACCAGCCAAGTCCTTTAAAGTCCATGATCTCAAGCTCAGGAACAAATGAAGCCAAAACATGAGCATAAAATGAATGTAAAATTAAGTTGCTTAGAGGAAAGTTCAAAAATAGCCCTAAGTGACTGCTTAATTGCGTCATTCTGTCACCTGTTTTTGCTCATGGCCCTCCCAGAGCAGCCCACTAACCCACAGCCTCCAGACAAGCACAACTGTTTAGCTTTTTGATATCTGCATTGAGAGAGTATAAATTAATGATAATATGGGGAGAAAAGAGCTTAATTTAGTGAGACTTTAAGTGATAAAAACATGGGTTCAAATCACAGACCAGTACTTACAACTGACACTGGGAAAAAAATCAGCAAGTCACAGGGTTCTCAGCCCCGGGCCATCAGTTACGGTCACTGACACCCATGAAGGGCCGCAGGACCCGCGAAGGGTCACAGGGACTCATGGTACACCTCAGGCACTCTGTCTCAACACGTGCACAGCAGATTCCAACCTCCTGCATACTTCAGACTTCTGTACCTTAATGCGCACAAAGGCACATATGAAGAGAGGGCTAATAAAACTGTAATGAATATTTAAATATTAATACAACAAAAAAAAAGGTCATCAGAAGAGATCAGAGTCACAGCCATCTAGGTTCTCTTGTAGTGAGAAAGCAGATTGGTTGTGGTCATGCCCGCCCTGGGCAGGGTCTGGGCACTGCTGATCAAATTAGGGGCACTCTGAACAAGAAGTCAGTCGGAGGGTCTTTAGGTGAGCTATTTATCCTCTCTGAAACTCTTACCTCTCCTCACTTAGTTGGGGTGGAAATGAAATGACACCATGGGGGAAAAAAAATTCACAACCTGAAAGAGTTATGCAAGTACCAGTGGAATCAGAGCAAGGGCCCCTTGCGGGAGGTGGCAGGCCGGGGCGGGGGGCATCCAAGCAGGAGAAGAAGCTGCAGGAAGGTGGGAGTGTCTAGTGACACATCCGAGAAGGTGGAGAGACTGGAGAGAGACTGGGAAGGACTTCTGAGGCGACTCTGAGGGGGCAGCTGCATACGTCAGGACTGGAAGAGGCAGTGACACAGGGCAGGCGCGGAAGAGATTCAGGGTTCAGAAAGAGAGAAACTGCATCATGCAGCAATGCCCCGTGGCCACGCCACTGAAACTCATGACTCAGGGTCCACAGCTGTTTGTGCGACTTTCACAGACAAAGATGCCACGTAAAGGCTGCACAGGAACGAAAACCACGATAAAGAAAAAGTGGATCTTGAGACCCTCCAAAGGCCTCTGCAACTGTCTACACCAAGAGAGTGAAGCAAATTTTAAAACTTCAATACTTCATGCAAAAAGTGCTATGAATTTCAGTGAAAAAACTCACACATTATATGTTAAATCTAAGGCCGTAGGCTGAAGACTGAAAAGCGTGAGAATTACTACACAACAGCACTCACAATGCCTTCCTGTAGAGTCATTTTACTCTGAGACTAAAAATTAAAACATTAAAGAAAATTCTGTTATATAGGATCTATGAAAGAACCAAAAACATTACAACTTTTCTACCAAACAGAAAGAGCACAAGGGACAAGCTATATACCTTTGGTAAACATGATTAACTCCAACTAGTAAAGCAGATATAAATCTTACTGAAAGATCGGTAAAAACCTGTGATTTCGTATTTCTTTCCTCTAGTCTACTTCTAGCTTAAATCTGTTGAATTCGTGCCTACCTACGTCCTTCAAATGCAATCAGATCTCTTAAACACTCTTTATACCTTTTAAGTTTCTTCCTCAATTGCTACATTTGTTTCTTAAAGAAATGATTTTTACAAGTCACAGAAATTATATATTAAAAAAAAAAAAAAACTGTACCTGAAACAAGAACCAACAATGATAAGAACAGTGACTGATATTTTATGTGGACTTCCAAAAGACTGAATGCCAAGGCATCAAAACTGTCTGTATGCTTATAAGTCACCAGCAGCATATAACAAAGACCCTAAATTCTAAGAAAGAAAAATTACCAAAAAAGAAAAAAAGGTGGGGGGGCAGGGAGCTCAGAATTAAGCCAGTGCCATTATTGGCTTTTCTTTTTTAAAATAAAATGTCTGCTCAGTCAGAGATGGGAGTCAGCATTTACTGAGAGCCTCCTGAAGCACAGACAAACATTTTTGGCACTTTTAAATACACTGTTATCTTCGAGGGAGGCAGAAAAACAAAGGAGGGTCTTATCTTGTCTATGGAACTGGTAAGTGAAAGCACTAGATATTGCATCCACATGTGATAAAGTGGGATATACTTAATATAAGCTTCCACTAACTCCTGGATGATCATTTTACTCACTTTTCCAACACATTCACCCCTTGCTGCCTGGCAGCATCTACCATACTGTTTACATCTGTCTTAATCATGGCTGAATTTCAGCACTCAGGACAGCATCTCACACATGGCAAGCACAGAATGCATAAAGGAATGTAAGACTGGAGTTCCCTGTTGGTTTTGCCATGAACTATTAAGTTACCTTGACCAAACTATTAAAAGTTCTCAGAATTTTATTCCATTTCTTCTAAGAATTATTTTCCAAGCTCTACCTCTTCCCAGTCCAGCCCAGCCCAACCCAGGTCAACAACAACAACAACTGCCTTCTGAGAAGATGGGGTAGACTTCTGCTTCCTTTTCAGACAATTCCTCTTCTGAGCGGTCTTTCTCCTTCCTATTTCAATATCTGCTTCTCTAATCATCCATCAACCCTATGAACCCCTCAAACCCTCTGACAAATTCAAGTTTTGTTGGTTAGCCAGGGTCAGTTTCCATTCTTTGAAAACAAAGCACTCTGAGTGACACAGTGGGAAGCAAAAATCTCCACCACATTTTAAGTGCTCCAAGATTACTTTTTTTCATGTAACCCATTAAAAAAAAAAGCTTTAATCAAACCAGATCCTGCCTGCCTTATAAATACCTCACAGTTGCCACCACAGCTCTACTTCTGCCTAAACTTCCATCTCTTCTTGAAATCCTTTTGTCTGTGTTTCTGGGGCTAAGTCTCACCTTCCTAAGCAACTGCAGTGATTTTCCAGAATCAATGATGCATTTAGATACATGTAGTATCATTAAGTGGAGAAGGCAATGGCACCCCATTCCAGTACTCTTGCCTGGAAAATCCTATGGATGGATGAGTCTGATAGGGTGCAGTCCATGGAGTTGCTACGAGTCGGACACGACTGAGCGACTTCACTTTCACTTTTCACTTTCATGCATTGGAGAAGGAAATGGCAACCCACTCCAGTGTTCTTGCCTGGAGAATCCCAGGGACGGGGGAGCCTGGTGGGCTGCCATCTATGGGGTCACACAGAGTCGGACACGACTAAAGTGACTTAGCAGTAGCAGTATCCTTAAGTATGAGAATATGATTTTGGACTTAAAAAAAAAATCCACCAAGTGATAGTTTTAATTCTATCATAGAACTATACAAAGATAAAGTCTAAGTGTAGCAATTCTTTTTCATTTTAACCTTGAGGCAGCATGAAGGGGATAAGAACTCTAGGAGGGGAGGAGAAAAAGATAAAAGGAAACTATTTAAAGAATAGTTTTTCCTTGCCATCTAATATAAAAAGCCTCTTTGATCAAATAAAATCCAGAGTAAATCTCCTCCCTCCAGGCAAGGTTAAAAACTCAGCGAGAGAATGTAAGTAAGATAAATGAGTTTAAGGCACTGTGATGTGTTCCTAGAGTAAAAATTAAAAATTTTTAAAATCTAAGATGTGTAGATACTACACAGTAACAAAAGTATGACCTGCTGGCTATAGCCTCTATCTCAAATTTTGTATCTTCAGAAACAGGAAATCATAATGAAATCAAAGTTACAGATAAGAGCAGCAATTTCCTTTTTGTATAGATAAAGAAACATACACACATACAGCCAAGTATTTAGAAATTTTAATAGCATGAAAGTGGATCAGGAGATATACTGATTTAACAATAAGAAGAAGGGGACTTAATTTTATCTCCAACACAGAAAGCCACACAACTTTGGTCAAATTACTTAATCTTTGACACTGCCTTTTAATGTGCAAAATGTAGATCATGATGGGCTTTCCTGGTGGCTCAGACGGTAAAGAATCCACCTGCAATGCAGGAGACCTGGGCTCGATCCCTGGGTTGGGAAGATCCCCTGGAGAAGGGCATGGCAACCCACTCCGATATTCTTGCCTGGAGAATCCCATAGACAGAGCAGCCTGGCAGGCTACAGCCCATGGAGTCACAAGAGTCAGACATGACTGAGCACAGCATAGATCATGATGCCTTAATATGCAGAACAGTAACTAAAACAGAAAACAAACATAAACGAGTCGAATAGGCAGTAGATATTTATGTTAATTACTTATTTACTCTGCTATAATATTTCATTTAGGCACATCTAAGGTGACACCCTTCCCTCCCAAAAAGACTCTGTAAACATCAACCCGTCTCATCCACAAAGCTCTTTGCTTTCTTCCAACTCCTTCGTCTGCACAGTTGGGTGCCCGCCCACTAGAACAGGCCCCAAAACTGACCTGTGATTGTAGGGTAAGAGAAAGAGGAAAACCAAGGAGATTCTAAGAAGAAAGCACAATGAACAGAACCATGGGAAATGGATCTGCCCCACGTTTATGACGACGAGGCTCCTTTCAAATGCCCAGAGGTGTCCCGCCCGGAAGGAGACAGGAGTGCACAGTGGCACCTGATCTTCTCCCAGCTCCAGACCATGTGCCTGGGGCAGATTCATGTCTGTCTTTCCTCTTCCTCATCCTCTACACCTCAGGGTAAATGCTCAGTATATTTAAGAAGACTAAATGATTAACATGTGTACTTATATCCAAAACAGACAACAGAAGAAGCAAACAAGTGTAACCCGTACTTACTCCTTCAACATAATTTTCATTCACCTAAGTATGAAACGTCTTCTGTGTGCCAGGGACTCTGCCGGCTGCAGAGTTCTTCCAGAAACAAGACAGAAAGAGATTCGTTGATCATGAAGCATAGCAGAGCAGCAAAGGCAGGCATCAGGGAGATAATTACAGCAAAGGGTGATGAGTCCTCAGGTAGGGGGGGCACAGACTGTGAAAGACAAGCCCCAAAGCCTGATGGAGCCCACTGCAGGGTCAGAGGTGGACAGGCAAGCTAAGACTTGTTGAGAGGTTTTCAGGACAAGAATTACATGCTCAGGTCTGGCTGTTACAAGATCTCACTGGCCATCCTAGATAGATGGTCTACCAGGGATAAGCAACTTCAGCAGGGCAGATGGACCACTTACGAAATGACTGCTGAGACATTTCTTAATGACTAACAGCTCTCTTTAGCAACCCCCCAAGATTCCCAAAGAAAGCGTGTTTTATGTACTGTGGCCTCAATGTCTCAGGGCAATGCAATATGGACGGAACATAATCAGGGTCTTCTCATCTTTGAGTTTGTGAACATCTTGAAGCCAATTCATTCCCTTCATACAGAGCCATGAAATATCCTTCAATGAACACATGAGTCTAAGAATCAAGCCATAAACACAGCATAACATAAAGATGATAGTTTCACCGCGCCTGGTGATTCAGAGGACTTACTATCACATGTAAATCATCTGACAATGACCTGATTACTAACAGAATAATAATATATTTTTGAGAAGTTGCACAGGATAGTACAAAACAAATGGCCAATTTCTAGCCTTATGACCTCAGAAAAGTTACTTTTTCACTTGGTTACAACTTAACTCATTTTAAAAGATGGGAGAAAACACTACCTACTTTTCACGACTATTGAATAAAAAGTAAGTTCAGTGCTTAAAGGAACACCTACTATTTGAGGGGGAAAAACACCTACGGGTACAGTATCTGACAGCAGATGTTAATAAATGCTGCTTTCACAGGCATTTACATCAAAACATCAACTTCTTCTGATGGGTCACTTCATTTGTATAGACTTGGTCTAATAACCTTGTAAGTCTTGTTTCTTTCATTCCCTCTCCCAGCGCAAGAAAAGAGCCTCCGTATGTGCAGCTTCCTATATAGTAACAGACCACAAGACAAGCACTTACACTAAAGGTGAAAGTGAAAGTGAAGTCGCTCAGTCGTGTCCGACTCTTTGCGACCCATGTACTGTAGCCTACCAGGCTCCTCCGTCCATGGGATTCTCCAGGCAAGAATACTGGAGTGGGTTGCCATACTAAAGGTAGCAAGGCTGAATCACGCAGAAAGCAAATGTTTACAAACCTGGAAGCGTTCAAAACCACCACTAAAATGGAGCAATAAGTAGGAGGAAAAAGGCAGGCAGGAGGGATGCTGTGAAGGTCTTGGGAAATACCCTCTTCTCAGAAACACCCATATACACCCACCACCAGGACACGGGGGCACCCCTGCCACATCACTGGAGGCAGCAGAGTGGGATTTCTGCAGCCCCCAGAGGGCACTGACAGCCAAGGGTGGGAGTGAGGTAGGCAAGTCCTGACTGGACCACGCTGCTGTGCGCGAGAGCAGCATGTCCTACCGGAACCACACCTGTGCTCATCACAGTTCAAACAACGCAGACAGTGGCCATTTCTCCGCTGCTCCTCCCACGGAGAGATGCAAGCCAAATTCACTCGTCTTGAATCTGGGCTCACTTCTCTGACTCAACCAACAGAACGCAGTAGAAGTGGCGGCCCGGAACTTCTCAGGAAGCACTGCAGGTCCTGCTCGGCCTCCTGACGTGCTCTCCCTCCCTCGGGGAACCCCGGTCCGGAGCTCTAAGAAGCCCGCGGTGTGCATGACGAGGCTATAAGCCAGCGAGACGGCCCACAGCTCGGGCTAAGCTCTCAGCTGAGGTCCCGTACCAAGGGCTGCCCTGCCAGCTACGGAGGGAACCTCCTGGATGCCCAGGCTTCAGGGGACTGCAGCCCCAGTCTCCCACCTGCCGCCACACGAGAACCGCTCAGCGGGGCCCAGGCACACACACAACACACTGCTCTGGACCCTTCAAGGCTGGGGTGGCTGATGACACAGCCAGAGAACGCACACACTGGCCAGGGTGTGCAGGTGTCAAGTTGAGGAATATCACCAGTCACTTGCCTCGGTATTAACCGGCCTTCTCCAAGTTCAACATGGCCCATGTGTACTTTTTTAAAACCGTGGTATGCGTTCTTTAAATACTTCTGAAGAGTTTCCTTCAATTCCTTGATCTAGCTTCTTGACGAGCTTTTTTTTCTTTCAGTCTGACCTTTCCATTTCCCTGCAATTTTCCTCCAATTTCTGCTAATAGAGATCAATGGCTAAGCATGGCCCTCCGCTGGGGGTACAATGCCAGCTTTCCCCACCCTGGCCCTTAGCATATCCAGAGCCTACTCTCCCCAGTGAAGTGAGTGAAGGTCACTCAGCCATGTCCAACTCTTTGTGACCCCATGGACTGTACTGTCCATGGAATTCTCCAGGTCAGAATACTAGAGTGGCTGGCCTTTCCCTTCTCCAGGGGATCTTCCTGACCCAGGAATTGAACCGGGGTCTCCTGAATTGCAGGAGGTTCTTTACCAGCTGAGCCACAATTCTCCACTGCACATATGTACATTTCAAAAGGAGTATTTACTTAAACTATATGTTCTAAAATATTAAAAATACCATACATCTACACTTAAAACACAAGTAACTACTACGGCTACCCCGCAGTGACTCATTCCCCAAATTCTCTAATCATCCTCCTAGAGGCAAAAAAAAGACTTTCACACACTGCCCTCCTCCTGACATTCACACTCACTCATCCGGCTACAGTGACTGCCCAGGTGCCAGGACTGGGCTCCAGCCAGGAAACAGGGCATAATAAAACAGCCCCTGACCACAGGGAATCCAACCCTGGTAGAATAAACAGACTTGCAATGGAAAAGTGAAAGTGTTAGTCGCTCAGTTGTGTCTGATTCTTTGTGACCCCATGAACTGAACCCCACCAGGCTTCTCTGTCCATGGGATTCTCCAGGCAAAAGTAATGGAGTGGGTTGCCATTCCCTTCTCCAGGTGATCTTCCTGACCCAAGGATCGAACCCAGGTCTCCTGTATTGCAGACAGATTCTTTACCCTCTGAGCCAGCTGGCCCAAACCAGAGTATAATATGATAAGGGAAAATACGGAAATCACAAAGGACCCACAAACACCCTGAAGAAAATGGGAGTTTAACTGCTGTTTATCAACACAAATTCAGCAACAAGACAATACCACCTTTCTGATTATTATCATATACTAACCCTAAAGAGCAGGTATCAATGAAATTACAAATGTACAATTGTAGAGGAAAAAAATTAATAAAACCAAAATCTACTTCTTTGAAAAGCTCAATGAAATGATAAGCCCCTAGCCAGACTGAAGAAAAAAGTGAAGATATATTACTAACACCAGGAACAAGAATGACATCACCACAGATCCTACCATTATTAAAAGGATAAAGAAATGTAACCCAACAGTTCTATAGCAATAAATTTGATACTTCAGGTGAAATGGACAACTTCCTTATAAGATACAAAACTATCAAAGATCCCTCAAGAAGAAAAAGGCAACATAAATAAGCCCTTACCTATTACATAAACTTAATTCATAGATTCATAAATTGGTGACTGTGGATGGAGAAAGCATACAGTGGATATTACAACATATCCTTTAAAAAAATTAGTGATTTTTCCTGTTATTAAAATTCTCATATGTACAAAAACTTTTAAAACCTACTTTATTACATTAGAATAGCAGTTTATAGAATAAGCAGTTACTAAACTGACAAGCAGAACAACATCAAACAACATGTTAATAGTTATTGGTCAAGAAACTTAATTTATTCACGGAACAAACTTTTCTACATCTTCTGGCAAAAGTACAAAGCAATACCATGGGTATGAACCATGGTCTCACAAACCCAGGAGCTTTCCATCTCTTCAGTCTTAGGATCCCTTTTGACTTGGACTCATACAAATTTTTAAGAATGTCAGAGAGTTTTTTTTATATATGTTATATAATCCATCAATATTTACCATATTCTTGCAGAGATGAAGGAGACATGGGTTTGATCCCTGGGTCGGGAAGATCCTCTGGAGAAGGAAATGGCTACCACTACAGTATTCCTGCCTGGAGAATCCTGTGGACAGAGGAACCTGGCAAGCTATACAGTCCACAGAGTCACAAAGAGTCCAACAGGACTGAACAAATGAACATGCATGCGCAAATTAAAACTGAGAAATTTTTTTTAAATAAATTTTAAAATAATTATTTTAAAAATAAATTAAAATAATTATTTAGTTCTAAAACATCAGTCATAATAAGTATGTGTACCAATGGCATAAATATTAGATTTTAAATAGAGTCAAATGCTAGTCACCATTTTTCAATGCTATTTTTGTCATTGCCTATTTTAATAATCTGTACTTAAACCTAAAGGTATTAATTAAGCAAAGAGGTGGTTTTTTAAAAATCCAATAAAAAAGTAAAGAACAATTCTCCATCATTCATGACTAACACTGGCAGGCGGTTAAGTTCAGAATTTCAATCCCTGGTAACACTTCCTTTTCTAAACAATGTACCTCAGTCTGTTCCTTGGTTTTCCCCTTAACACCTGACTACACAATGCCTTGCATTACTCACTCACTTTCATATTATTAATCTTTTCAAACCTAATGGTATAAAAAATGCTGCAACCCACACCTATGTTTCAATAACTCTAACAATACCAGTGATGGCACTGATGACAGCACTCTGCCTTTGTGTTACATCGACAGTTTACAAACTGAAGAGTCTCTCATGTCTTCCAGTTGATCTTACTCCGCACCATCATCTCGCCACTTTAAAGAGGACACAGAGCAGGAAGTCATTTGTGTGAGGTCACAGGGTTCAAAGAAAGGCTCTCCATCACCAGCATCCATGGAGGGTTTAAATAAAGGCTCTCCTTTAAGTAAAAGCTCTTGTTGCTGTTACATCAGCAACATCCATGCAGGTATAGAGGGAGGAAGGGCAGGCCTTTCCCTCCAGGTACCATTTCTTGAACAGAACACTGCACTGAACAAAGAGCAGTCTACTTCTTAAGGTCTAAAGTTACAAAACCAAACTGTAGACAACTTTTGTCAAAAGAAAGGGACACTGGATAGACGTATCCTTATTCACAGCTGAAGGCGGGGTCAAAACAGCTGCTGGCCTTGGATAAGAAGGCCTGCTCCCTCCATGTGTAGATACAGATCCGTGACTTCTCCAAGGAAGAACCCAGTCTTTCCCAGATATATGGGGCCCTTCCAATGCATCTGGAGGGATTAAGACTATGATAAGCACTCTGTAACCAGGAAATGTTAAAGTGTTTCTGTATCTACAACACACATGTCATTTATTCCACATGTCTCTGAAGCCCACTATGTGCTACAAAATCAACAGTGGCCAGAGACATGTTACATGCCTTGTTGGACCTTACATGTTAACGTTAAACATATTAACCACCACTGACAAATGATATTAAATGATAAATATACTCAAGACATTATGTGAAATATTTAAATAATTTAAAATATTGAGAAAAACTAAAGAGAAACAAAGATTATAGAAAGGAAATTTATTTAACATAGGTCTAAAGTTCAAGGTCGGGGCTTCCCAGGTGGCACTAGTGGTAAAGAACATGCTTGCCAATGCAGGAGACCTGGGTTGGATTCCTGGGTCAGGAAGATCCTCCAGAGGAGAAAACAGCTACCCACGTTCCAGTATCCTTCCTGGGAGATCCCAAGAGCAGAGAAGCCTGGTGGGCTACAGTCCATGGGGCCACAGAGAGTTGGACACGATTGAGTGAGCACACATTTGATGTTTACTGTCAAAATACCAGACAGAAAAGAAAAATCATTTTTTTCCAAACAGATGAGCTCAAACTGGCCTCTTTTAGAAAAAGAGAGAAAATAAAAGAGCAGAATCAAAATGGTGTCTTTCATCAAAGATGATTTTGGAAATGAGTATTTTTGTGTGATATTATTCATGTTTGATCAGATCTGATTACAGTATTTCTGCAAATCAATTTCTGTCACAATTAAGTATGCCAACTTATAAATGAATATACACCATATAAGAATGGGTTTTGCTACAGAGGTAAACATTACTGTTATTATTCAAATTGTGCTTATATACTGGGAACACCTGAAGACAAAACACAAGACATACATACCTAAATATGCACAGGTTATATTTAAACAACTATTACTATTCCTTTTCAATGGAGCTGAGAAAGCTGTTCAAGTTGCTTTGGAGGGACCTGGGCTTGAGCAGTTCCTGCCACTTGACTACAATATAACCCAAGGCAAGTTACTGAACCTCTCTGAGCTTCAGTCTTGTCACTTAGACAATGGAGACTACATCCACTCCGACTATTAACAAATCTCTAATTTCTGGAGGAGTCTAAACTTCCCCAATATCCCCTTGACCCACCAACAGGAGCTCAGACAAGGGCTAGGGAAGTGAACTCTGGCAGACAAAATGAGGCCACCACCCATTTACTGTTCATCCATCCAAATGCCTCTACCCTCGTAAAACTTGGCTTCTGTGGAAGGGATGATGCTCCAAAGAGTAAAATAAAGGATCATAAGCAGTACTGGAGAGGGACTTGGGTCCATCAACCAGTCGCATTGTTTGCTTCTCCCACCGGAGGCCAACAGGCTGACAAAGAGCTGGAGAGCCTTGGGATCATGCACATGTCACCCCTGGAAAACTAAGGGGGGATCAAATGGAGCACACCGGACCAGGCTTCTTGGACAAGCTGCTCTCTACACCCCTGGATCCCTGGTCCAGGACTGCAAAAGTCAAGCAAAAACAACATATAGCACTCAGAAGCTAAGGTCTTTGGCAGGAACAGGAGGATATATTTTGAAGGCAAATGAAAAAAATATACAGGTCAAGGATGCTACTCAATCCTACATACCTCATCAAGCTATTAAGAGGCTTAGTGAAGCAACACATGAAAATCTTTGGTAAAAGAACCGTGAAGTGACCCACAAAGGCCATCATCATCATTACCACTACCTTTACCATCATTATTTAGATCTGCTTGTGCTTGATATCACCAAGGAACAGCTGAGATTCAAGGGATTAACTTCATCCAAAAGAGATGAAGCTACCATATGAAATCTTGCATAAAACAAATAATGTCCTACAATAAACAAAGCAAGAGTTTAGACGAGAACTAAACTCTCGGGATTGAAGACTAAATAACCAGACAGAAAATGAGTTCCTATTATCTCCATGCAAGCGAGCCATCAGAGCATCTGATGTGACAACAGGTGGCAGCTATTCCTCCAACTGACATGCCAGACCTTCCGTCTCGAAACCTCGGCTTCTCTGGCTGCAATCCCTTCTCCATCAGGAGACGGCTGGCGCTAGGTCGCCCTTCAAGGCCCTTCAAGGGTAAAGAGCACCATCTCTGTAGCTCTCCTTGTCCCATTCAGGCTAATGCACCACTTTCCTATCAGTGTCCCCAGGGCACCATCGGCATTCATTCGTCCACTTCTCTTACTGAATGCCGACGTGCCAGCCACCCTGACGGGTGCTGGGGACACAGCTGCAAGCAGACACCGTGCTGTGTGCATGGAGTTTACACTCTAGGAGGGCGGGGGACAGTAAACGCATCACCTGCCGGAGGGAGCGGGATGCTCCAAGAAAAGGACTGAGGCGGGGCCGCTCCCCACCTGCCCAGTTGATTTGATCACCCTGCACACAGTCCAGCAGAGGCGGCTCCTTCTTTCTCAGTCGTTGCCACCTCCCCAGCGGTTAGCACAGCGCTTTGACAAATACAAATTGTAAAAATAATAATAATAAAAATCTTAATAACAGCAGCTGACATTAATTGAATGTTCCCACCCACCATGTAATGAACGCTTTATGTATGTTAGCAGATCTTCGCAACAGGCCTTGGAGGTAGGGTTTTTAGTTTCCACAGTTTACTCGGGAAATTTAGGTACTAGAGGGTTAAATTTCTTGCTGCTGGCTCTGTGCCCAGCACACAATCGTCTATATTCAGAGTAGGAATGTGATTCACACACCTTATACTTTTAGTTACAGAGATTCTGAAGTACAGAGACTGCCCCCGACTCCCGCCTGCCGCCCCATGACACCGCGGCACTGACCGCAAGGGCCAGGCCGAGAGCCACGGCGGGCCCGGCGGACCACAGCGCATGCGCCCACGGCAGGCGCCCGCGGGCCGCCACATCCCTTCCTCTTTGGGTCTGCTGCCCTGCAGCGATGCAAGTATAATACAGTTGTTACTGGTTTGAGCAGACGGTTTCAGACAGGTCTGACCATTGTACCACATGTTTAAAATATAATCAGCAACTTTCAAACATGAGCCAGGTGGAAAGGGGATTTGACTAGTAAATAAAACATTTCAGTAGGGAAAACCTATCTGCGTCTTGACCTTTCTTTTTATTGGATGGGGTTACAGAGTTAGAGAGACAGAGAAAGAAAGGGAGGAAAGAGAGTCAATGTCTAGGAATGTTACGGAGAAGAAAACAAGAACAGAAACAAAGCAAAACCTACTATCTAATGCACTGAGTCTTTCTCCAGATGTTCTGATGGGGAAACCCTTATGAAAAAGAGAGGAATGAACACTGGCTGGGCACCTGCTCTGTCAGGAAGAAACGTTTCTGTTACCTCCCTGGCCCTCACACACACACACCTCCCCAACCGCTCAGCTGGCTGGGTGGTGGCACCCCCTCGCCTGGGAGGGCACTGCTGCAGGGAATGTACCTGCCCGCGTCCCCGTGGCTAACAGCGGGCCCAGAGCCCACCTGCCATGTGCTCTGCCAGACTCCCTATTCAAACAGTGAAATCAGAATCTCAAAGGGCAAGCTCTTCTCAGGCCCTAGGGCCTCTTCCCACCCATCCCAACACACAAACTCCAGACCAAAAACTTAGAGAAAAAAACAGTGAGGGAGGGGAAAAAAAAAGAAAAATGGCTCCAGGTCCATTTGGGACCATGGAGATATAAGGACAATGGGCATGTAAGTGGTAGAAAAATATCTTCCACAAACTGGTCTAGCAACCAAGAGTTCAGCTCCACCACCCTTTTCTCAAGTATTAACCCTTACAAAAGTAACCATTTCCTATATCCCAGGGCAGCACTGTGAAATGCTTTGTAATTCTGTGAGTTTTATCAGATGGAAATCCAAATACTATACACATCATGGCTAGTTATTTTTCTCTCTGTCCTATGGACAACTTTAGCCATGAGTCCATCATCCATGAACTTATCTATTAATGTAATACTCAATGACATTGTAACACCTTTGTTTTTAAGTTTGAAAAACCATAAGGAGATCAGACAAAAGCGCTTCTTCAAGAGTGTCTCCAAACTCTGAAAAAACACTAATTCTGGCAGTGGGCCTCTTCCAGCTTTGATCATTATGCTGAGTGTCAAAGAAAGCTCTCTGCCCGTCTGCAGCACCAAGGAGCAACATCTGAAAGATAACCACACGGCAGAATGGGAAATGGAGAACCAAAGAGCTGGCTTTCTAGTTTAGCACATTATGCTCCCGTTACCAACTACCCATAAAAGGTGCGAGGCTGGGAGCCTGCCAAGTACCACTTTCTACTTGGTATCTCCCTAAATAACCAAGCACTGACTGAGCACCTGTGTTACAGGTACAGTGGACACGCAACCCCGCCTTCAAGGAGCTCACTCTGTAAAGGGAGACGTAAGTAAGGAGATGAAAACCCAGAGTGATAAAGGCTGTGACTGAGTTATGCACAGTGCTGAGTCCTAGTGCCTAAGAGATCAGAAGAGAACAGAGGATGGCACCCAATCCAAAATCGAGAGTGGGCAGCAAACTGGTTTCTTTCCGGTGGTGACACTTGGGCTGAATCCCCAAACATAAATGGATGAAGCACACAAGAGGGAGAAGGGCATTTGTGTTACACAATGAAGAACAGAAGAGCAAAGGAAAGACCTCACGGCAAAGAACAACTGGCTGTCATGAACCAGACAAGAAACTGAGCACAACTGTAACCTCGGGATCAAAGAGGGGAGTGACAGAGACCGAGAGGCCAGCAGGGCGGAACACCACCCGGAGAAAGACCCCGAGGATACCAGTTACCCTGAGGACAGGACGTACAGCTTTTAACAAAACCATAGCTTGATTGCATTCGCAGTTTGAAACGATTTGCATTTTGCACTGCTTCTTTTAAAAATGCAAATCTTGAAAAACAGGAGAACACTGGTGGTAAGGAAACAAATTCAGGCTCTTGCAGTGATCCAGGTAAGGGCAGAAATGTACAGAATGTAAGGACACAGAACAGACAAGTCAGAATTAACAATTAATTCAAAAAGTTGGAAATGTTCATTAGTGAGGAATCCGCTAAGTAATGGATGACATACATAACACGGAGCCCTCCTGAGCCACGAAAAACAGTATTCCCAGTATTTTGTTGATCTAAGAAAATGAGGAGAACAGAATAGTAAGCTAAAAAATGAAATTATGACAATTTATATGGAGAAGTCAACTGTCTAAAATACTAACAATGACAACCTCCAAATGACTACTTTGTGGGGAGTGCAACTGATTTTATTTTTCATACTTCTTTTCCACAATAGGCATTCATTTATCAAGTATGTGAAGAGCATTTTCTGTGCATAAGGCACGAGTACAGGTGCTAGGTACGATGGTCTACAGAACAGACATGAGTCCTGGCCTCAAGAAAATCATAAACCAGTAAAGTACACACGATGCTTATCATCAGAATATTCAATTTTTAATTTAAATACAGAAGGGAAGGGAAAGGGGAACTCATTTGCTAGTTTCAACAGATTTTTAGTGGACTCCTTGTGATTTTCTATATATGAGATCATGTTAATTGTACTTATTCCTTCCCAATCTGGGTGCTTTTTATCTCACGTTCTTGCCCAACTGACCCAGCTAAAACCTCCAGAACAATGATGAATAGAAGGGGTGAAAGCTGACTTCTTTGCTTGTTCCTGATCTAGGGCAAAAAGTCTTTCACAATTAGGTATTATGCCACCTGTGGGTTTTTCATAGCGTGTACTTTATCAGACTTCGGGAACACTCCTAATTTGTTGAACATTTTTATCACTGAAAGGGTTTCAAAATCCATCAAATATTTTACTGTGTCTATTGAAGTGATTATGTGGTTTCTACCCTTTATTCTATTGGCATAGTATGGGAAATTAATTGATTCTCAGATGCTAAACCAACCTTGCATTTCTGGGTTGTGATTGTGTATGATCCTATAGGATCGTGGTGTATCCTTCTTACAGGTGGCCTGGATTTTGTTTGCTAGTATTTCACTGGGGATTTCTGCATCTATATTCATTAGAGATACTGGTCTATAGTTTTCTTGTGATGTGTTTTTGGAATCAGGATAATACTGGACTCAATGAACTGGGAAATATTCCTTCCTCTTCTAATTTTTGGAATAGTTTGTGAAGAATGAGTTGGCTTAAAACTCAACATTCAAAAAAATAAGGTCATGGCATCTAGTCCCATCACGTCATGGCAAATAGATGGGGAAACAGTGGAAACAGTGGCAGACTTTATTTTGGGGGGCTCCAAAATCACTGCAGATGGTGACTGCAGCCATGAAATTAAAAGACACTTGCTCCGTGGAAGAAAAGTTATGACCAATCTAGACAGCATATTAAAAGGCAGAGACATTACTTTGCCAACAAAGGTCCGTCTAGTCAAAGCTATGGTTTTTCCAGTTGTCATGTATGAATGTGAGAGTTGGACTATAAAGAAAGCTGAGCACCGAAGAATTGATGCCTTTGAACTGTGGTGTTGGAGAAGACTCTTGAGTGTCCCCTGGACTGCAAGGAGATCAAACCAGTCCATCTTAAAGGAAATCAGTCCTGAATATTCATTGGAAGGACTGATGCTGAAGCTGAAACTCCAATAGGAAGAACTGGCTCCTTAGAATAGACCCTGATTGAACTTTCCATGCCATCACCAACTTAATGGACATTGAGTTTGAGCAGGCTCTAGGCGTTGGTGATGGACAGGGAAGCAAGGCACGCTACACTCCATTGGGTCACAAAGAGTCAGACATGACTGAGCGACTGAACTGTGAAGAATGAGTACTAATTATTTCCTAAATGTTTGGTAGGAGTCACCAGTGAAGCCATCTATACCTGGGCTTTTCTTATTGAGAATAAAAGTTTGTTTTTAACCAATTCTCTCTCTTTACCAGTCCATTCAGATTTTCTATTTATTCAGTCAGTTATGGTAATTTGTGTCTTTCAGGTATCTGTTCATTTCCTCTAAGACACTTAATTTATGAGCAAGAAGTGTTCAAAGTATTCCCTTACAATCCTTTTCATTTTTGTAAAGTCCATAGTTACGTATGAGTATTCCCTTGAGACCCGAGTTCAATCCCTGGGGTTGGGAAGACCTCTTGGGGAAGGGAACAGCAACCCACTCCAATATTCTCTCCATAGAACTCCTTGGACAGAGGAGCCCGGTGGGCTGCAGTCCATGGGGTCACAAAGAGTTGGACATGACTGCGTGACTAACACAGACATAATCCTTTTCATATCTCTATAATCCATAGATTAATCTCATTCCTGATTTTTGTCATCAGTCTTCTTTTCTTTCAGCCAATGTAGCTAAAGTTTTGTCAATTTTGTTGATCTTTTCAAAGAACCAATTTTTGGTTTATTTTCTCTGTTGTTTTTCTATTCCCCTTTTCATTAACTTCCATTCTAATCTGTATTACTTCCTTCATTCTGCCACTTTTAGATTTAATTTGCTCTTCTTTCCCCAATGTCTTAAGATAGAAGCTTAGGTAACTGATTTGAGATTTATCTTCATTTTTAATATTAAGTATGCACAGCTAAATGTTTGCTTCTAAGTACTGCTTTAGCTGCATCCCATAATTTTGAAATGTCTGTATTCTTATTTTTACTCATCTCAAAATACTTCCTAATTTCCCTTATGGTTTCTTATGTAACTCACTGGTTATTTAGGAGTCTGTTAATTTCCAGATATTTTTGCATTCCTCACATTTCTGTCTGCTATTAATTTCCAATCTTATTTCACTGTGTTAGAGAACATACTCTAAGTTCAATCGCTCAGTCCTGTCTGACTCTTGGCAACCGCATGGACTGCAGCACGCCAGGCTTCCCTGTCCATCACCAACTCCCAGAGTTTGCTCAAACTCACGTCCATTGAGTTGGTGATGCAATCCAACCATCTCATCTTCTGTCATCCCCTTCTCCTCCTGCCTTCAATCTTTCCCAGCATCAGGATCTTTTCAAATGAGTCAGCTCTTCACATCAAGTGGTCAAAGTATTGGAGCTTCAGTTTTAGCATCACTCCTTCTAATGAATATTCAGGATTGATTTCCTTTACGATGGACTGGTTTGATCTCCTTGCAGTCCAAGGGATTCTCAAGAGTCTTCACCAACACTACAGTTCAAAAGCATCAATTCTTCGGCACTCAGCCTTCTTTACGGTCCAACTCTCACATCCACACCATAGCTTTGACTAGACGGACCTTTGTTGGCAAAGTAATGTCTCCGCTTTTTAGTATGCTGTTTAGGTTTGTCATAGCTTTTTTTCCAAGGAGCAAGTGTCTTTTAATTTCATGGCTGCAGTCACCATCTGCAGTGATTTTGAAGGCCAAGAAAATAAAGTCTGTCACATGTTCCACTGTTTCCCCATCTATGTGCCATGAAGTGATGGGACCAGATGCCATCATTTTAGTTTCTGAATGTTGTGTTTTAAGCCAGCTTCTTCACTCTCCTCTTTCACTTTCATCAAGAGGCTCTTTAGCTCTTCTTTGCTTCCTGTCATAAGGGTGGTGCCATCTGCATATCTGAGGTTATTGATATTTCTCCCAGCAATCTTGATTCCAACTCGTGCTTCATCCAGCCGGCATTTCCCATGATGTACTCTACATATAAGTTAAATAAGCAGGGTGACAATATACAGCCTTGACATACTCCTTTCCCAATTTGGAACCAGTCCGTTGTTCCATGTCTGGCTCTAACTGTTGCTTCTTGACCTGCATACAGATTACTCAGGAGGCAGGTACAGTGGTCTGATATTTCCATCTCTTGAAGAATTTTCCACAGTTTGTTGTGATCCACACAGTCAAAGGCTTTGGTGGAGTCAATAAAGCAGAAGTAGATGTTTTTCTGAAATTCTCTTGCCTTTTTCGATGACTCAACAGATGTTGGCAATTTGATCTCTGGTTTCTCTGCCTTTTCTAAATTAAGTCCAACTTGAAATCTGAAAGTTCTAGGTTCATGTACCATTGAAGCCTGGCTTGCAGAATTTTGAGCATTATTTTGCTAGCATGTGAGATGAGTGCAATTGTGCAGTAGTTTAAATATTCTTTGGCATTGCCTTTCTTTGGGATTGGAATGAAAACTGACCTTTTCCAGTCCTGTGGGTACTGCTGAGTTTTCTAAATTTGCTGGCATATTGAATGTTGAGTCCTCTACATGATTTACATTCTTTAAAATATGCTGAGGCTGGTTTTATGGACTAGCATATGGTCTGTCCTAGAGAATATTCCAGGTGCACTTGAGAAAAATCTGATATTCCTGCATGTTCTATAAATGCTTTCTAAGTCTAGTCAGCATACAGTGGTGGTGTTCACATCTTCTATTTCCTTACCAATTTTCTGCCTAGTTTTGCATCCATTATTTAAAAAACGTATTGAAGTCCCCAAATGTTCTTTTGTTAAGCAGTTCATAATTATTTAAGGAAATTATATTAGTTTCGTATTGCCACTGTAACAAATTGTCACCAGCTTAGTGACTTCTTGTTTAGAACGTATTACCTTACGGTATGAAAGTTAGAGTCTGAAATGGGCACATGCAGGCAGCATTTCTTCTGAAGACTCCAAGGGAGAATCCTTTTCCTTGTCCCTCCCACCTTCTAGAGGCTGCCAGCACTCCTACCGGGCTGCGGCCACACCACCCCAGGCTGTTTCCGTGGTCTTCTGACTCCCCCTCCAGACGCCTCTTGTAAGGACCAGTGCTGATCACACTGGGCCCACCCAGGCGGCCAGGGATATCTCCTCTACCTCAAGGTCTTTAACTCAATCATATCTACACAGTCTCTTTTGCCATGTAATGTAGCATTCACAAGTTCTGAAAATTAGGATATGGACATATTTGGGGGCCACTGCTCAATCTACCACAAACATTAGTGGAAACAAATTTCTGAATCAAGTCCTAGTTTATTTTTATTTCATGCCACTGAGCACCAGGGTCAGTATAAACCAAGCACTTTTCAGCCCTATTTTTGACATATAACCTTGTGTTCTTCCAGCATTCTTTATTTAATTATTATTTCATCAATTATTTTTAGTTGTTTTCTCTCTATATTTTCCTCATATTTTATGAAATAATTTCAAGTGATCATGTTGAGTATGTATGACTGAAGCAAAAACCTGCAAACAAGATACACCTTTTATGGCATCAAAAAAGAGCACAGATTTTGAGTCAAAACAGAGCTTGGCTTTACTCTTTCTCAGGCTCAGTTTCATTATATATAAAACAGGGATATTAAGAGAAGGCCATCGTCCTGACCCCGGCACTGAACCCCAGCCTCCTGCATCGCAAGCAGATTCTTTACTGTCTGAGCCACCAGGGAAGCTCCTTTATCTGTAGCAGGCTGCTGCAGAGATTAAA
This sequence comes from Cervus elaphus, assembly GCF_910594005.1. Classification (NCBI taxonomy): domain Eukaryota; kingdom Metazoa; phylum Chordata; class Mammalia; order Artiodactyla; family Cervidae; genus Cervus; species Cervus elaphus. The sequence goes on from NC_057835.1 coordinate 11,036,227, forward strand.
CAGTGTATGAAGCAATATGGAAAATAGATGGGAGCAATGGTAACTGATGATTAATTTAACACAAAGAGTATGAGCTTGGGAATCAGACTGACAAAGTCCACAGCCTTCAGTTCAAGCTTGCCATGTAACACTGAGCCAATCACAGTACCATGGAAGCCTGTTTTCTCATGTATAAAGTGAAATTTATGCCATTCATCTCAGATTCATCTCAGAGGGCTGTACTGAGAATTGAGAAAAATATGCTCTGTAAATCTCCTGACACAGTATATGACACTTAGCAAGAACTCAACAAAATACCTCATTATTATTAATAATTACATGACACAAATAAGTTATTTTAACATCTCTAAAACCCCTGATGTATAATTTGAGATAATGCCCTAATACATGAAAATCCCTAAAACCATGTTGAAGCTATACTCAGTACTTGATAAACATCAGTTTCTGCTGCCTCTCCAGTCCCTCTAGTGGTTGACAAAATAGTGCCCCGTCCCTCAAAGATGCCCACATCCTGATTTCCAGAACCAGAGAATTTAAGTTGCAGGCAAAGGAGGATTAGTAGTTGCAGAGAAAACTAAGGTTCCTGATCAGCTGACCTTAAAATGGGGAGATTATCCTGAATTATCCAGGCAAGCCAAAAATAATCAGGATCTGAAAGACGGATGAGAAAGCAGGAGAAACCCACAGAAGAGGCAGTGCTGACACCCTGACTCCAGCCCCGTGAGACCCATTCCAAACATGTCACCTTCAGAACTATAAGACAATGAAGCAAACAAACGTGCGGCCACGTGTCCCAGCAGACATACAAAACCAATGCACTCTCTTGTCCAGCTTGTCAGTTTTAATGTAAAGTGAAGTGAAGCCGCCCAGTCGTGTCCGATTCTTTATGATCCCATGGACTGTAGCCTACCAGGCTCCTCGTCCATGGGATTTTCCAGGCAAGAGTACTAGAGTAACATATGAATCAGAAAACTGAAAAAGGAAAAAGCAGATTGTTTTTGTTTTCTCTATACAGATAGATGTACCTCATCTTAAAACGATGACTTTTAAGAAAATCACTTGCAACTGATCTATATTGAATAAGTGATCTTAACAGGGCTTGATTCCTGGCCCCTGCCATAAAAGAACTTAGAAGATACTGAAATATGAACTGACTTGTTAACATTCTTGCCCAACAATGTAAAATAATATAATTAAAATTAAGATACAATGTACAGCAAAGAAGAACTTAATGTTAAAAGAAACAGTCAAAGTGAGTGGAGTCTTTATTAAACTAAGCAAAGGACTTCCCTGGTGGTCCAGTGGTTAATACTCTGCACTCCCAATGCAGATGACCCAGGTTCAATCCCTGGTCAAGGAACTAGATCCCACATGCCCCAACTGAAAAATCCCATGTGCCACAACTGAAGTCTGGTGCAGCCAAATAAATAAACTAAAAACCTACGTAAGACAAGAACAAATCAGTCAATCCTAAAGGAAGTTAGTCCTGAAAACTCACTGGAAGGACTGATGTTGAAGCCGAAACTCCAATACTTTGGCCACCTGATGCGAGGAGCTCTACTCTTTGGAAAAGACTCTGATACTGAAAGACTCTGAAGACTGAGGGTAGGAGAAGGGGACAACAGAGGATGAGATGGTTGGATAGCATCACTGACTCAATGGACATGAGTCTGAGCAAACTCCAGGAGATGGTGAAGGAGAGAGAAGCCTGGCGTGCTGCAGTCCATGGGGTTGCAAAGAGTAGGACACAACTGAGTGACTGAACAAAACAAAAGCAAGACATAGTATGTATGCATTTCCCTTGGGGATTGGGCTAGCTTCAAGAACACTACATGGTCAAGTTTCAAGGGAAAATTTATGTTTTAAAACCTATACTGAATATTGTGATTTTGTTTAATCAGAAGAAATACTTTTTCTTTATGTATATGTGATAATGGTAGAGACCAATATCTTCTCTTCAAGTAAGAGAACCAATTCAAGGTACTTAGAAAAGTTTGCTACTGAAATTTTCAAACAGAAGGCAAAATTATACTGGGAAAGGGTTTGTTTGTTTGTTTGTTTGTTTAAGGTTAACTGAATAGGAACTGACAGCTTTAAAATGAAATGAAATCTGAAACATGAACTGACACTTTACTAATTCTTACTATAGTCTGCAGGCAAAGGAACTGAAAAGCAAAACGTCAGGTATGTCAGTGACTTGCCCAAATGTCTTGGGGACACCAAGGATCTGTGCTGTCCTCTCCAAAGCCTGTAACAGCATTACCAGTGGAAAGAACTGAGGCCCAAGTTGGTGCTCTGGGACCCCTGTCACCTCACCTGGGAGATAGCACAGGAAGACAGGGCCTCAGGGGGCTGGGAAATGAAGCTAAACACCATCCTCTGAAAAGGGGGCCTTCTCTGGGCTTTTCTCCTCCACTCTCCTTTCGGGGCCCACTTTACCATGTAGCTGCGGCAGTTAAGAAAGCCCCACAAGGCTACCCATCTTGGCTGAGGCTCCTGCCAACCATGCAGAAGCCCAGATAAGAACGGCATGAGCCAGAAAGAGGCAGAGAAGCTCGTCTGCTCCTGCCTAAGTCCTAAGTGAAAGGTGCTGAGGCCAACACAATTGCCTGCCAAAGGGTCATGTGCCAAAGTTCTGTGGCTGGAGTTCTTTCACTATGATCAGAGCCTGGAAGGCTGCTTGGAAGGCTGTCTACTAACCAGCCTAAGTCCCCAGGGAGCCCTGAGGCCTGGAGGACCTTGGTCAGCCAGCAGGACTCACACTCGGGGTGGAATCCGGAGCCACCACCACCTGCAAATATAGCAACGCAACAAGAGAGCAGCGATGTCTACCTGTATTTGCTGGTGAGAACCAGAAGCCGAAAAGCATAGTCTTTAAAGTCTCCTGGGAAGTGTAAACCAGCCCTGAGTCAATTCAGAAGACGTGTGGTCAGGAGCCAGCGTGGCAGACAGACAAGCCTCTGACGTACTGACCTCCCCCATGTTTCCTGAGGCTCCTCCACATTCTATCACTTAGGGTTCGCAAAGCCTACAGAGACCCTACTTGGCTTCAGACTCACCAGTAATGACAAATTTTAAGATTTCTATTTGAAATACATCACACGTAAAAAAGGCTTTTAAAATAAACATTTTAAAGTGTAATTTACACTGATGGAGTCACACGGCCTTTATGAAGCTAGTCACCTTAAGAACAGGAAAGAATGGCGGGTTTCTTCTCCTTTGCCCAAGGCTTCTGTTGACATAGCTGCATGGATTCTTTCCTCTGCCCTTTCCTCCTTCAACCCTGCACAGGTACCCTCTCCCTGGGGGATCTCATCTCCCAGAGGATCTCATCATCCTCTGTGGCTTCAACTGCAAGGCAACGCATTTTTATGAAAGCCGACATCTAGAAATACCACCTGTAGCTCTGAACTCACATAATTCAAAAGCTTTTCATCCTGCACTGCTCAGCAATAGTTTCTAAAATGCATAGCTGACCATGACAAGTCCTGCACTGATGCTTCAGCTGTGCTCCAGAACCTTAAAACGCATTCACACTCCTCAGCCACTGGGGGCCTTGCACGCTCTAGTGCCCGCCTACCCCTCCAGCCCCACTTCTTAATACACTGCTGCTTTTAGTTTACACTTCAGACTGACAGAGAAACTGCTTTCCCCTGTCATTCACTCAACAAACCCGGAGGGCCCGCCGGGGGGCAGGCACTGTTCTGGGCACTTGCGATTCTGCAGGGAATAAAGTCTTGGGGCTCAGAAGCCTCGGAGAAGGCAATGGCACCCCACTCCAGTACTCTTGCCTGGGGTCACTAAGAGTTGGACAGGACTGACTTCACTTTCACTTTTCACTTTCATGCACTGGAGAAGGAAATGGCAGCCCACTCCAGTGTTCTTGCCTGGAGAATCCCAGGGACGGGGGAGCCTGGTGGGCTGCCGTCTACGGGGTCGCACAGAGTCGGCCACGACTGAAGCGACTTAGCAGCAGCAGCTCAGAAGCCTGGAGTCTCAGTGTCTTGTCACCGAAACCTCACAGGAAGTCTGGGACGTGGGTAGTGTCACGACTGTCTCAACAAACTAAAGTGCTGGTGCCTAGGGAGGCGAAGGAATGTGCCCAGATCCAGAAATTCCTAAACAGCCCAGGGAGGCAGCCCACAGGTCTGAGTCCCAGACTCAAGGCTCGTGCACAAGTTGCCAGGTGCACACACTGGCACAGCCACCCAAGAAATGGAGCTTATCCCCTCAAAATCGGCAGCCAGAAACTCAAGGAAAAGAACAGCCTTTCTCCATTTTCCTTCACCAAGGCATCCTGAAATCACGGATCCACTGCCCTAATGCAGAGAGGAAAGTGAGCACAGCTGACCACTCATCCCACAGATACTTTCCGAGCGCCGACCGTCTCCTGCGCTCAGCACTGGAGGGGGAAGCCAAGCCAAGAAGGCAGATTTTCTGTCTGTAGGAAGCTGGGATGCCCATGGGAGAAACAGCTCCCAACAAAGCATTCTAATCCAGAGCAGGCATGGCCGAGAAGAGGCGGGGCTGTACTGGGGGCTGGGGGAACACGGAGGAGGAGCGGGAGGAGGAGGAGAGGGACCTCACAGGCAGCCAGGCCTTGCTTTACCAGCAGGAAGCGGCTGGAGCAGGAATGGCTGCCCGCGTGCCTCCCCCTCATCAGGCCTCACCCCGGCCCGCCCACTGCCCCTGTCCCTGGGAAGACCCCGTGCACGGTCTTCATTACAGTGCTCACCACCCTGCAATATAAATGTCTTTTAATTTGGCTGCTCCCCCACTGGGCTGAGAACCCTTTAAGCAGGGTGAAGGACTCCGGCCCTGAGCCCAGCCTGAGTGCGCCACCCTTCCTGAGGAAGAAGTGGACACCCTCCGGCCCAGCAGAGACAACCGGCCCAGCAGAGACCCTCCTCCCGAGAGTCCTCCCCAGCAGCTGGGACGGGTTTCCCGAGACCCTGAAAGTCCTCAGTTTGAGGAGCAGACGGTGGCCCACCTGCCAGACACTGGCTGCCAACACTCCCAACACTCCCTTCTGTCCCGCATCCTTTGTTGCAGGTAAGGTGGGGCCCAGGACCAACCACAAAGACCAGCAGGCAGGAACCCAGCGGTCTCTAGATCAGAGCTCAGAGCGGCTCAGGGCGGGGAGGGGGCTGGGCCACGGCCAGGAGACCGGAAGGAACAAGGAACACGCTCTGCGGCCAGCGGCCTCCGGGGCACAGGGCACTGCCCGCGGGACGTGAACCCGCAGGCTCAGGACTCAGATCCCCTGGGGCTCGCTTCAGACCTGAAGAGCCGTCAGCCCAGAGAGTTCATTATCAACAAGGGTACTGCTCCCATTTAGCATTTAAGGAGCAAAGCCCTGACAGAGGGAAAGGAAACAAAGACAGCACACAGCCCAAGGATCGGACTGAGCGACACGACCTTCCAGTTTCTGCCCCTGGCCTCCGACCTCACTGCAGACCACACCAGGGGGCAGGCAGCTCTGTCCCCAGCGGCTCTGACCTGCGATGCCAGCACACTCACTCAGGGAGGGGCCGGGAGGGCTGCCTCTGACTCAGTCATCACCGAGGCATAACTTCCTTGAGAGTACTTTTCACACTCAAAACCACAACAAAAAGTAAAATCCATTGAGCAAATCAAAGTCGTATGAGGGACCTCAGGGCCTGAGGACAGAGCCCAGGGGGAAGGAGACAGCCGTCTCCCCCTTTCTCACAGACCAGGGCTCTCCACAGAACCATGAAATGCTCTGAGACACAGAACTGTAAGTCCACTTTTTATGGATTTTAGAGAAAGCATCGTGCCTGCCAGTGCAGAAGACGTGGATTCCATCGCTGGGTCGGGAATATCCCCTGAAGAAAGAAATAGCAACCCACTCCAGTCTTCTTGTCTGAAAAATCCTATGGACAGAGGAGTCTGGCAGGCTACAGTCCCTGGGGTCGCAAAGAGTCAGACATGACTTAGTGATTAACATTCTCATTTTATACAGTGACGGTGAAGGACTATAACCAACTGAATGTATACAGATAACTGATGGAGGGCAGGCAAGAGGTAGGGAAGATGAAAGAAGGAAAGAAAAAAATAAAAATGTTCCCTTTCAGCAGAATGTCAACCAATACACACAGACGGAATGTCAGAGTGAGAAAATTACCATTTTACAACCATCACAGTAATAATTAATTCAGGTAAGAAACATTAACGGGTACTAAAATTTGTGAGGGAGAGTTTAATAAGGAGTATTTACACAGTCTCAAAGCATCACCCCACAAAAGTGCTAATTAATTACAAAAGGAAAATGGAAACTTTACAGGGGACAAAACCAGCACCACCTGCACCAAGTGAACAAAACTTAACATCATCAGTAATGATGAGATAAAGTAACAATGAGACTGTGTGCCTCCTGCTGTGACATACTGAGGACACACCATCATCTTGGTGGAACTCCTGCCAAGAGTGCACAGGTCAGTCGCTCAGTCCTCTCTGACTATTTGTGACCCCATGGACTGCAGCACGCCAGGCTTCCCTGTCCATCACCAACTCCCCTCCCAGAACTTGCTCAAACTCATGTCCATCAAATCGGTGATGCCATCCAACCATCTCCTCTTCTGTCATCCCCTTCTCCTCCTGCCTTCAATCTTTCCCAGCATCAGGGTCTTTTCTAAGGGGCCAGTTCTTCATATCAGGTAGTCAAAGTATTGGAGTTTCAGCTTTAGCATCAGTCCTTCCAATGAACATTCAGGACTGATTTCTTTTAGAGCTGACTGGTTTGATCTCCTTGCAGTCCAAGGGACTCTCAAGAGTCTTTTCCAACAACACAGTTCAAAAGCATCAGTCGTCTTTATGGTCCAATTGTCACATTCATACGCGACTACTGGAAAAACCATAGCTTTGACTAAATGGACCTTTGTCAGCAAAGTAATGTCTCTACTTTTTAATATGCTGTCGAGGTTGGTCATAGCTTTTCTTCCAAGGAGCAAGCATCTTTTAATTTCATGGCGGCAGTCACTATCTGCAGTGATTTTGGAGCCCAAGAAAATAAAGTCTCTCACTGTTCCATTGTTTTCCCATCTATGTGCCATGAGGTGATGGGATGGATGCCATGATGATCTTAGTTTTCTGAATGTTGAGCTTTAAGCCAACTTTTTCACTCTCCTCTTTCACGTTCATCAAGAGGCTCTTTAGTTCCTCTTCACTTTCTGCCATAAGGGTGGAGTCATCTGCATATCTGAGGTTATTGATATTTCTCCTGGCAATGTTGATTCCAGCTTGTGCTTCCTCCAGCCCAGCATTTCCCATGATGTAACTCTGCATGTAAGTTAAATAAGCAGGGTGACAATATACAGCCTTGACATACTCCTTTCCCAATTTGGAACCAGTCTGTTGTTCCATGTCTGGCTGTAACTGTTGCTTCTTGACCTGAACTGCATACAGATTTCTCAGGAGGCAGGTAAGGTGGTCTGGTATTCCCATCTCTTTCAGAATTTTCCACAGTTTGTTGTGATCCACACAGTCAAAGGCTTTGGCATAGTCAATAAAGCAGAAGTAGATGTTTTTCTGAAATCTCTTGCTTTTTCGATGACCCAATGGATGTTGGCAATTTGATTTCTGGTTCCTCTGACTTTTCTAAATCCAACTTGAACATCTGAAAGTTCTCAGTTCATGTACTGTTGAAGCCTGGCTTGGAGAATTTTGAGCATTACTTTGCTAGCATGTGAGATGAGTGCAATTGTGCGGTAGTTTGAACATTCTTTGGCATTACCTTTCTTTGGGATTGGAATGAAAACTGATCTTTTCCAGTCCTGTGGCCACTGCTGAGTTTTCCAAATTTGCTGGCATATTGAATGTAGCACTTTCACAGCATCATCTTTTAGGATTTGAAATAGCTCAATGGGAATTTCATCACCTCCACTGGCTTTAGCAGTATGAACAGAGTGCACAACATGAATCTAACTATAAAGAAACAGACAACCCACACTGAGAGGTACTCTACAAAAACCTGGCCTGTGTAGTATTCAAATATGCATGCCATGAAAGGCAAAAGACAGTGAGCTATTCCAAATTAAGAGACTAAAAGGCTTGACAGCTAAATGCAATGTGTGGTCTTGATCCGGATCCTATAAAAGACAAAACTGGAACAACTGACAAGAGTAGCACATGGACCGTAAGTTAAATAACAAAAATACCAAACTGATGACTAACTTCTGTCATCACTGTTATCTGGTAAGTACAGTTATGTCAGAGATAGCCCTTAGTCTCAGGAAATACAAAGGTACTTAGGTATTGGGGTAAAGGTAGATAACACACACACCTTACTCTCAAATGACTTATGAAAATACACAGACAGAATGGCAAAGCCAAATGTGGGAAAATGTAAACAACTGGTGACTCCAGATGAACAAGTGTACAGGGGTTTTTAGCACTATTCCTTTAACTCTCTGTAAGTTTAAAGTTGTTTTCAAACAAAAACTGTAATGCCAGGAAGGAAAATGGGAGGGGGCGACCAAAGAAGACAGATAAACAACCACAACACACAATGACAAATAGGAATGTGAAGATGTTATGGAAACATGAGAAATGGGAATTAATAACCTGGAGGAGTCAAAAAATTTGCCTATCCCTGCCCAAGTCCTTTCCTCCATCTGCAACAATTTCTGCATCCAGCTAATCCTCTCTGAAAAAGCCTCTGCCAGAAAGCCTAGCTTGGTCCTGAAATGAGAGAGGTCATTCTGATCCCCTAAAGCCCCTATGTCTTCTTCTTCCAAACAGCACTTAACACACTGTTAAAATTGTTCCCCCTACACGTTAATCTCCCCCACTGGATTAGATTCTTTGATTAAAAAATGATAGTGGTGGTGATGAACAGGAGGATGGTGAGGAGGAGGAGGATGGTGAGGAGGAGGACGGTGAGGAGATGATAGAAGGAGGATGATGAGGAGGAGAGTGATAAGGAGGAGGAGGATAGTGAGGAGGATGGTGAGGATGATGATGGTGAGGGGGAGGATGGTGAGGAGGATGGTGAAGAGGATGAGGGTGGTGAGGAGGATGGTGAGGAGGAGGAGGATGGTGAGGAGGAGGAGGATGGTGAGGAGGGTGGTGAGGAGGATGGTGAAGAGGAGGAGGGTGGTGAGGCGGTAGAGGGTGGTGAGGAGGAGGAGGATGGCAACAGCAAGCATGTATTCTGCACTTATTAGATGCCAGACATGACACAGCTCTTCACACACACCTCACTGAAACCCCACAAAAACTTCAGAAGCTTTATTAACTTTTCATCCCCATTTCTTCATCATGGAAACTGAGGCTGAGAGGGGTTCATTGATCCACAGTCACAACATGGAGAAGTGGCAGAGCTAAGGTGTGAACTCAGGTCTGTCTGATTTAAAATTGTGTCCATAACCATGTGTCCTTATCCACTCATATGAATCTTGTTTCAGTATCATCTTTAGTTAGCTACAGCTTGCATAATGAAGCAAACGAAAAGTGAGAGATTTTTCTAAGCTTCTGTTTGTGTTTGCTGGGTCGCACAAGGTGGCAGGAGACAGCCAGCCCTAAAAAATGACTGGCAGATAACCCACTACACAAGTTGGTGACCATGATCTGATGCATGAAATTCAGATAGAAAAACAAATGCAAAATGAAGATAAACATAAATGCATAATTGTCTCATATTGGATATAAAAATACACCTATATGTTAAAAAAATTTAATAAAAGTTTAAAAATACAAAATCATTGTCATTTCGCCCTAATAACCTACAAGGCAGGCATTACTGTCAAAGTGCAGACAAGGGAACTAGGCTCAAAGAAGTAACTGGCCCAGAGCAAACAGTTCAATTCAGAAGGGCAGATACTCAACAAATATTAAATAAATGAACAGAGTTAAAGAAACTTCAGTATAAATTTTTCAGTTCCTATGGACTCGATCTAATATTTCAGCTAAAATTACTGAAAGCAGAATCAGGGCTTTGTTCAAAGTTCCCCATGGCTCTGTACCTGGTGCTGACCTGGCCCCTGGGCCCAGGTGAGTTAGGAGACAAGAGGAGCAAAAGGAAGCAGCAGTTTCCACACCAGCTGACAAAGCTTTGGCTACCACTGTTTGCTTCCTCACACAACGGATTTGACCTATACATGCCAATGCAAATCCCTGTCAGCACTATAGTTCTCCCCAACAAAATCAACAGAGCACAATGTCCAACAGCCGTAAGTCAGATTACCCCAAAACTTTCCTCCAAAAAATGTTTTAATTCAATGTTTTTGAAATATTTTTTCCTTAGGGCATAATAAACTCTATAATGTAAGTTAGGTGCATGAGCCTGAACAAGTTATATAGCTCCCTAGCCTCCATTTCTTTACCTGTAGAATGACAACAACAAAACAACTTCCCAAGGCAGCCACCAGGACTAAAGGAGGTAATGTATGAAAAAGAACCTTGCAGGAATGCCAGGCACACCTTAGGCACAAAACGAAAACTGATCTTGGTTTTCTGAAAATGCTGGCTAGAGAGGATGCCTCTTAAAACATCAGCAATGTGGAAGATTAATATCAGCACAGGCATATCAAAGCAACGCAAGCTTGATGATGGATCAAGACTAACACTGGCTCAGATGAAGCCCCCTGTGCGGATGCAGAGGGTGAGTGGGCTATACGGAGCGCCATCTAGTGGAAGAAGAGCAGGGCACGGGGTGCCAAGTAACGGACGGAGCCGGAGAACAAGGGAAAATGACAGGATGGAAACCGTCCCCTTCTCCCCTCCATTACAATTTCTCCATGGGCACGTGAACCAACAGTGACCCCAAGTGTAAGATTCACATCAAAAAGAGAGATCAAAAAGGGTGCTCTCACACACTCACAACTCTTTATCACACCAAGGAAGAACATCAATAATATGCCAAGAACACCTTTTAAAGTTCTTAAAATAGCAGCAGGGGCTGATTGGTGAAAAATTATGGAAATGTAAAAAATTATGGAAAGTTACAGCTTACCAATTCAGAGCAAGATACCCTGTGCCTGTGGAGAGTGGCTGCTGAGTGTCCAGACATGTTTTAAGATGTGCAGTCATAAATCTGTTTATGGAAGCCTCATTTGTTAATGGAAGCCTCAGGTGCTGCATCTTGACTAGCATAATAAAAACCAGTCAGAGCTGCTGCTAATTTTGTACATGATATTAATGAAAGAGGCTTCCTAAAGAATGAGTTTCCCCTTCAGTATCTCCAGGATTGGAAAACGAAAATCATTTTAATAACATAAAATTACCCTGAGGAAGGAGACTGGATGATTTATGCATTGAGTTATTATTATATACTTTACGTCTGGAAAGTGATGCCTGTATGCACACATCTGTCTCGGGCAATTCTGTGGGACGAGCAGGTAATGTCTGTTCAGAACACGGTACTTACGCCCCGTCTAAAATGGCCACCCCACAGAGGAGGTATAAGGTCTCCAATGTTACAGACGAGAAGCTGCAGCTCTGGGAAGCTAAGGAACTGGTACAGGGTTACAGACTAGACAGTCCTCCCCTGCCAGAATCACGTGACTCCCGCGGCGGCCCTTCCTGTGAAGCAGCGCCGTTTCCCACGTCAAGGCATCCACCAGACCTTCCAGGCCGCCTGTGGCCACGCAGCTCCTGCCCCGCACGGTCGCAGCGCTACCTGCCGGTGGACGGTCAGCGCTGCTCACAGCGCCAGGCCGGTACCAGGCAGCCCACTTGAGGAGCTGCGTGGCCGAAGCTCTCCCAGGAAAGGCAGCATGAAAGCCCAGCCCCGGGAAGGCTCCCGCCTCTGCTGGCGCGCACAGGTAAGCTGTGGAGCACCGCACTCTGGAGGGGCAGATGAAGGTCTGATTCCTGGCTTACCACTTAACAGCTGTCTGACATTAAGCAAGTGATTTAACCTCCCTGCCCTCAGCTTCCTCATCTGCAATATAAGGTAAAAGGATTTACTCTTTCAAGACTGTTAAGAAAATTAAATGAAATCATGTACATAAAGCATCTAACCCAAAAAGGTTCTTGATAAACAGTAACTAGTATCATTAACAATTGCAATCAAGTATATTCAAACATACCCCAGTTCCTTCACAGAGCCAAAACCATTATCTGTGGGACTATGTTCATGTATGTTCTTGGTATTTTTTTTCTTTTATGAGTCTATTTTTAAAAGATGGGGAATTTTTAAAACATACCATAAACTGCCTCTAAATCCCTGATATCACACCAACTGTTTCTGCGATACAGTATTTAAACATGAAGAGCTCTGTCTCTAAGAGACAGAGAGAGCTTCATCAAGAATTGACTTATTTCAATACAGAAAGTTTTCCTACTTTATCTGTGATTACTGGAATATACATTAAAACTCCTTACCTTGAATGCTTACTAAAGATAGAAAAGTACTGCTGGAGAACATAGGGAAAAAAGGAACTTGTCTTTTTGGTAAAGCACATTTTGGGAAACCTTAAAAGTTCATCATCACCAAGGGAACTTCGTAACTAGCTTCCACTGTAATGAAACCCTTATTTAAAAACAAACAACAATGCTGGGTTCTGTCTTTGAGTCTCTTTTCCTAAAGTATCCTATCAAAACACAGGATGGCTTGATTTAGAAGCTCAGCCTGAGGACTGTGCATGCTTTAGAGCCTCAGATGCCTCATCTGAAAAGACAAAGGACACAGGCAGGGGATGAAATCAGCTACCTTGGGAGATCTTGTGGGGACTGGGGACAATGCACAGGAAGCACCACGCACCCGGCCCTCCATTCGGCAGCTTTTATTATGATCATATCCCAAAGCCACGGAACACTCGACTTCTGTTTTTTGGTAAAACACATAAGCCATTCTATGTCCACTCAGGGGGAACGTATGACGACAAGCAAAGGGTCCCGTGACATCCACACTGCTGCTGGCATTCCATCCGCAACCACCACTGCTCCTGGGCTTTGGGGGTCTCTGTGGTGTCTGAGAGTGAAGATTAACCCCTTCAGGTGAGGCTTATTCAGCAAGTGACGAGGGTCACCCACCTTCTGGTTTAAATCTGTCATGAGAAATCTCATTAGTTTAGGCAAGGAGAGCTAACAATGTTAGAGTGCACTGCCTAATAAGTTTCTCAAGAAAGAATAAAAGTAAATAACCATCAGATTCCAAGCAGATCTGATAGCATCTCCTCATCTTCTGAGAAGGACCCCTACAGCCCACCCCATGGAGTGAGCCCCGGGATGCTCTCCTGCTCGTTCAACACAGCGACTCCCTTAGAACCCCCTTCCGTGTCTGCCCGCACACCTGGTGGGGACTTCCTCCTACCCCTACTCAAGGTCTCTAAAGTGGGAAAAAGCAAAGCCCTTAAGGACAGCCAAACTCCAAATACATTCTCACTCTTCTACCTTTCTGAGAATTAAAACAACACTGAAACGAAGACTGGAGTTTACAAGGGCTACGGACCAAGAACTATATGAGATTCTGAAGACACAAAGATAGGTAAGACCAAGCCTTACCTCCCGAACAGCTCACACTCTCCAGGGAAGACAGAGATCCAAATACCACATTGTGATGACTATCACCCCATCAGTGAGTTAGGCACCGCCTGCTTCAGGACCAGAAAACAGGCACGGTAGCCCATGGAGGGAAGGAGGTGGTCAGACAAGATATCTCCAGCAGAAACTTGGAGGATAAAGTATCAACATAACAATGGATGCTATGTAACCCATCTTTCAATTCCAGCACAAGCTAGAGTGAAAAGAACAAACTGCATATAAAAGGCCTGAGTTTTAATCCCCCTCTGTCATTAACTACCTGTATCATCGCGGTTTGACCCTTCACACGTCCAAAGGTCCGCGTGATGTGGAAAACAACAAAGCTCATGCATCCCCTCGGGCATTCCGTCAGTGCGTCACTCTGGGGAAGTCACTGTTGGGATCTCCATTTCTACAAGTGATGCATTGGGTTCAAGTCTCTACATTTCGGGCTGTTCCCAGTATTGAGATTACAGACATGGCTGGGTGTGGAGAAGTACCTTGTAAACTTTTCTAGAACGAGAGCTAAATCTAAACCACCTTGTCACAAAATAGTTCAAAAGGATAGTTGAAGGCTAATAAGACATTCCTCTGGAAAGGAGAGGGCATCTAAACACTTAAAGCCCACTCTCAATCTGATGCAGAAGAGAGCAAATATTCCTCAGGAGTAAAGGCTGAAATTTTTCCCTCTCTCAGTCCAGGATCAGCAAAAACGCCCTGCGAGGCAGGTTCTCAATAAACCTGCTACTGGTGTCTGGATACCAAAACACCATAACTGACAATCACTGTAACCTTCTGAGTCATAACACTATAGAAAATGATTTATCTAAAAAATGTGAGTCAAAGAATAAATATGTGAGTCATTACATCCACTTTCTTACAAAAAACAAAACCTGATAAGCCTAAGAAAACCTATTAAAAACTAAATAACCACACTCGTCCCTGGATGAAGTGGGGAAGTGCACGCTATGGCGTGAAGGCACCACAGCTAAATGGAATTCTACAACCTTCACTCTCATTCTTCTACTTTACACGCTTGACAACACACAGGCAATGAAAACATTTTCCAGAAAGGGTCCCCCAAAGTGAAACTCTTAAGCCATCGAGCTTTGTTGTACAAAAAGAAGCACATAAGGCAAAATAATGATCCTTCCTTCATATATGTTTACCCCACATATATATCCTAATGCTAAGAATCTCATTATTAAGAGAAACTGATATAATATGAAAAACACTTATTTTGAAACACCAACAAAGAAATTTATCTGACACTAACGCATGCGTGCATGCTAAGTCGCTTCAGTTGTGTCCGACTCTGTGTGACCCTATGGATGGTAGCCCACCAGGCTTCTCTGCCCATGGGATTCTCTAGGCAAGAATACTGGAGTGGGTTGCCATTTCCTTCTCCACTGGACACTAACAGACCATCATAACCTGGAATCCTCTGCTCCACTTCCTCTTGTAATCAACCACTAAATATAACTTGGCACTAAATATAACCAGCCACCAATCCATATATTATATCAGATAATTAAAAATACAGGGTTATGTAATCTTATTTAATGGTTACTTGGCTTGGACTGAAAACCATCCAACGCAAGACCAGAGAACTGGATTAAATTATAATGCGTAAGACATTTCTGAAGATGTTTTTAGTAAGAGTCAGCACATCCCCTAGTAGCAAATATAATATAAAACATGGAATGCTACTTTCATCTCCAATTAACCTCCTTGGCAAGAAACCACAATGTCAACTCACTCTACAGGCAATGGAGGTGGGGATTTTAAAAAGTTTATTTTATTTGATTCAGTTTTAACATCAAGTAAAAATCACACATTATTTTTGGCAGAGAAACAAGAACATTCAATATTTGAGGGGGTGGGAAGAAGGAAAATTTATCCTGAGAAAATTGCAATAAAAGCCAAGAACTAATGCCCACTAGGAAGAATAAGCCTGGAAAAAATGTAAAAGCCGACCTACGTTAGCACAGAAGCATATATCTTGTGATTCCAGCTCAAGTTCTTACTTGAATATAATTAGGGAAAAAAGGTAATTCAGCTATCAGTGTTTACAAATGCCGAATTTTTTAAAAATGACCACACCTCATTTATCAACTGTTTCACTATCACAGTGTGTTGATTACTAAAATCATATATTGATCCCCAAAGGGCTTTAATTCAAAAATGCCTCTTGACCTGAGCACTAGAATCCTGTAGGATAAATCTACCATGAAAGCTTGTTTCTTCAAAGAAGACTACCAGACAAGTACAGAAACAAGCGTTTTTAGAAAATCAACAGGAAGTCACCAGGAAACAAGCGTATTAGTTCTACTGACTTCGGCAGGGTTTAAATTCCCATCTGTGAAGTGTTTCAGTGCCATCTTTTGGAGGAAGTCTGAGTGTGGAGAACAATGGCCTTACGAGACCAAAGATCTGAGTTCAGATTCACCTATCTCAGTCACCTACCAGCTGCCTCCCCTGAAAAATAGAGACATCAACATCTGCCTCACTAGGGCTTGAGTGTGAAAACACAAGGAGACAGCTGTGCCTCAAAAAGCCTGGGAAACTTTAGAATACTATGCAGACAAAGGTACTGACAGCATTTGGTGATGTTAACCATCAAGTCTACTTATCACAGGTCACTCCATAATAAAATAAAGGTGTGACCCATTACAAGTTAGTGCCTGAATACCCATCCTAGTATCAAGATTCATCTGAAAAACAGATGCCTCCCTTTAGAGGGAAATAGTCCAAAATACAGATTAAAAAAAGAAAATAAAAATGCTCTTGGTAGCCAATCACAAGGCGATTATCAGATTTAAAATCAAAGCTTCATAATAATCAATTCAGATTTAAGACACCGTGTTTCAGAAACGCGACTTGTAATTCTGGAGTTACGTAACAGAGCATAATTAATATTTTAAATGATAGAGCTTTGCATTCCAGATACCAGCCTGTGATTTAAGGGGGAAACATTTCAGTCTGAAGAAATCTAAATAAACAGTAATAAGAACATCTGAATAAGTTCCTTCCCTAACTGTTCAATGTGAGAAATGTACCTCTTGCAAGAATTACATTTTTGATAAAAAAGTAAAGTAATCAGGTTTAACACTGTTTAAAAAAAAAAAAAAAAAACACTAAATGGCAACATTGCCCAAGATCTGTTTCAAATAATTGGAAGCAATTATCACAGGTAAAAACACAGAAACCAAAAGAATTCCAAATGTATTAGCAGAATGAATGCCACAGCAACCTGGCATAGAAAATTAATTCTGATTTTCAAAATAAGATAACTTACTACACTTTTGTTAAACTGCTTCTTTGAGTACAACCTAACTTTGACTCAGCTTCTCTATTCAGAAAAATACACTTCATTCCACAATCCAGAATATTTCTAATGCCAGTGATCTCACACAACGTACAAAGAAATTTCTTTCATAGAGATGACAGCCCAGCAGGCAACAAAAGATATATGTAAATCACAAAAGAGCAAGGAGTACAAACCCAACTGTAGAACTGTTCACAAGAGCATGGCAATAAAAGTTAAAATTCGCTTTCTGTAACGCATAGCCATTACTTTTTCACAAGCCAGTTTTATTAAAGAAATAAAAATAAGCCTACAATTAAAAGAAAATGGGAAAGCTCAGTGAACCCATCTCTGTCCAACAAATCAAATATCAAGCTTAAATTCTTGGAGACAGTCAGTCCCTCCACCAAGACCCTCACTCGACCACACACACACCCTACTAGGAATAACGGGTTGCAATAGGCAAATACCGGAGGTCGCTGTTGTAAAATATAGACACCTATATACAAATAGAATATGTCTGCCTCATCTTTCACTTTCAACAGTAAAAAAGCCAGGGCCAGCATGAAGATCAGCAGACCCGGCTGAGTCGGGAACCACAGACCTTCAAGCACAGTGATTCGTGCAAAAGGTAACAGATCTGACCGGATAACGTCTGTGCCGTCACCCAGAGAAAAAGCATACCAGCGGACTCCCAAACCCATCTTTATCTGAAACACGCATTCCAGATCCGGGGGAGGCGGGGGTGGGGGTGGGGGTGGGAGATGAAGGACACCGCTCTGGGGAAGGCGGGCTTCATTTACCGTCCATCCCGGCGGATTACTCGGGAAGCTGGAGAAGGAACAAGCCAGGGAACGGAGTCCTGGGCGGGCACGCCTCCGTATGCCCCTGCACCCCGCGTCCGGTACTTCCCGGGGCTGCTCACGCCCAGAGCTGGCCAGAGGCGTGCTAAAATGGCACAAGCAGCGAAGACTCCTTGGCCAGTATTCTCAACCCCGAGCCGGCCCCCAGTGAGGGTGACCCACCTAGAGCCTCCCAGAGAGAGGACAGGCAAGTCAAGAAGGGGACTTTCCTGCGTGGGTCTCTTCCCGCCCCCCGATGACTCTCCAAGGGCCGGCCTGCAAGGCTAGGTGTGAGCTGCCCACCCCCGGGGAGGGCGGCGAGAGCCCGGACCCGCGAGAGAGAGAAAAAAAGAGAGAGAGAGAGAGGAGAGAGGGAACCGGGACGGCGGGCCCTGCTCCTCCAAAGTGCCGGGGGTTCTGACCCCAAACCGCCTCCGAGGTCCTCAAACTTCACCAACAATCCAAGCACCTGTTCCCTTCACCTCTTCTGCTTCCGATCCCCTCGAATCCTTCCATTTTCCTCCAGTTTTTTCTCCAGCTCCCTAGACTAACCAAACGCAACTAGTTCCCTAATGCCCCCCATCGCCCCATTCTCCCCTCCAATGAGCTCATTTAACCCCCGCCCCAACGAAGCCTCCAGATGTTCGCGGTCGCCCACCCGCAAGTTTCCCTGGGGTACCCTCGGGTCCCCAACAGATTCCCTTCAAGTCTCATCCAAACGCCCAGCCTGCCTTCCTCCCCGCGTCTCCCCACAAGGCGCACACAACACCCCGGCTTCCCCCAGGTGTCCCACATCCCCACCCGAATCAGCGCCCCCAGATTGCGACCTGGGTCCCCTCCGGTCGCCCCGAGGTCGTCGGCCAGCCCGCCCCCACGGCTCCGCAGCCCCCAACACCGGCGCCTCGCCCCTGGGCCCGTTGCCCCCTAAGCTCCAGCCCCCCACCCCTCCCCCCAGCCCGCCACTCCCGGGTCCCCAACGGCAGTGGGCGACCGTTAACGGTCGGTCGGTCGGTCGGCCGGCCGGCCAGCCGGCGCGCGCCCTCACCTTGGTTCACCAGCCGCAGGGCGTGCGTGAAGGAGGGGTCCAGGGAGTCCTTCTCCGCCATCAGCTCCGGCAGGTACTTCTCCTCCATGCTCGCCGGCCGCCCGGGCCCGGGACGCGGACTCCAGGCGGGCGGGCGGCGGCCCCGCAACCCCCGACCCCGCCCGCGCCCCAGCGGCGCGGAACCCGGGCCGGACGCCGCGGCGGGGCGGCGCGGGGAGCGGCGGAGCCAAGCCGGGCGGTCGGCCCGGGGGCGGCGGCGGCGGCGGAGGCGGTGGCGGCGGCGGCGGCGCGGGGCGGGAACCGGCCGCGCAGCCCCGGTCCCCGGGGGTTGGCCGCCGACGGCCCCGCGCTGGCGGCCGCCGCCTCCCAGACGCGGGCCCCGCGCTCCCGCCACGGGCCGGAGTGATCAGGCGGCCCTCCGGCCGAGCCGGCGGCGCGCTCCGCGAGCTGGACACAGTCCCCGGCGAGCCCCGCCAGCCGGCGCCGGCGCGGAGCTCAGCAGCCACCCGCACGCCGCGCGCCGCCCCGCGCTCTCTGAGCCGCCGAGCCGAGCGCCCGGCCCCGCCCGCCGCGCCCCGCCCCGCCCGCCGCGCCTGCGCGGTGCGCCCCGCGCCCTGCCGCCAGCCGCCCGCTGCGGCGCGCCGCCTGGTGGGGCCGCTCCCGGCTGCGCGCCCGGGCCCGAGAAGGGCGTCCCGGGGGCCTCCCTCCGGCGACGCGCCGGCCCGCAGCTTCCCGGGAGGCGTGCGCGGAGCTCCGCGCGGCTCGGCCACGGCGGGCAGAGACGCAGACCCAGGGAAACTGGGTCCAGAGAGGTCAAGCGGCTCGCCCAAGGTCACCCAGCGAGCGATCCTGGGAGGAGGGCTGCGCGCTCGGCTCAGGGGCCGGGCGGAGAGGGACGCGGAGGAGCGCCCGGGCTCGCCGCCGCGGGCTCTGGGGAAGGGCGGTGGGGCGAGCTGCCCTGCTCTCAAGCTCCCTGGACTTCCATAACTTAACTCGCTTTGCCTCCCCCGCTCCTGTTTGCTAGGAAATAACGCGGGCGCCCAGCTGTCCTGCCTCGGTGGGTGCCTCCTGCGCTCAGCGCCAACCCGCGAGACCCTTGGAACCGAGGTCGATTACATAAAAGCGCGTGCCCTTCAGGTCGGCTTTGTCATCCCGGCTTGCCGCCGGGTTGTCATTCTCTTCGCGCAGAAATCTGCGGTGCCCAGAGGCGGGGCAGGGAGCTGCGCCCCTGCCCGTCCCCTCTGGGGCACAGTCCCCGGGACGCACGTGGGTGCTGCTGTCCTCCGTTCGTTTGCGCCCCGCCACCCCCCTCGACAAATCAAATCGTCCGTCGGACCGTTTTCAGATTTCCCAGGTAGAGTCAGTGGCGGGGCCCAAAGACTCCGAGTCTGTCCTGCCTTTGCCCCACCACATCCCACCTCAAGTCCGGGCCTCTATGTCCCTGTTTTTGGACAGCCTTCCAGGACTTCCCCAGCAAAGCTGGTACCTGTTCTGTTTCCCACCAGCGCTGGTCTGGCCTCGCTCACAGAGAACTCTCTTTTCCCCAGACCATGAGCACCTCACAGACAGGGCTAGAGTTTTCTTTTATGGGGAAGGGTCCCCAGCACCTAGTGCCCTAGGACGGGTGTAGGGGCACCAGAAACGTGTGATAAGGAATAAGCCATAGACATGCCACTCCTCTGGGAGCGGATCTTCCTCCCAGGCCCCCAGGCAACTGCCTGTACTCTTGATGCAAATAGAGGTGACTCAACACCCAAGGGGGGGCTCCCTGATGGCATGGGAGGAAGAATCCACCTGCCAAGGCAGGAGATTCAGGGTTCAAATCCTGGGTTGGGAAGATCCCTTGGAGAAGGAAATGACAACCCACTCCAGTATTCTTGCCTGGGAAATCCCTTGGACAGAGGAGTCTGACGGGCTACAGTCCGTGGGATCGCAAAGCATCAGGTGGGACACGACTTAGTGATTGAGCACTCACTATACCCAGAGATGCTTGGGGCAGGAATCAAGGAGCTCCAAGCTGCCCTAAGTCCCAGTCCACAGTTTGAACTTCTTCATTCTCAAGCTTCACCCCTAGATGGAACTGACTCCTGGTGAGATGCTGTTCCAGAGTCCCAATAAGAATCTTCTTCATGTCTCTCTTTGGTCTAAACTTGCCAGAGGCAATCAGATGAGACAGTTCAGTATGTGGCCCCTGGGACCATACAGCCTGCATTTAGAATCATGGTTCAGTTGCTCACTAGCTGTGCTATCTTGGACAAGTTACTTCACTTCTCTGTGCCTCAGCTTCCTCATCTGTAAAGTGGGAATGATAATAGAGCCTATTTCCTAAGAGAGTCATGAAGATAAAATGTATCAGCTCTTAAGGAAATCCCCATAAAGTGTCTAGCACATATAGCCAGTGCTTAGCAGTTCTTTGTTGGGTTTTCACCCCTGGATAGCTGTTCCCCAGGTCTTCTGAGCCTCTCCTTCCCTTTAACTGTAGCTCCTGGGGGCACTTGCATCGCCACAGCATACCAAGTGAAAGGCCTGGGACCACATAGCTCTGTTTCTGACCGGGGGTCCAGAGTGTGACCAGGCAGACACTCTGCAGTCCCACCTCCTCTCTGACCCCTGTGCATCCTCAGCTAAATAACCTGTCTAAGCTTCAGAGTTCACCTCTTCAAAACTAGGCTTATGCCAGCAGTCCTAGAGGGCAAGTTGGAAGGATTTAAGGGGAAATGTTTTCTCCTTTAAAATTAGAGTGGAATGCACAGACCTCTGGCTTCCATGCCTATATCACAGACATTGCATTCTAGGGTGTGAGTCCCTGGCAGCCACTTTTCAAGGGAGGAAGGGAGAAGGAGAGAGTCTGGAATTCACCTGCCAATGGAGGAGATGCAGGGTTGATCCCTGGGTCAAGATCCCCAGGGTAGGAAATGGCAACCACTCCAGTACTCTTGCCTGGAGAATCCCATGGACAGAGGAGGCTGACAGGCTGTAGTTCATAGGGTCGCAAAGTCGGGCACACTGAGCGTGCATGTGCACACACACTCGTGCATGCACACACATGCGCACACACACACAATCCCAGGAGAGGAGTTGGGGCCAGTGCTCAGCTGCTCCCCTCACCACTTGGTCTCAGACCCTCCTTTCCATTCAGACCTTCTGCCCCCATGACATTCCAGCCCTGGAGTAACTGCTGTTTTTATTGAGCATTTGCTTTGTGCCAGGCGGGATGCCAGGGTCTTTGCACCCACTATTTTCAGTTCTCTCAACACCCTTTAGGGAAGATACTTACTGTTCATTAGCACTTAGAGTTGAGGACACCGAGGCCCAGAGCAGTTTAATACCTTGCTTAAGTGCCACTGCTTTCAGGGAGCAGTCCCAGGCCCATGGGACCTCAAAGCCTCCTCTCCTCCCTTCCCTGTCCTGCCTTCCCAGGCAGCAGCCTGGGACCCTGGAGACCAGCTCCTCCCCTCCCGCATCCAACAGTTGGCAAACACATCTCACCAGCAGCTGGGGAGGAGGGCTGTATGCCGGGAAGCCAAGAGCAAAGGCACTGAATCTTCTGCTCTGGCCCCGCCTTCTCTCAGAGCCGTCCAAGAGGGCAGGTGCCCGCCACCGCGAGTATCCCTGTGGGGTCCTCCAGGGAGGAAGGAGACGAATGTCTCTGTGAGATGCTCAGGAAATTATCCCCACCCACCAGCCTGGCCAGGCCGTCGACCGGGGGCACCTCCACGCCTCCTGCAGACTCTGCTGGTCTTCCTGAGATGCACCCTGTGGGTACCAACTCTCCCGATCCCTTTGAAGGTGAGAAAATCAGGCCTTGGGAAAGGTCGTGGTTTTCCCTCAAGCAGCTGTGGGCAGTGCTAGTGCTCACAAGGTCTAACGACTTCCAGGGCAGACAGAGATCTCTTCAGGAGTGCACCAGGACTTGCTGAGCACAGGCTTGGTGCGTGCACAGTTCTGGGAACAAAGGGCCAGAGACTCGGGGCCACTTAGTCCGTCCACAAGGCATGTGTCTGCCCTGGACCAGAGACCCTAAGATGCCAAGAAACTCCAGCCGCCCTTTCTCCTCACAGTCACACGTTGGAAATAATGTCTCAGTATCAGAGACAGAAGGGCACTTTCCCGATCAGCCTCTGCTGGTGTCTCTAGGCCATTTCAGGAGCTGCGCTGCCGGAGAGAAAGCCCCCCACCCTTGCCCAGCCAACCGCCACATGGCTGAATTCCCACCCAATCACCCCCACCACCGCCACGCCCACCTCTGGAGAAAGATGCCAAATGCAGTGAGTCAGACAGGGCTACAGCAACACCCCATGTCATCAGAGGCTGATGAATGTGAAGAGTGTCTCTGAGGTCATTGTCATATTCCTGCTGAGTTACTGCTCACATTACAAGCTTCTGTTCCTTTTGTTTTAAAAAGGTGCATCCTATCCCGGTTTCCCTGAGACCCAGCAGTGCCGTGGGCTTGGTATCCAAATCTGACTGGCCGCAGGGCCAGAGAGACCTTGACTTGGCCCCTAGCTCTCCTGCTTACTAGCTGTGTGATCCTCAGCCAACGACTTGATGTCTCTGAGCACAGGGAGAGGAAATACCAACCTTCCAGGAGTCTGCGGGGTTTAAACTGAAGCATGAAGCCTGTCCTCGGCGCTGATGGCGTTTGGACTCTCGCTGCTCTTCACGTCACCAGTGCTCTGTGTTCACGGTCAGGCCCCGGTCCCTGGTAGACCCCCTTGGCCACACACTGTCCTCGGAGGCTGCTCAGCTCCACAGCCCCCGTGCCCAGCCGGGTGGTCAGTTCACAGCAAGTACTCAATGCTCGTTCAAGTCCATTTCTCCTGAAATGCAGTCCCCCAAGAGCATCGCTTCCCAGCTACCAGAGATAAATGAGTTTGTCATGTAGGACAAGCACCAAAAGATGGCACAGCCTTACCTAGAAATCAGTCATTTATGTGTCAAGGAGACACACACCACACGTGTTCACCATGATCCCCGACCCCAGTCAGTTACAGAGGGAAATGCATTTTCAAACCTTGAGAATGATTGGAAAGCCTCAGCACGTGTGGAGCAGGACACAGACTCTTCAAAGTTGGGAGGCTTTGCAGAGTTCACAGCCCATCCATAAATCAGGCATGCCTCCACCGAGGACTGGCTAGTCTGTGGGTGGCTCTCTCCTATTTTATCTCACTAATCTTCCAAACACCCTGCATTCAAGATCCAGAAATACAGCTGGAAGGGACCACAGAGATCAGCAAGCTCACAAGTCACTAGTCTGTAGAGATCAGGGAACAGTTGCTCCAAGCATTTAAGTGACCCCAAAGTATGAAGTCAGAGTTAGACACACACATACACACACACACATACACCCACACCACACACCCTCCAGCCGTGTCTAAGGATGAATGGAATCAAACCTTTCAGCCCAGTCACTCCCATTCCTGAAGACTCCTGTTCTGTCTCTGCATCCATGTTCTGTACGTCTGTTTCCTTCTCTTGCTCCTTGCTATTCTAGCCCACTTGCTTCTTTCTCCAGAAAAGAAGCCATTCTGGTCCTTTCTTCCCAGAGCTAATAAAACCACAGACATTGCACAGGCACCCCCTAGTGGCTACATGTGAAAGCACATTCCCCCCCGCCCCCAAATTAGTCGAACCAGATTGACAAGCCCCTGGCTTGGATCTGTGCTGTGCTCAGGGGCTCAGTCCTGTCTGACTCTGTGTGACCCCATAGACTGTAGTCTGCCAGGTTCCTCTGTCCATGGGATTCTCCCAGCAAGAATACTGGAGTGGGTAGCTATTTCCTCCTCCAGGGGATCTTCCCAACCCAGGGATGGAACACACATCTCCTCCACTGGCAGGGGTAGTCTTTACCACCAGCACCGCCTGGACCTAGTCTCCTCCAAAAGCGAAACTCACACAGGGCTTTAACTCATTCCCAGAAAATGTGACAGTTAAGTATGATCTAGAGGATAAAGGAAAATGAGCGGGTGGAAGGGAGGGGGGAGAAAAAGAAGACAGGAAGAGAACAACGGGAAAAAAATAAAGAGAAAGTAAAAGACACATCGCAGCAGAGAGTACAAGAGAATAAGGCAAGCTTAAAGGAGGGACATCTCTCTGTGCTCAGCCTTGCCGTTTCTAAGATAAACACTCAAGGAAAGAGTAATGGAAAATAAGAATTGACATGCCCGGGGGCAGTTGGCTGCCCTGCGGCACAGTCAGGTGGGAACAGAGGAGCCAGGGAGAAGAAGGGACAAGGACCCTGCGGTTGACCCCATCACTACCTGACTTCGTAATCTTTTCAAAATCCAAATCTTTCTCTGTCTCTGTTTCTGCGTGTGTAAAAGGGTCACTAATAGCAGCTGTTCTCTTCCTGTTTTATTGAGATCCAGTGAGAACAATAAAGATTTGCAGAGAAAGCCCCAAAAAGTGCTCGCAAAAGTTCTCCGGTATAACCATCACAGAAATGTGTTTTATCGTTTTTCTCTATGCAACAGCAGCCCTCCATCCTCTGCTTCGGGGACCAAAGAGGTAATATGTGATGCTGGACTGCCAAGGCACTTGCAGTATTTCAACCATGCATCAACTTATCACGGCCCCTGGTGCTTTATAAGATGCCATGATTTGAAAGGCGCTGTTGAAATGTAAAACCTTATTGCCATAGTAGTAAAAAGATCAATGTCCATTTCCTCACCCACTCTTTCTTGTCAGGATGCATAGAGATACACACCAAACAATTCCATCCACATTAGCAGACTACTTCGCAATAAAACTGCACATGTCTGAGTTCGGCAGAATGACCACAAAGCAAAATGTGTTTGGAAGTGTCAAGGTACCTTTCATGTCCAAACAGCTGCCAAGGGGGTGATGACATTTTTAGAGTCCTCTGCAAAAGTAAACACATCCAGGTCTCGTATAAACATGCCAGCTTGTGTTTGTGTTTTTCTGTAGTTTAAAAAAAAATGGAGAGAGAATCTTATCAAAAAATGGCTGTGGAAGAAAAATGGACATAAAGTTATCCAACTTTATGGAGCTGTGTATGGAGTTGTATAGTCACGTACACTGAATTCCGTGAGAAAAATGTGTCTTCTCAAAACAACTGCGAACTTTTGTCAGTGGACACAGTGCCCTGTGAACAACTTCCTAAGTGTCTCTGTGGTTTTATTCCTTGGCTTCTGTGTATCACGACACTAGCCTCCCCACAAACCTCAGCCCTCACTGCTACCCTGTTTGGGTTTATTCCTGCTGAAATAGAACACCTCAGTGTTCCTTGCTTCCTCCTGATAGTGGAGGGGAGTAGGGTGCCAGGTGCGTGCGTGCTTTGCATGCTAGAGACTTCAGTCGTGTCCTACTCTTTGTGATCCTATGGGCCATAGCCCGCCAGGCTCCCCCATCCAGGGGATTCTCCAGACAAGAATACTGGAGTGAGTTGCCGTGCCCTCTGCCAGGGGATCTTCCTGACCCAGGAATCAATCCCCTGTCTCTTCTGTCTCCTGCATTGGCGGGCAGGATCTTTACCACTAGTGCTACCTGGGAAGCCCAGGTGTACCCAGGAGATCTTGAGGAATTTGATCCGGCCTCAGGTGGCAGCTGGTACACAGGGAAGTCCCAGCTTCCTCTGTTGAATCTCATCCTGGTAATTTCCCCCTGGTCTTCTTAGCCACGTGCAGTGGTAATGGGTCTGCAAAGCTGCAACAACTTAGATGTAGAAACCACAGTGATCTGTGTGCCTGGTAAGTTAAGCTTTGAGCAGGTAACGGTTGGAGCCACCGGCTGAAGAACCAAACAGAGGTGTGGGTGTTCAGACCAAAGCGGCCTCTTCCAACCTCTCTTGCCCCACCTGTGAAACAAAGGTAGTACCTATCCTCACACCTGGTTCCTTAAGATCTCCAGGAAACAAATGTCCATAAAGTGTCAGCGCAAAGCTGGCGCTTAGCAGGTTTGGAATGGGTGGAATAGCCGTAGAGCAGAAATATAACATGAGCCACAGGCATACTTGTACATTTTCTGGCAGCCACATTAGCAAGGTGCAAAGAGAACAGGTGGAATTTATTTTCATAAGATGGTTTAATCATACATATCCAGAATACTACTTCAACATGTAAACAATAATTTTAAAATATTAATGAGATTGTTGCTTTTGTCATCATTATTTAGTCCCTAAGTCGTGTCCAACTTTTTTGTGACCCCATGGACTGTAGCTCCTCTGTCCAAGGGATTTCCCAGGCAAGAATACTGAAGTGGGTTACCATTTCCTTCTCCAGGGGACCTTCCCGACCCAGGAATCTAACCCACATCTTCTGCATTGGCAGGCGGATTCTTTACTACTGAACCACCAGGGAAGCCATATTAATGAGACATTTTACATTTTAAAAAGTTACCTACTATGAAATCTGGTACATATCTGCACCTATAGCACATCTCAATCCAGAAGCAAAATTTTCAACAGTTGAAGTAAAATGTGGTCCTACTAAAACTATAAAGTTGTACTTATTGGGAACATATTTTACACAGCTTCCATTTTAAAATTCAAATTCAATTAATTAAAATTAAATAACTAACACTGGTTCTTCATAATGCTAGCCTTAATTCACGTGCTTGTTAGCCGCGTGTGAATAGTAGCCATGGTATCAGGCATTGCAGATCAGAGGAAGGAACTCAGGGGCGTGGAACAGAAAACACAGCCATCAACTGCTTAACCAAAGAGATGTGCCCTGGTCTCGCCCCACATGAAGCCCCAAATAGGCTGCCTGAGGCTGGTGCAGTGGGTGCAAAATGTCATGGGTGAGCCAGGCTTTTTCCTCCTTTCTGCTCTGCCCACCTTAGCAGGGCAAGATGGACAGATGGACAGGTGGGCAGACGCCCACCCTGGGCATCTGACCTCACTCCAGGCAGGATAAAGGGGAGGAGTGAAGGTTAAAGGGAAGATGACCATCACCTCTCCAGTCTGCTCAGCTGTTAGGCTTTCTTGGAAGTCCCCTCTAATGGCTTTTGCTTAAGTGTCATTAACCAGAATTACGTCACACATGGACACCCTAGTTTGTACAGGGCAGAGCTGATAAATGTAGCATTTTACCTTGGCAAATTGGTACCTTCAACCAAAGGGGTTCCTTGGTAAGGAATAGAGGACGATGGATATTGGGAGACAACTGAGAGACAACAGCCTCTCTCAGAAGTAGCACCTGCAGTTATCATTACTCATGCCCCCAGACTTTGATTCTCAAAGAATCCTTAAAGAAATAAAATAAGAGAGTTGGGTATTTTTTTTTTCTGAACAAATCAGAAATTCCCTTACTGCATCACATCTTAGAAGACAGTTGGGTGAGGTCCAGGGAATCAGAATTGATAGAGCAAGGAAGGCGGGTAGACTGGCTGCTTCCGTAGGTGGGCAGAATGAAGGGTGGCATGGGCAGAAAACAATTCCTTTGTGGGGGCGAGACTTGTGCTTCAGCTCAAGTGAGTATTGGATGGAAAACTGCCTTAAGGAACAGGGAGGGTCACGTTACGGAAAGCAAGAGTGCTTCCTGAGGAGGGTCCTTCTCAGGGACAGCAGAGATGTTTCTACAGGTTCAGCTGCAGCTTGGCAATCTTTCTTGGGAAGCAGCTCTCCTATCCCCCGGGCATCCTGACTACAGCCTGGCTTACCGCTGAGCTGGGAAAGATGCATTGCCAACCTCAGTGTCACCCAGGTGGTGACCTTGTTTGTTCTTGGAGGGTCACTGAACATCTAAGCCTCCCTTTCATCCTAAAATGGGGACAATAACAGGGCCACTTAATAGTCCAATTGTGAGGATGAAATGAGCTAATGTATCCAAAATGCTTAGCTCAGCCCCTACCACACAGAAAGTGCTCGATAAATTATTATTCTGAGTTTTCTCTTATCATCCTAGAGTGAGTTTTGTGTTTCCTTTTGTCTGCTCTATTATTTTATATATTGGTTAGAAGCCTGGCAAGAAGCAAAGGGTACTCTCAGAAGGAGTCATTGAAGAGAACTCCATAAAGGGACTCTTCCCAAGGCGTGTGTAGGGCAAAGGGAAACGATGAAGGAGGAGATAAGCAGTCTGGGTAACCTTGCCAATCTGTGCCTGAGGAGGCAAGAGAGCAGGTCCCAGAACCTGCAAGAACCGTGGAAGTAGGAAGACTTGCAGTGGGAGGCCAGGCGGCAGACAGAGCCCAACCCCTGCCAAACAGTGACGTAACCTGGAAGGAGCGAGGGGACCATGCACCTTGACCTTTTTCTTCTGCACCCTCATCTCCTGCAGGTGCCTCCCATCAAGGGAGTCCAAACTGAAGCCAGACCCCAAGGAAGCCCAGCTGATGCAGTCCCTAGATATCAGCCTCCCAGGGCAGAAAGCAGTGTCAAAAGGGGTAGAGAATGTTATGCAGAGGGACAAGATGAGGATGACCCAACCACGCTGCAATGTGCTGTAGTAAAATATTTCACCTTAAATATCCATAGCTGACTTGCTGTATTTGCACTCTGGTTAATGCTCTTTTTCTGCTCGGGGTGTTTGGTAGTCAGGTTATGTGAATACTTGGCTTCTGTTGAGAGTCCAGAGGCAGAGAGGCATCACAGTGTTAAAGTTTTAGAGTCGCCAACCCAGAATTGTATGCCGCATCTCTCCCACTCACCAGCCAGTGACCCAGTGCAAGCTAAAGGGCCCCTCTGAACCATGCTTTCTAGTCCATATCGTGGGAGAAAAAGCAGTTGTCTCGCTGGCTAGTTAGGGACATTAGAGGAAATCACATGAGTTTCCTTTGCCTTTACTATGTGAAACCCAAAGGCACAGTGGCTGAGAGCGCAGGTTCTGGAAATGGAATGACTGGATTCAAGTCCCAACTCTGCCATTTAAAACTCTGTCCTTGGACTAGTTACTTAACCTTTTAGCATCTCAGATCTCTCATCCGCAAAACGAAGGAAACCTGTCCCCACTGTACAAGGCTGTTGTGAGAATTAAATGAGCTATCACATGAAAAGTGACTAGAACACTGTGTCAGTCTATCATCAACTCGCTGTTACGGGTAAAGCTCCGAGCTGCGCTCCCTTCCGCAGTGTTCCTGCGCGATCAGCACCACGAGCCCGGACAGCACCCTCTCTGGGCTCCTCCTTTACCCACTAGGGCAGGCGGTGCAGAGCCAAGGGTTCTCAGCACCTGAGCAGGAGCAAAGTACACGTCACGATTCATGAGGGGTGGCTCCCTGTTCTTCAGGAAAAGGAAAGTCAGTGCAGAATCCACTGCTCTCTGCTTCTGCCTAAGACACATCTGAACCTAGTTCAAGTACAGGACTGCTCAGTATAGTGGTTAAGAGCATAACTGAATGAGTCAGCTTCTTTCTCTAGCTGTGTGATCCTGAGCTGGTTACTTAAAATCTCTGTGCCTGAGTTTCCTCACTTGTAGAAAGGCGATTACAATAGTGTCTACCGCAGTGGATTGTTATGAATTTAGTCAATATTTGAAAGTGCTTAGAACAGGGCCAGGTACATAATATGTGCTTTATAACAGCTTCTTGAGTAAATAGAATAATCTCAGTTCTGTAAACAAATTTTAACCAATTGATTTCCTTTGTGATCTGGACGGATCTGAGGCACTGTTCTCTCTTGGGAACGAAGAGCAAAACTGTGTTTGTTCAGGGGAAAAGAGAAAATGCTTAAGTCTGCAAAATTAAGAGGTCTGTTTATTGATAGAAGTCACTGAGATCCACTCTGGCATTCCATAGTCTGGCATCCCATAGTCTGAGAATTCTTTGATTTTTCCTCTTGTGAACAAAAAGCACTGCCAAATGCTTTCTGATCACCAACAACTCATTTTTCAGATGGGAAATGAAATTCTTACTCTTCCCTTACTAGCTTGTTTATGTGACGTGGTCATACTATTTCATCTTTCTCTGAGCCTCTGCTTTCTCATCTGTAAAATGGGAATGTTAATTCCTATGTCCAATATTCCTTCAAGCACACAACAATTAGTTAATGGAAATGGTTTCCTTCTACCTTCTGTATCTATGAACAAT
Organism: Cervus elaphus; assembly: GCF_910594005.1. Lineage (NCBI taxonomy): Eukaryota > Metazoa > Chordata > Mammalia > Artiodactyla > Cervidae > Cervus > Cervus elaphus. The sequence goes on from NC_057835.1 coordinate 11,066,891, forward strand.
GAGAAAGTCTGGGAGAGAACTAGTTTGAGAGACTGAATTTCACAGACGGCATCAGCTGATTAAGTGTTAACAAATGTGCAACCACGTGGGCAGCAGGGTTTCTCTTTTTTTTTTTAACTGAGCAGCACACAATAATGCTCCTTGCATGTGCTAATCTGAAGAAGGCTCTGGCTCTGTTGTTTGTACTTTGGATGAGAGAAGGGCTGATACCTCAGAGGCACGGTAGTGAGAACATAGCTGTTGGAATCCAACTTTTCAGCTCCCTGATGTGTGATAACCTTTAGCAAGTGACTTAATTTTTTTTTGGTCTCTTTTCTTTCTTTTTTCATTAAAGGGTCTTTTATTCTGAATTTTAGAGTCAAGACCACTGACATCTTTTCTAAGCCTCAGTTTCTTTAATTGTAAATATCTACCTTACAGAAATATTGAAATTGATTAGTATTATGCACATAAAGTGCCTGGCACATAGTAGGGGCTCAGTAAATGGTAACTGTTATCATAAGTGCATAATCAAACAGACTGTATAAAGTGGATAAAGGGAAAAAAAAAACACATTGTTTGCTTCTTTCATTGATGATGTATCTTCTAGATTTCCTGAAATATAGGGAGGAATGGAATATTATCCTCCAAGGAAATAACGCCCCGACAGCTGAAGAAGCTGTTAAGCTTTAATGACATGAGGACGATTTACTTGAAATAAAGTCCAAGCAGATGCTCAGTGCTGGTGAAGTTGCTCCTAAATAGGTCTTTACAATTAGCTGGGAATCTGAGGCTGCGTGGGGAGCAGTCATTGTAGCCAACGAATAGTTTCTCCAGGATGTCAAGTTTGCTCTTACAAGAGGCCCCTCAGATTAGCCTAAGAGCCCTTAGACAGTCAAGTCTGATTAAAGGATTGTTGTTGCATCTGCCGCTTTTGTCTTCCTCTGAGAGAAGGCTTTAGCTTTACTCCTCCTCCCCCAGCCTCCCAGGTCTGCCCTCTATCTGTGTTCTCCATCTCACTGAGTGGCTTCTCCATTATTCCAGAAACCTGGAGGCCACCACCCTCTCCTCCAGCCCCCACAGTGACTGCCAGCAACTCCTGTGGACGTTCCCTGCTAAGTAAACCCAGATTTCCCTCCCCTCCCCTCTCTAGTCTTCCCCTAGCTTCTGGCCTCCCTCTTGCCTGTTGTCGGCGCTGCACCCTGACTGATCCCTAAGAACGCAAGTCTAGTCATCTCTTCTTTGCAGAAAACCTACCAGTGGTCTCCTTTGCTCTTGGTTTAGATGAGGGACCAAATCCTTTATTCAGCCTGCTTTGCCAGTCTCTTCCCACTCTAGCTGAAAAGACTTAAAGTTTGGAGAAATGAACCCAGAATCAACGGAATGGGTGCACCATAACCTACAGTGGCTCCGTTTTGCTTGTAGCATCAACGTTTAACATTCCTTTCACTCTGACTATGAACCTGTTTGCTGCCATGCGCTCTCCCTCTCTTTACACCCAGAGTCCAGTGACTTTTCTGGGGCTGGCCTGTCTCCACTGGGGGCAGCTGAGGTAATGTAGGGTCAAGTCCCCGTTCCTCTTTCAGAACTTCATGGTGATGAGCAGATTCAACCTTCCACACCTTGATCCATCAGCCTACCACACATGCACAGAAATACACACACACTTGCATACACACACAGGCACGGACATGTACACACTTGCACATGCAATGGACACACACATAAGACAGTGCATGCATGGACACACACACACACACATATTCACTCACATATTAGCCCCAGACTACAGCACTGAAGTCAGTGCCCAGACCCAATAGTGTGGTCAGAGATAAAGCAGCTATTTCTGAGCACACTTAGTAGCTCAGCTGTGTTCTTCTTTTCCTTAGCATTCATCTCTGTATTGATTCAGTGTTTGGTGAGTGCACAGTATGTGTTAGTTACTGCGTCAGCCTTTGGAACAGGGTCCCTGCCCTCACAAAGCGTACAGTCTAGTGGAGGAGACACATGTGCTCCTCATCAGCTCTGTGACCTTGAGTAAGTTACTTAACCTCCCCGTGTGCTGGTGCTCTTATCTGTACAATGAAAATATTAATGTCACCTTTTATAAGCCTGTTATGGAAAGAAGGAAAATAGAGTACGTCGACGGCTAAGTGCTGACTTCACAAGACCGATGTGAGAGGTAATGAGATAATACAGGAGAAGTGCTTGAAATCATATCAGGATAATATTTCTTCAATAAGTGATGGCTTCATATTATTTCATAAAGAGCGGAACGTAGAATTGCAGATTGTGATCAGTTCTCTGAAGGGAGAAGGGCTGGCACAGTGACAAAGAATGCCAGGGACTTATGCAGGAGGGATGGCTGGGGAAGGCCCGTCTGAAGAGCTAACTGTCAGGATGTGAAGGAGTCAGCCTGGAGAATCAGCTGAGGCAGGACCAGCACGGGCCGCCAGCCGTGTGTCCTCAGGAGACCCTGACTGCTTCCCTGAGGCTCAGTCTTCTCATTTGCAAAATGGAAATTACAATGTTAGTGATAAAGAGAAGTCATAGTAATGAAGAAGATTATGTCAGCGTGGTAGATTTTTTTTTTAATATTTATTTATTTGGCTGTACTGGGTGTTTTATTTTGGCTGTACTGGGTATTTATTTATTTAATTGGTTGTACTGAAACTTCAATACTTTGACCACCTGGCACGAAGAACTGACTCATTGGAAAAGACCCTGATGCTGGGAAAGATGGAAGGCAGGAGGAGAAGGAGACAACAGAGGATGAGGTGGTTGGATGGCATCACTGACTTGATGGATGAGTTTGAGCAAGCTCTGAGAGTCGGTGTAGGATGGGCAATCCTGGCATGCTGCAGTCCATAGGGTCAGAAAGAGTCGGACTTGACTGAGCAAATAAATTGAACTGAACTGGGTGTTAGCTGTGACATACCGAATCTTTAGTTGAGGCATGTGGAATCTAGTTCCCTGCCTAGGGATTGAACCTGGCCCCCTACCTTGGGAGTGTACAGTCTCAGCCACTGAACCACCAGGGAAGTCCCCAGTGTGGTAGATTTTAAATAAGAACTCATGTCAGTCACCAAGCCAAGAGCTTATGCATAACAGGCAATTTAATAAATGCTGGTTGCCTCTGCTCCCCGGTGCTAAGCATCTTCCCAAAACGAACAACTGCCGCCTTGGGATCATTCACACAGCCAGGCACTCAGGCTTCCAAGCCAGGCCAATCTAGCTGCAAAGCCTGGGTCCTTCCCTCCTCACCACCACAGCAAGTCCAGAGTCATCACAGTAGCAAACACGTGGGAAGAACACTTATTCTGTGGGCACGCATGCTAAGTCGCTACAGTCGTATCTGACTCTGTGAGACCCCGTGGACTATAGCTCGCAAGGCTCCTATGTCCATGGGATTCTCCAGGCAAGAACACTGGAGTGGGTTGCCACTTCCTACTCCAGGGGAGCTTCCTGACCCAGGGATTGAACCCATGTCTCTTGCATCTCCTGCATTGGCAGGTGGATTCTTTACCACTGAGCCACCTGGGAAGCCCAGTTTTTTGTGGAATAACTACCAAAGGCTGTTATCATTCCTGTTTCACGGAAAATGAAATTGAAGCCAAAGATCATTTAGCATCTAAGCTGCTGGAGGCCTTGAACGAGAGGCTGACATTCTCTCCTCCTGAGAGGTATCACTCTTCATGTTCACATCTTTTCCTATGAGGTCCACAGTAAGCCTTCCGTGGTCCACAGAACTGTTGATGTAAGCCTCAACCTACATACAGCCACGCCTTCTCATCACACTTCAGAGCCCATCCCAGACCCCGACCTCCCCCGTGAAAGTGTTCATCCTTTTATGATGAAATGGTCTATTGTTACCAGCCTCTTGGTTTGTGAGCTCATGACAGATTAGTTTCATGTTTGTGCTCCAGGCTCTGGGACAGCCACGTCCTCCTGCCCTTGTTCTACATTCTAAAGGATCACCTCCTGTTTCCTAGCCCTCCTCCCTCCCCTGGCTCCTCACTTCCATCCTGGAGGAGTGCTCCTGATGGCATGTCCGTTCAGGAGGAGGCGTCCCTCCACAGGACCCCCAGAGTGAGGGGCTTCCTCATGGCTCGGCAGCCTCCTCCAAACCCTCGTCTGTCTCCCAAACCCTAGTCTGTCTCCCACCAGGGTCCTGTTTCCCTGCTCAGTCCATGTGAAATGGATAAACAGACAAACGACACATCTCTGTTGTAGCTGAGTTTGTGGCAAGTCTTCCCATGCAATGAGTTAAAAAATGCTAAAAAATACATGTTAATATGTACTGCGTAAGCCATCTGTGTACATTTCATATCCAACAGACTTATTATACTGGGTTGATGTGTTCTGAGACGTGGCAATTTCAAATACAAAAGGAAAAGATACTGCTTATGTATAACCAGTTGCAGCATTTAGAAAAAAAAATTACGTATTATCTGGAAAATTTTTAAGGAGGTAGAGGTGGGGAGGGCTTCAAATACAAGGTACATTTTTTTTTTCCTCTGTGCTTATGAAAAGCATCAAATTTCTGTGTTTTAGCAGCTAAGAGTGTGAAAAAGAGTGTTAAATTACTTAATAGTTTGTTACATATCAGGTCTAGAAAACTTATTATGTAAAAAAAAATCCACATGTATTCAATAAAATTTAAATCTATATGCGATTAAAAAAAAAAGCTTGTTACTCTGGAAATTCAGGTTATAGTCTCTACTTGCATGATGGTCTGAATGTGTTTCAATCGTTCATTCACTTATCCATTCAGTACATCCTTGGGTACCACATGCCGGACACTGGGGAGCACCAGGGAGTCGGCTGCCTCCTTGAGTTATGGTCTCTGCTCCTCCCCTGGGGAAGATGTGTATTAAACAAGCTCACTCATATATATTTCTAAAATTTTTTGTGTTTTTGTTTTTAATATTGTATTTTTAAGAGTCTAACCTCTACTCTAGATTTTTAATCTTTGTTTTTCAGTATGTGATATAAATTTTGGACATTTAAGAATCCAATATTCAGTTCCCATTTTTATTCAGGAGTGTGTTGATTACTCTCTCCCACTTTTGACTCTCCGTTTTCTACCTCAGAACACCTCTATTTCCTCCTTTCCCCTTCTCTTCCCAATCCAATTCTGTGAATCTTTGTGGGTGTCTGGGCTACAGAGAACACTCTGGGAACAGACAACTGCATAGATCTGTCTCTCTCCTCTTGAGTCCCCCTTTTTCTCCTCCTGCTCATCTCTATCTCCCTCCTCCCTCTCCTCTTCTTCATGTAACTCTGTGAACCTCTCTGGGTGTCCCTCACGGTGGAGAATCTTTTCACCATTAACCTAGAAGTTTTATTATCAGTGCTGTATAGTTGGAGAAGTCTTGAGACTACTGGAAGAATAAAACTGAAATCCAGAGGCAGGAGACTTAAGCCCAAAACCTGAGAACACCAGAAAACTCCTGACTACACAGAACATTAAGTAATAAGAGACCATCCAAAAGCCTCCATACCTACACTGAAACCAACCACCACCCAAGAGGCAGTAAGTTTCAGAGCAAGACATACCATGCAAATTCTCCAGCAACGCAGGAACATAGCCCTGAGCGTCAACATACAGGCTGCCCAAAGTCACACCTAACACATAGACCCATCTCAAAACTCATTACTGGACACTCCGTTGCACTCCAGAGAGAAGAAATCCAGTTCCATGCACCAGAACACCGATGCAAGCTTCCCTAACCAGGAAACCTTGACAAGCCAATTGTCCAACCTCACCCACTGGGTGAAACCTCCACAATAAAAAGGAACCACAGACCTCCAGAATACAGAAAGCCCACTCCAGACACAGCAATCTAAACAAGATGAAAAGGCAGAGAAATACCCAACAGGTAAAGGAACATGAAAAATGCCCACCAAGTCAAACAAAAGAGGAGGAGATAGGGAATCTACCTGAAAAAGAATTTAGAATAATGATAATAAAAATGACTCAAAATCTTGAAAACAAAATGGAGTTACAGATAAATAGCCTGGAGTCAAAGATTGAGAGGATGCAAGAAATGTTTAATAAAGACCTAGAAGAAATAAAAAAGAGTCAATTAAAAATGAATAATGCAATATATGAGATCAAAAACACTCTGGAGAGAACCAACAGTAGAATAATGGAGACAGAAGATAGGATAAGTGAGGTAGAAGATAAAATGGTGGAAATAAATGAAGCAGAGAGGAAAAAAGAAAAAAGAATCAAAAGAAATGAGGACTACCTCAGGGACCTCTGGGACAATGTGAAACGCCCCAACATTCGAATCATAGGAGTCCCAGAAGAAGAAGACAAAAAGAAAGGCCATGAGAAAATACTTGAGGAGATAATAGCTGAAAACTTCCCTAAAATGGGGAAGTCCAAGAAACTCAGAGAGTCCCAAACAGGATAAACCCAAAGCGAAACACCCCAAGACACATATTAATCAAATTAACAAAGATCAAACACAAAGAACAAATATTAAAAACAGCAAGGGAGAAACAACAAATAACACACAAAGGGATTCCCATAAGGATAACAGCTGATCTATCAATAGAAACCCTTCAGGCCAGAAGGGAATGGCAGGACATACTTAAAGTAATGAAAGAGAATAACCTACAACCTAGATTACTGTACCCAGCAAGGATCTCATTCAGATATGAAGGAGAATTCAAAAGCTTTACAGACAAGCAAAAGCTGAGAGAATTCAGCACCACCAAACCAGCTCTTCAACAAATGCTAAAGGATCTTCTCTAGACAGGAAACACAGAAAGGTTGTATAAACGTGAACCCAAAACAACAAAGTAAATGGCAACGGGACCATACCTATCAATAATTACCTTAAATGTAAATGGGTGAATGCCCCAACCAAAAGACAAAGACTGGCTGAATGGATACAAAAACAAGACCCCTATATATGCTGTCCACAAGAGACCCACCTCAAAACAAGGGACACATACAGACTAAAAGTGAAGGGCTGGAATACAATATTTCACGCAAACGGAGACCAAAAGAAAGCAGGAGTCGCAATACTCATATCAGATAAAATAGACTTTCAAATAAAGGATGTGAAAAGAGACAAAGAAGGACACTACATAATGATCAAAGGATCAATCCAAGAAGAAGGTATAACAATTATAAATATATATGCACCCAACATAGGAGCACTGCAATATGTAAGGCAAACGCTAACGAGTATGAAAGAGGAAATTAATAGTAACACAATAATAGTGGGAGACTTTAATACCCCACTCACAACTATGGATAGATCAACTAAACAGAAAATTAACAAGGAAACACAAACTTTAAATGACACAATGGACCAGCTAGACCTAATGGATATCTATAGGACATTTCACCCCAAAACAATCAACTTCACCTTTTTCTCAAGTGCACATGGAACCTTCTCCAGAATAGATCACATCCTGGGCCATAAATCTAGTCTTGGTAAATTCAAAAAAATTGAAATCATTCCAGTCATCTTTTCTGACCACAGTACAGTAAGATTAGATCTCAATTACAGGAAAAAAATTATTAAAAATTCAAACATATGGAGGCTAAATAACACACTTCTGAATAACCAACAAACCATAGAAGAAATCAAAAAAGAAATCAAAATATGTATAGAACTGAATGAAAATGAAAACACAACAACCCAAAACCTATGGGACACTGTAAAAGCAGTGCTAAGGGGAAGGTTCATAGCATTACAGGCTTATATCAAGAAACAAGAAAAAAACCAAATAAATAACCTAACTCTACACCTAAAGCAATTAGAGAAGGAAGAAATGAAGAACCCCAGGGTTAGCAGAAGGAAAGAAATCTTAAAAATTAGGGCAGAAATAAATGCAAAAGAAACTAAAGAGACCATAGCAAAAATCAACAAAGCTAAAAGCTGGTTTTTTGAAAAAATAAACAACATTGACAAACCATTAGCAAGACTCATTAAGAAACAAGGGGGGAAGAACCAAATTAACAAAATTAGAAATGAAAATGGAGAGATCACAACAGTCAACACTGAAATACAAAGGATCATAAGAGACTACTACCAGCAGCTCTATGCCAATAAAATGGACAACTTGGAAGAAATGGACAAATTCTTAGAAAAGTATAACTTTCCAAAACTGAACCAGGAAGAAATAGAAGATCTTAACAGACCCATCACAAGCAAGGAAATCGAAACTGTCATCAGAAATCTTCCAGCAAACAAAAGCCCAGGACCAGATGGCTTCACAGCTGAATTCTACCAAAAATTTAGAGAAGAGCTAATACCTATCTTACTCAAACTCTTCCAGAAAATTGCAGAAGAAGGTAAACTTCCAAACTCATTCTATGAGGCCACCATCCCCTAATTCCAAAACCAGACAAAGATGCCACAAAAGAAGAAAACTACAGGCCAATATCACTGATGAACATAGATGCAAAAATCCTTAACAAAATTCTAGCAAACAGAATCCAACAACATATGAAAAAAATCATACACCATGACCAAGTGGGCTTTATCCCAGGAATGCAAGGATTCTTTAATATCTGCAAATCAATCAATGTAATACACCACATTAATAATTTGAAAGATAAAAACCATATGATTACCTCAATAGATGCACAGAAAGCCTTTGACAAAATTCAACACTCATTTATGATTAAAACTCTCCAAAAAGCAGGAATAGAAGGAACATACCTCAACATAATAAAAGCTATATATGACAAACCCACAGCAAGCATCACCCTCAATGGTGAAAAATTGAAAGCATTTCCCCTGAAATCAGGAACAAGACAAGGGTGCCCACTCTCACCACTACTATTCAACATAGTGTTGGAAGTTTTGGCCACAGCAATCAGAGCAGAAAAAGAAGTAAAAGGAATCCAGATAGGAAAAGAAGAAGTGAAACCTCTCACTGTTTGCAGATGACATGATCCTCTACATAGAAAACCCTAAAGACTCTACCAGAAAATTACTAGAGCTAATCGAGGAATATAGTAAAGTTGCAGGATATAAAATTAACACACAGAAATCCCTTGCATTCCTATACACTAACAATGAAAAAACAGAAAGAGAAATTAAGGAAACAATACATTCACCATTGCAACAAAAAGAATAAATACTTAGGAGTATATCTACCTAAAGAAACAAAAGACCTATACATAGAAAACACTGATGAAAGAAATCAAAGAGGACACAAACAGATGAAGAAACATACCGTGTTCATGGATTGGAAGAATCAATATTGTCAAAATGGCTATACTACCCAAAGCAATCTATAGATTCAATGCAATCCCTATCAAGCTACCAACGGTATTTTTCACAGAACTAGAACAAATAATTTCACAATTTGTATGGAAATACAAAAAACCTCAAATAGCCAAAGTAATCTTGAGAAAGAAGAATGGAACTGGAGGAATCAACCTGCCTGACTTCAGACTATACTACAAAGCCACAGTCATCAAGACAGTATGGTACTGGCACAAAGACAGAAATATAGATCAATGGAACAGAATAGAAAGCCCAGAGATAAATCCATGAACCTATGGACACCTTATCTTCGACAAAGGAGGCAAGGATATACAATGGAAAAAAGACAACCTCTTTAACAAGTGGTGCTGGGGAAACTGGTCAACCACTTGTAAAAGAATGAAACTAGAACACTTTCTAACACCATACACAAAAATAAACTCAAAATGGATTAAAGATCTAAATGTAAGACCAGAAACTATAAAACTCCTAGAGGAGAACATAGGCAAAACACTCTCTGACATAAATCACAGCAGGATCCTCTATGACCCACCTCCAAGAATATTGGAAATAAAAGCAAAAATAAACAAATGGGACCTAATGAAACTTAAAAGCTTTTGCACAACAAAGGAAACTATAAGCAAGGTGAAAAGACAGCCCTCAGATTGGAAGAAAATAATAGCAAACAAAGCAACAGACAAAGGACTAATCTCAAAAAATATACAAGCAACTCCTGAAGCTCAATTCCAGAAAAATAAATGACCCAATCAAAAAATGGGCCAAAAAACTAAACAGACATTTCTCCAAAGAAGACATACAGATGGCTAACAAACACATGAAAAGATGCTCAACATCACTCATTATTAGAGAAATGCAAATCAAAACCACAATGAGGTACCATTACACACCAGTCAGGATGGCTGCTATCCAAAAGTCTACAAGCAATAAATGCTGCAGAGGGTGTGGAGAAAAGGGAACCCTCTTACACTGTTGGTGGGAATGCAAACTAGTACAGCCGCTATGGAGAACAGTGGAGAGATTTTTTAAAAAACTGGAAATAGAACTGCCATATGACCCCGCAATCCCACTTCTGGGCATACACACCGAGGATCTGGGCATACACACAGATCTGAAAGAGATACGTGCACCCCAATGTTCATTGCAGCACTGTTTATAATAGCCAGGGCATGGAAGCAACCTAGATGCCCATCAGCAGATGAATGGATAAGGAAGCTGTGGTACATATATACCATGGAATATTACTCAGCCATTAAAAAGAATTCATTTGAATCAGTTCTAATGAGATGGATGAAAGTGGAGCCCATTATACAGAGTGAAGTAAGCCAGAAAGATAAAGAACATTACAGCATACTAACACATATATATGGAATTTAGAAAGATGGTAATGATAACCCTATATGCAAAACAGAAAAAGAGACACAGATGTACAGAACAGACTTTTGGACCCTGTGGGAGAAGGCGAGGGTGGGATGTTTCAAGAGAACAGCATTGAAACATGTATATTATCTGTGGTGAAACAGATCACCAGCCCAGGTTGGATGCATGAGACAAGTGCTTGGGGCTGGTGCACTGGGAAGACCCAGAGGGATTGGGTAGAGAGGGAGGTGGGAGGAGGGAATCAGGATGGGGAATACATGTAAATCCATGGCTGATTCATGTCAATGTATGACAAAACCCACTACAATATTGTAAAGTAATTAGCCTCCAACTAATAAAAATAAATGAAAAAAAAAAAAAGAACACACTCACACATCAATATGGTAGTTACATATGGTAAGAGATGCTCTGAATGAAGAACGTCAGGTGACCCACTTAAATCAGGTGCTTAGGGAAGTGACAGGCTGGAGGAAGACCACTTTGTCCCCTGTCCTTGTTTTTCAGGTGGGAAGATAGAGACCTAAGGGTAGGACTGCTGTAGAAGACCAGGAACAGAGATGAGGGAAAACTCAGGTCTTCTCTTTCCAAAGCCTGAGCTTTCTCCACTGGCCACAGTCCTCCTCTGCCTAAATGCCTTTCACAAACATGGAAAAAGGCCTGGTTATTTCTAAGATCTTTCTACCTCTAGCAGTCAGTGATCTTATTTGATTAAATCCACAAACAAATAGACACCCTTTGAATACTCCCCCTTTTTCTGACCGAAATATGAACGATGGACAAAAAACAATCATAGTCGTTCCATCAGGGGATTATTTTTATCCCCACTCTCCTTTTAAAAAATGTTTTCTCACAATATCTGAAAACTGTTTTCTTCACAACTTAATTCTAAATATAACTTTGTGTTAAAGGGTACAGACACAAAATAATTGAATGAAGTTCCACAAGGGTGAAATTAGGGGAAGGAAAGATACAACCAGATGGCCCATGCTTATTTTAATATCTAGGTAATCAGAATGTATATGCAGAAGACATTTTTCTGAAATAGCCTGAAATAATCTATACTTCATTAAACAGTAGTGTTTATAGAACAAAATCTTGCCACAAAATAAATTCTCTGCAATCTGTAATTAATTAAGCAAAGGGACAAATTGTATTTAAAGATCTGTTGAAAGGATATCAACACCATTATTTTCCTGATACAAAGTGCTTTTTGCCTTAATTCATCTGACCTCTCTTTTTTTTCTTTAGTACTCGATTGCAATGAAATCCTTAAAATAGGCAGAGTTCTCATCAGGGCATTTTAGTTCTCTGTGGAATGTGTCTCTGATCCCCAGATACCATCTTCTCCCACCGTCCTCTGAGACTTCACCGTGGTGGTTTCATTCATAAGGCTTTGTTTTATACTGAACAGGAATTTGCCGGTAGAGGTAACTCATATTGTCCTTCCTTCCTCCCTTTCTTCCTCTCTATCTCCTAACCCTTCATCTTTCCACCCTTATCTCCATTCTGCCCAAATATCAAAACCTCTCTCCGTTTCTTGTTGAAATGGAAACTGAATCCACCCTAATGCTCTCGTCCAGACCTTGCCCACCTGGAGCCAGCATAGCACCTATAGCCTCAGGAGGAGTCCAGGGCACCCGCTCGCCTAGATCATAAGACAGCCCCAGTGGGGGGCCTTCCTCACCTCTGCACAGTGCATGGGACAGCATCTGACACCCGCTAGTTGCTCAAATAGTGAAGCTATTGAACTGAATTCAATCGAGACTGACTGGTTGCAAATTATTTAATTTGAATCTGGTCCTACTGTGCTCAGCTGGCTGATGAGAAATTATTTATTCAAGTGAGAACAAAGCTTTTCTTTTCAGGGTGTGATGAAAAGTGTTGGACAGACTTGTGTTCAAGTCCTGACCCATTCATAGCAGTGGTAGAACTTTGGTCAAATCATCTAACTCCCTTAAAATAGGGATGAAAAAGCATCATTGGATGGCTGGGAGGATGTGAGATGAGATCACAATCAGCTGTCTTGTAGGCTCTGGCACATACGAGGTTTCCAATGCATGTTCACAGTCAGCGAGGGCCTTTTCACCTCCACCACCTGGAGGGTAGAGCCGCGAGCCGTAACTTGACTATTACAACTCTCCACTATTCTCCAACTCATCTGCTGAGTGAACAGAATTCCTCTAGCATATTTGTTAAGCACCTGCTCTACCTACACAGGTGTGCTGCTATGAGGGATAGGAGAAAAAAAAAAAAACTAAGACAGGGCTCTAGCCATCAAGGAAGCAATCATTATGTTTGACTGGATCATTGAATCCATCTCATTACTTGGTAACAAACTGGGCCAGCTGCAAACTCCCCTGGATGCAAATAGGAAGAAGGGTTTAAACAATTTACTCCAATAAACTACCTTCTCTGTCTGAAACACTGGATGAGAAATAGGAATAGCTGCCTTGTCTTTCTGGTCTATCACCAAGCTAGACAGGGCAAGAAACTCACCAGCTACTTTCCCAATTTCTGAAAACCTCCATCAGAATGGCACGCCTTTGACTGGGTTATTGGATGAACAAGGAATGAGTCCCCAATGTTTTCAAATGCATACTAAAAAAATGAATGAGTGAACACAGAATGTCCATAATTCTGGCCTTTCCTGCTTAATTGTCAGTCTACAGGTATTTCACTTATTCAAGCAATTATTTCACTGATGTAAATAAAGCATCTCCTATGTGTCAGGCACTGTGCAAGGTACTTTTTTAGACTATTGTTGATCCAGATAACAAACCTGTAAGGTCGTTATTATTATTCCCATTGTATAGATGAGGAAACTGAGGGTCAAGAGGTCAAATGACTTCATTTATACCATTACCAAAAAGCAGAGTCCAATTCTAATTCCAAAACAGTCCTTGAGTAAATAGAAATTGTATTTATTAAGAGGTGTAAGAGACTTGCCCTCCATAGCTTTGCTTCCTATGTTTGTTCCCATTTCATTTCAACCATTTGTCCTCTTTTTCTGTTGCACTGAAATTTTTTTCTCTGATGCTCCACACCCAATCCACCAAAAAATCCTGTGGCCTTTACCTTCCAAATAAATCCAGAATGGACCACTTCTCATGACCTTTCTCTGGACTCAGGGAATTACTGTGGCGCTCCACTCTCCTGGGTTTCACCCTTGCTCCCGAGAGTGTATTCTGAACCCTGCCGCCAGGGGGCGCTCTTGCGAGGGCACGGTGGGTTGCGTCCACTTCCGGTGGCCCCCACCTCACTGAGAATCGAGGCTGTCATCCTGACAAGGCCTACAAGGCCCTGCCTGACCTGGCCCTCTGCTTCTTCCCACGTCTACCCGCCCAGCCTCTGCTCTTCACGCCCTCCTGCTCCTGGCATCTGCACAGGCACATCTAGCTCTGGGTCTTAGGCATGTTACTGAACCTTCTGCCTCGGTTTCCTCATTGTAAAAAATGGAGACGGTGATAGTAACAGAACTGCCTGAGACCAAGGTAGCCTGGCTCCTGTGCTCTGGGAAGACCTGCTGTAGTCTCCTCCAGCCACACGCTTCCCCGGGACCAAGGAGACATTCCAATGGGATCCTCCACACTCCCTTCCACACTGTGTTCTGGGTGCACCAGATTCCAGAATTCCCAGCCCAAGCAACCTCTAACCCATCTGCTTTCAGGGCCTCCAGGGCCTCTCCCCTAGTCTGTCCCCGCAGGCACTCCAAGGCAAGGCGAGTGGCCAGTGAAAGTGTTAGTTGCTCAGTCATGTCCAGCTCTTTTCTGATCCCATGGGCTGTAGCCTGCCAGGCTCTTCTGCCCATGGGATTCTCCAGTTAAGAATATTGGAATGGGTAGCCATTCCTTTCTCCAGGGAGTCTTCCTGACCCAGGGATTGAACTCGGCTCTCCTGCATTGCAGGCGAATTCTTTACCAGCTGAGCCACTAGGGAAGCCTCGCAGGTGGCCAAGGGGCCACTGTTTGGGAGAAGTTTCTCGACTGACTGAGGCTGACATGAGACTAAGGGTAGAAAAAGAAGAGAAGACTAAAAAAAAAAAAAAAAAAAAACCTCTCAAACATGAGACTAAAGATAGAGAAAAATAACACAGGACTAAGGGTAGAAAAGCGGAGAAGGCAATGGCACCCCACTCCAGTACTCTTGCCTGGAAAATCCCATGGACGGAGGAGCCTGGTAGGCTGCAGTCCATGGGGTCGCGAAGAGTTGGACATGACTGAGCGACTTCACTTTCACTGTTCACTTTTATGCATTGGAGAAGGAAATGGCAACCCACTCCAGTGTTCTTGCCTGGAGAATCCCAGGAATGGGGTCGCTCAGAGTCAGACATGACTGAAGTGACTTAGCAGCAGCAGCAGCAAGGGTAGAAAAAGAAGGGAGCTATCTGTTCACTGACACTGGTCTGCAGCTAACTGCTATGTGTGATACAAGTCCTCCCTGAAGCTTCCAAATGCTCAGAAAAGTTGACCAAACTCATACAAGTTTATCATAGGTGGAGTATGTGTGTGGATGTGTGTGTGTTGTGCAGAAATGGGGCACAAGCTTACTTTCATGTTGGAGTCAGCACAGGGTACATAAGGACAGCACAAAAAGTAGGAGACAGAGGCTGAAGGAAGGAAGGGCATGTCTTGGGCTCAGCGGGAACCATAGAGGTGCGTGTGGACTCCCGTGGGCCGGAAAGTGTCTGAAGGTGGCTGACAGTCTTGCACCTGGTCTTTGGGGGCAGGGGACCAGGACTGACATTTGGGTCACGTGGAGTGAGAACACGTCCTCATGCAAAGAGTCAGTGGGTTCTCGCAGCACAGATGAGAGCACTGTCCGGAGATGACAGTACAGACTGGCTAAACCCGAGAGCAGGGAAGGAGTCCACTGAGAGGATGGTCCAGGGTGGGGACGAGAGGAAAGGGGGAGCCTCCTATTGACACTGGTTTCCTCGGTCCAGCTCCCCTCCCTAGAGTCTCTGCTTCTCCAAACAGATGCTGAGTTACACTTCTCTCTGTTTCCAGGGTCTGTTATGTGCCTGCCAGCAACAAGGCACTAATAAATGTTTGTTGAATAAACAAATTAATGGAGATGTTTTTGCATATAAAACACGATATGTTGCTTAAAAATTCAATTTGTGCTCAGCTTTGCAGATGCGCATCAATAGTTGGTTATTTTAATTACATCCAGCTTTTTCTGTGCAGCGTTTATGAAGTGGACTGTGGCAGTAATATAATTAAACTAATCAGAGTAGCAAGCTAAATAAGATTATCCAAGGGTGATGTTGACCCTCAATTATATGATATGGTGACCACTACTTAGGACAATTTAAGAGGCGGAGTGGTCCACTGGAGTGATCAGCTCCCTTGGACAAACCTTCTAGGTTCGAATCCTTGCTCTGTCCCTAACCTTCTGTGTTAACTTGAAAGTGAAAGAAAGTGAAAGTGGCTCAGTCAAGTCTGACTCTTTGCGACCCCATGGACTATACATGGACTATACAGTCCATGGAATTTTCCAGGCTAGAATACTAGAGTACTAGAATACTAGAGTGGGTAGTTGTTCCCTTCCCCAAGGGATCTTCCCAACCCAGGGATCAAACCCAGTTGTCCCACATTGCAGGTGGATTCTTTACCAGCTGAGCCACCAGGGAAGTCAAGACAACTGGAGTGGTTAGCCTATCCCTTCTCCAGTGGATCTTCCGGACCCAGGAATCGAACTGGGGTCTCCTGCCTTGCAGGTGGATTCTTTACCAGCTGAGCTACCAGGGAAGCCCCAAGTGTGCACTTGAACAAGAATCAAATCCTTCCTCTGCTATATGAAGGAAATGATATTTACTTTCTAAGGATGTGCCATTTATGAGTGACAACATGAGGCTGTAAGTGGAATATTCAGTAGAGTTACTCTACTTTCAGGTGCTGCTCTTCTTGAATACAAACCTTTAATCACTGTGAACTTGAGCTGCAGACAGGTAAGATGCTTTAGGCATCAACTCCCAAGTCAGGATTCAAGTACCATGAATGGCGGAACAGTTGACTCTGCCTGGCTTTAATCCAAACCCCGTGACCAAGCGTTCATCTCCATGCAATATGAAGTCTGATCCCGAGCACTGAAACAATATTTAATATCAGCCCGTTGTGCCACTGAGTTCTGCCATAATCTGTTTTCAGATTTGCTGAAGTTTTCTTTTCGATTTTATTAGCAATTATTTCAAATGAAATTGGCACCAGACAACCAGATTACTGAATCGTTGACTCCTATATCCTAGTAGATGGTGAAAAGCAAATGCAATTTCCACCAGTTATGTGTCAAGCCTTGGCCTAGAAAGACGCAGAGGATCTGAACGGATGAGAAACCTGGATGTGAGCTCTTTCTATGAGCATGGCTCATGTTTATAAAACAGGACTCTCAAGTTTTAATAAATCAGCTTCTTATTGTTTCCATAGTACATATTCATATTAACCAAACTTCATTCATGTAAGACATTTTAGCATGCCTTATCCTCCAAGTAACTCTTCAAGGAAAAAATAGATGAATAGCACAGACATTAGGGCTAGAGAGAACCAGATTTAATTCTTATTCTAGCAAGACATTGCTTTACCTGAAGACAGACATGATAAGACCTCCTGGAAAACTTGTTAAAAAATTGAAAATAAATGGTCATTTACAGCATCGCCTCAGTCATTCCCGATTCTTCCCTCTTTTATGGATGAGGCTCAGCTATTCATCTATTTGGCGGTTAATATTTTTGTCAGGTCCTAAGTGAGGTAAAGTGTGTTACTGTTGTCAATTATCTCCTATTTTTTTTCTGTTCTCTGGGTCTTTGAATGTGAAAACACATGGGACAGATCTGAATTCAATCTGCAGCATTGAATAAAATATTGTAACTCACTGAGGTTTAGGGGGTGTTTGTTAACACATCAAACGCTGACTAATACACTATATGCTTTCAGTAAAAGACTGAACAAAGCAGATGCTGTTTCCAGCTCATGGAAGTCATACTATAAGGAGGAAGCTGTTGAACAAGTAGTTATAATAAACTGTGCAGGGCTCCATGAGGGACAAAAGAGGGGTTATGGGAGGTCTCGTCCTACTTATGAGGTCAGTGGCCAGAGATGAGGCCAGAGGACTGGACAGTTTCTTGGGTTTTTTTTTAAAGAGCTGGAGTGTGGATCTCATGGAAGGTAAAACGATGGCTTCTGAAAGATGTCCACATCCTAGTCCCCCAGAATCTGTGAATATAGGTGTGTTTACCATTAAGATGGTAAACAGATTGCTAATCAGTACACCTTAAAATAGGGACATTATCCTGGATTATGTGGATCAACCCAATGCCATCTCAAGGGTTCTTTCAAGTGGAAGAGGGAGGCTCATGAGGGATCCTCAGGGTCAGGGAGAGACTGGGAGGTGTTACTTGCTGGATTCCAAAGTGGCAGAAGCAGCTCCAAGCCAAGGAATGCGGTAGCTAGAAGCTGGAAGGGCAAGGAAACGGCAGATAGATTCTCTCTCGGAGCCTCTAGAAAGAGCATGGCCCTGCCAATAGCTTGATTTTAGCCCAGTGAGACCCATTCTCAACTTCCAACCCTCCAGAACTCTAAGATAATACCTTGTTATTGGTTTCAGCCAATACATTTGTGGGCCTTTGTTTGAGCAGCCACTGGAAATACAGATCCGGCTCTGTCTCCAGAGACTTCGGTGCCTGGGGAATTACTTCCCGTCTCCTCTCCCATGAGCGCTGAGCCCCGCTAAGCATTTTAACTGACTTCAACACCTCAGACAGTGAAGAATCTGCCTGCCATGCAAGAGACCCAGGTTAAATTCCTGGGTTGGGAAGATCCCCTGGAGAAGGGAATGTCTACCCACTCTAGCATTCTTGCCTGGAGAATCCCTTTGATAGAGAAGCCTGGTGGGCTATAGTCCAGGGGGCAGGAAAGAGTTGGACACGACTGAGTGACTAACACCACTAGTCAGCTCCAGCTCGAGGCAAGGGAGGAGCCACACAGAGTCACACACATCAGTCCAACGTCCGATTTCTGATAGGGTCACCAGGGTGGAGAGTCTCTTGGGCGAGATGAGAGGGGCCAGAGACCCTGAGGGTCGCCCGGTCCATCACCTCACTTGACAGCTGGGTGACTAAGGTTCAAAGATGAGGAGAAACTTGCAAGTACAGGGAACTAGACTAGACCCCCATCTCCGGAACCTGGGTGAGATGCTTTCCTCGTAATCATAAGGCAAATCACATTTCTTCCCCAGCAGCTCAGCCTTCAGAGCCGGCCGTGGTGTCACATGACGGTCAGTACCTGAGGAAGAGGGAGGGGTTGGGATCGGGGACAGTAGGGAGGCAGGGCTGCGGGAGGAGGGTGCGTTCCTCCGGAGCCTCGGCAAGGTGGTCGCCTCTGGTTCAGCCGCAGCAGGGCGGGGCTGGGATGCCCTCTCTGGCTCTGGCCCGCAGCAGCATCCTCCCACCAACTAACTCCAAGATCCCTCGTAGAGCAGGCAGGTCGTGCTCCCTGCCGGCGTCTGTGAAGCCTGGGGTGGGCTCTTCCCTCCCCCTGCCCACCCTCCCTTTTGCCAAACCCAGCAGGAGCAGCTTTCGACTCTGTGCTCCATCATCCCGGTCTCTGCGCTTCTTCCTCCTCTGTTTCAGGCCGGTGGGAGATATATTTGTCTGACTTCAAAATGCCCCTGGCAGCCAGCGGCTGCCGGGTGAAGGCACCACGCTGGGGCTGAGCTCATTTGCAAGCAGCCCTCTCTGAGCTTCAGACCTGGCTCGCCCAGCGCCAACCAGAGGCTCCCGTGGCTGCCTGGCCGCCTGCTGCCCCTGCCTGGCCCCGGCCGCCTGCCAGCCCCACCTTCCTCTTCTGTAGAAGAAAGGCTCCCAGTAGCCCTGTTCCCGTGGGGTCAGGACAAAACTCAGCAATCGTGGTACCTGGGCTCCAAAGGATTGTCAATGAGCCTCTGAAAAGCCTCAAAGCCACTTCTGAGACCTCTGTGATGTTTCTGCAGGGAGCTGGCAGCATTTAGGGCCTGGAGAATATAATCAAGAAATGCAATTAGTGTACCAGCCACCCTTCCTGCCCCGCCACCATCAAGACTAATCTCCCTTTCCCCCAAATGTGCTAAGTCACTTCAGTCGTGTCTGACTCTTTGCGACCCCATGAACTGTATCCCGCCAGGCTCCTCTGTCCATGGAATTCTCAAGGCAAGAATACTGGAGTGGGCTACCATTTCCTCCTCTAGAGGATCTTCCCGACCCAGGGATCGAACCTGCTTCTCTTCCGTCTCCTGCATAGACAGGTGGGTTCTTTATCACTAGCACCACCTGGGAAGCCCTTCCCTCCAAATATTATAATGCATTTAAGGTATTTTCACTTACTACTGGAAAATAAACAATTATGGCCTTATTATATTACTTTTCTCTAAGAATTGTTTGTGGGGAGGAGGTAGGGACTGACGGGGATGGGTGATACCCACCCAGTAGCACATCCACAGCTCCCCAGGGACCACAGCAAATTCCCACAAAGCAGCGCCCTCCAACTTCACATCCATCGAGGACCCAACTTGGAAAGAATGTCGCTGACCCTGGTTTAGACTTCAGTGTGTCTGTTCGCTGTTCTGCGTTTGAGGTCTTTCCTAATGTGTAACTTTCCTTTCCCTCTTTCTGTGCTGCTTGCATGAGAGGAAAGAAGACAGAGACAGAAGGAGGTCTCAGCAGGGCCCTCAATCCTTCTTATTCCTAAACAGAGTCTCCAGTGGGAAGGCAGAGCTTTTCAGATTTGTCAATTGCAGTTGAAAAAAAAAGTCCCGGTGGATAGGGAGGGATATGAACATGGCCCAGGAGTGAAAAAAACAACAAAAACCTGCATTTTTTTTTAAAGAAACATTGGGTAAAAAAAAAAATCAACCCAGACATCCGGATGGTTCCTGTAAGACTGGAGGAGGGGCTGAGGACATCACCTAAGACCTGATATGTTACATTTTATTTAGACCTGACATTTTATTTTGGGACATTGTTCTTTTCAGGGTATCAAGATCATCAAGATCACCCTGGGATGTGAGAGCCTCCATCCTCACCTGGGGCCTCAGTTGATTCTGTTTCTTTAATCTTACAGGGCTTTCCAGGTGGCTCAGTGGTAAAGAATCTGCTTGCAGTGCAGGAGACATGGGTTCAATCCCTGGGTCAGGAAGAGCCCTTGGAGAAGGGAATGGCAACCTACTCCAATGTTCTTGCCTGGAGAAATCCAGGACAGGGGAGGCTGGTGGGCTACAGTCCACGGGGTCTGTAATATAGTATGTATGGTCATAGTCTGCCAGGCTCCTCTGTCCATGTAACAATCTACTGTGATACTTTTAATGTCTCCACATCTAGTGTCCACCATCTCAATAAACGACGACAGCTTCTACCCAGCCTTTCAAGCAGAAAACCTAGGAGTCATCCCTCATCTTCCCTCTCCCTAAGCTCACACCCAATCCACCAGCCATAAGCAAATCTGGCTGAGTTTCCCTCCATGATATTTGTGAGTCCATCCATGTCTCTCCTTTCTCCTGCTGCCCTAGTCAAAGCCACTATCGTCTCTTGCATAAGCTCTGTCCTGAGCTTCCCAGCAGGCCCTCTCCTCAAAGTGCCTCTACAATAATATTCACACATCACCAGAGGGATCTTTTAAAAATATATAAATTGGATCCTACCGTGGCCCTAGTGAAAGACCTTCAACATTTCCCACTGTAGTTAATGAGGTTTAATGATCTACTCCTTGTTCACATCTCCAGTCCCATGTCAGTCCCCTCCTTCCATCTCCTTGGCTCATGCCAAGCTTTTTCCCACCCTAGGGCCATTTTGCTTGTTGTTCTCTTTGCCAGGAATCCTTTCTATCTTGGTTCTTTGTGCATCTGGCTTCTTCTTGCCCTTCAGGTCATCGCTTAAATGTCGCCTTCTCAGTAAGGCCTGCCCTGGCCATTCTAGCTAAGAATGTCAATCTGCCTTTTCCATAATCCTCTCGCTCTTGCTGTTGTTTATGTAGTGGAGTTGAAATTTCCATGCTACGAATGAGAAATGCCACAGGACTGGAAAAGAGTGGCCACAGGACTGGAAAAGGTCAGTTTTCATTCCAATCCCAAAGAAAGGCAATGCCAAAGAATGCTCAAGCTACTGCACAACTGCACTCATCTCACATGCTGGTAAAGTAGTGCTCAAAATTCTCCAAGCCAGGCATCAGCAATACGTGAAGCATGAACTTCCAGATGTTCAAGCTGGTTTTAGAAAAGGCAGAGGAACCAGAGATCAAATTGCCAATATCCACTGGATCATCAAAAAAGCAAGAGAGTTCCAGAAAAACATCTACTTCTGCTTTAATTACTATGCCAAAGCCTTTGACTGTGTGGATCACAATAAACTGTGGAAAATTCTGAAAGAGAAGGGAATACCAGACCACCTGACCTGCTTCCTGAGAAACCTGTATGCAGGTCAGGAAGCAACAGTTAGAACTGGACATGGAACAACAGACTGGTTCCAAATAGGAAAAGGAATATGTCAAGGTTGTATATTGTCACCCTGCTTATTTAACTTATATGCAGAGTACATCATGAGAAACGCTGGGCTGGAAGAAGCACAAGCTGGAATCAAGATTGCCGGGAGAAATATCAATAACCTCAGATGTGCAGATGACACCACCCTTATGGCAGAAAGTGAAGAACTAAAGAGCCTCTTAATGAAAGTGAAAGAGGAGAGTGAAAAAGTTGGCTTAAAGCTCAACATTCAGAAAACTAAGATCATGGCATCTGGTCCCATCACTTCATGGCACATAGATGTGGAAGCAGTGGAAACAGTGGCTGACTTTATTTTGGAGGGCTCCAAAATCACTACAGATGGTGACTATAGCCATGAAATTAAAAGATGCTTACTTCTTGGAAGAAAAGTTATAACCAACCTAGACAGCATATTAGAAAGCAGAGACATTAGTTTGCCAACACAGTCCATCTAGTCAAGGCTATGGTTTTTCCAGTGGTCATGTATGGATGTGAGAGTTGAACTATAAAGAAAGCTGAGTGCTGAAGAATTGATGCTTTTGAACTGTGGTGTTGGAGAAGACTCTTGAGAGTCCCTTGGACAGCAAGGAGATCCAACCAGTCCATCCTAAAGGAGATCAGTCCTGGGTGTTCATTGGACGGTCTGATGCTGAAGCTGAGACTCCAATACTTTGGCCACCTGATGTGATGAACTGACTCATTTGCAAAGACCCTGATGCTGGGAAAGACTGAAGGCAGGAGGAGAAGGGGATGACAGAGGATGAGATGGTTGGATGGCATCACCGACTTGATGGACATGAGTTTGGGTAAACTCTGGGAGTTGGTGATTGACAGGGAGGCCTGGCATGCTGCAGTCCATGGGGTCGCAAAGAGTCTGACATGACTGAGCAACTGAACTGAACTGAATAAGAAATGCAAAAGCAACAGCTTTATTTTTTTCCCTGTAGGCAATCTCCTTCTTCCCTAGAGTCCTCCTTATTTGGCTGTTGGAGACAATAATGGTAGTGGGTGATGGAGAGAACATAAGCTCATGCTTTTCTGATCTAAAAACAGCTTATTCCAGGTAAATCCAGTCTCTTTGCGGAAGATGCTTCATCCGTTCTAAAACCGAAATTGTCCCCCTCTCTCAGAATGATCCTTCCCTTCTTTTGTTGCTCTCCTCTCTCCATCCGCTTTCCCAGATACTGTCTAGGTGCTCGGGGAGGCTGTTTACCTTCCCCAGCACTGGGAGAAGGTGGCTCTGTGTTTTACTCCTGATGTTTCCACTGTGGTGTGGCCAGTTTGGTCTAGTCCTGGGTCGCCGGTGTGGGTCCTCGTATCCTCTGAGGTATGGACAATCCTGCCTGGTTCTTAGGGGTGTCAGGTGGTACGAGCTATTGAAATACCCATCCATTTTACCCGCTCCCTGTGGAATCTTCTTTGGGCCCACCATCCACTCAGGACCTCCATGACCAGCCCCTCCCCCAGCAGAACTTCTGGATTGCCTAAGGATAGGTTCTAGAAGCACATCTCAGGGCCATCCATCCACGAACCTGCTCGAGCGGTTCCCCTTCACCATGAACTCCGGGGAGAAGGTGAGCATGAGGGTTCTGCCTGGCACTGTTTCTCCTGCTGCCTCCTGCGTGCGGTTCTCCCACATTGCACCATCTTCGTGCGAGTCTCACAGCTCTGCGTGGGGAAGATGCTCCCTGAGGCACAGCCAGCGTCTGCAGCCTGGGTGGGAATCCTCCAGGTCTCTTTGCCTTCTGCTCTGAAGAGTATTCCACTTCCTCCTCTTCTCAGCTGGGAACTTGCCTTGCCCGACACCTCCAGTCTCTTTATGTTTGGGGCGACTGCTTTGGAAATCAAAAGTTCCATATGGACTCCTTCTCAGTGTTTCTGCTTTCCATCTCCTAACCTTCCCTAAAGCAGTGGGTTCCCCTTGGCTGAGTGGCGTAGAGATAGTGTAAAAGGAAGCACTAAGAAAAGCATGCATGTGAAGGGGTGTGTGTGAGCATTTGTGAGTTTGCTTGTCATGGGTGCCTACACATGTGTCGTGTGTGTGCACGGGTGTGAATGCATAAACATGCCCTTATGTGCACAGTATTGACCTATGGAGATGCATAACATTCCCCTATTGCATCTACTTCAAGATGCTTAGCATGGTTTGTTTACTTGTTTGTTGTCAGTTTCCCTCACTAGAATATAAGCCCTGTGAAGGACGGGACTTGCCTGCCTTGTTCATCACTGTATTCCTAGCACAGTCCCTGACCCACAGCTGGTGCCCTGGCAGCATGTGCTGAATGAATGAATGAAGAATGAGAAACCCTGAGAAAATGTTGGGCTTTCCATTTAGCTTAGGATTTTACCCTTGTCACTAAGGTTTCTTATTTTCTGTAATGCTCAAAGATTGAGTAAATTTGTGAACGAAGTACCAACATGTATTGACTATGTCCTGTATTGTGCTAAGCATTAACGTGAAAATCTCCTTTAATCTTTGCAATTATCCCCTGAGACCTGAAGCCCGACCATCCCCTCTGCCCAGAGAAGAAGACTGGGGCTCAGAAGAACGAAGTGATTTTTCCAAGTTTGAAAAGCCAAGAAGCGGCTGCACTGAATTGGAACCCATGTTTCTCTCACACAGGATCCCACTACCCTACTTTGGAGAAAGAAGACAGGAACAGTCAGGGTGCCTGCTTCACAGGGTGTTCAGATCAAATAAGTAACAGTGACTAGAATACCTCTTGGCACAGAATACACAGCTGGCCCTCAAGTGATGTGGGAATTAAGGATGCCAGCTCTCTGCACAGTCTAAACTTTGCCTGTAACTTACAGTCAGCCTGCTGGGCCCACCAGCTCCATATGTGCAGATTCAGTCACCTGTGGCCCCTTTAGTACTAGAGAGTGTACCACTGGAAAAAAAAATCCATGTAGGGACTTCCCTGGCGATTCAGTGGTTAAGACTTCACCTTCCAACACAGGGTGTGCAGATTCGATCCCTGGTGGGGGAGCTGAGATCCCCCATGCCTTACAGCCAAAAAACCATAGTATTAAAAAGAAGCAATATTGTAACAAATTCAATAATGACTTTATAAAGCTCCGTATAAAAGTGGACCCACATAGCTTAACCCCCGGTTGTTCAAGCTGTACCACTCATATTGGTAGTCCCGCTGTTGTTTTATTCACCCGCCAATTTATTGTTTCATAGTTTCCATTTTCCTTTCAAGAGAAGAAGAATAAATAAACTTCATATCTCTGAGGCTAAAGGGCACTTGCAAATTACCTTTTTACCTTCCCTCCTTCCTTCTGTTCTCCCACTTGCTTCTTGACAGAAGCAGGGAGAACCAGGCGAGAGCGTCACCTGCAGGTGTCACAGACGAAACTGGAGGAGGGTATCTGACACTTTCAAAGGCTTATTTCAGGGTGGAGAATGAGAAAAGCGGCACCGAAATGGAAGCCATGGTTGTGAAGATGATATTGCATTTCTACAAGGACCCTCAGGAGCTGGAAGGGCTCCGAGTGGGATAGATGCGGGGCTAGGGGGTAGGGTGGGCAGTGGGACTTAGGCTGTGCCTGGAAAGAGGGAGCAGAACTCAACATATGTGGTGCCCAGAATGAATCTGGGGAGGGCGTCTCCTAATCTCCCAGGGGCCAGGGCACCAGATTTGGGCTGCTTTCTGTGGACGTGGGGAATAACCTCATCGAGACCAGAACGAAGATGGAAGTGGAGCTCAGGGAGACTTGCAGCCGAAAGCAACGTTCAGAAAGAGGAAAGTTAGACGTTTGGCTGCAGGAAGGAAGGAAGGAAGTAGATACGCAGTCAAAGGAGCTTTGGAGAGGAAGGCTAGTGTGATAGGACCTGGACACTGTCCCCACCTTTCAGGGAGCCCCTGGGGCATCCTCTGAGCTGTATCTGCAGACCCTCTTCTAGGGGAAGAAGGGTGGTCTGACCTTCTCTCCTCCTTTTCCATATTCTTAGACTGAATAACGGCTTTACAGTGACTCATGTAAACTACACGGAGAAGGCAGAGGCAACCCACTCCAGTACTCTTGCCTGGAAAATCCCATGCACAGGGGAGCCTGGCGGGGCTGCAGTCCATGGAGTCGCAAAGAGTCGGACATGACTGAGTGACTTCACTTCACTCACTTCACTAACTCTATACTTTATCACTGGAGAAGGCATTGGCAACCCACTCCAGTACTCTTGCCTGGAGAATCCCATGGACAGAGGAGCCTGGCGAGCCATGGTCCATGGGGTCACAAAGAGTCAGACACGACTGAAGTGACTGAGCACATACGTGTAAACTACAAGTACTGTAAAACCACAGGACATTGCTCATATTATCATCCTTGTTTCTCCAGAGCAGAAGAGGGAGAGAGGTGGGTCCTTAGGAACAGAGGCTGGTTCTGAGTTGTTAAGGAACATCTTTCCAGTCCCTTCAAAGGAAAGAGCCCTATCTTTGGATTTGAGAAAAGCCAGAGATGAAACTGGCTGTTGGGAAGCCAGAATCATGAATGTAGGCAGCTCAGGGACCCACCACGGGGGGAATCTCACATTAAAGAAACAAGGAAGAGGCAGGATATCAGAGCTCAGAGGAGCCTGCAGGAGGGTCTGTGCCTGAAGTTTTCAAGCCCACTCCCACCCAGCAAAGGATGCTGTGGGGCCGCTAGACTGGTTGCCATGGAGCCTTTCTTGGCCCCTGCTCCTATTTCAACCTAAAGGCCTCTACTTTTGCACTCTTTAGGCTGAGTTTCTGCATAAGGATCTGCTGTCGCTACATGAAATGTGTAGAACTCAGCCCTGCTCCACTTCACTCGGTGCATTGGAAGAGGAAAGGAAGTCTTCATGAGCAGAGCACACTGCTCCCAGGTCACGCAGCTAGTTTGGGGCATAAAAGGGACTTCAGTCGGGCACCCCAGAAGGAAACAAATGGGACTAGCTGGGAAGAATTCATTTCCCCCCAAGGTGCTTCCCACGTCAGAGCCAGTGGCCTGGGAGGGCCTGGATGGCTGTCTGTCCACTGGATGCCACATCTGATTAACGGCCCAGGACAGAACCACGTTGCTGCAGTTTTTTATTATCTCAGCCAAGGAAGGCTTGACAGGGAGAAAAAAAAAACACCTCTTCATACATTTGCATCAAAATGCTCTCCAACTTTTTACTCCAGCACTGCCTTTGTTAGCCTGAGAGCTCTATTATCATCTCTCTATAAATCTGGCAGCGGTATTTGCATATGCCCACGTAGGCGCTATACCATTTCCAGGCTGTCATGACATTCAGAGAGGTGAGCAGGAAGAACATGCCACTGGAGTGAGAGGTGAGCCTCCTCACATCTGTGCTGACGACCCCTTCAGATGCGGGTGCAGCTTGGGTGAGGGTGGCGCACTGTCTACTGGTCACAGGCAGGAAGCTAGGCACTGCCCTCGGTACCCAGACGGGCATCATTCAGTCCTCATGACAGCCTGAGAAGTGAGCGTCTGCTGGTCACAATGGGCTAGGCTCAAGTCAAAGCTACAATGGTGTATCACCTCACACTGGTCAGAATGGCCAACATCAAAAAGTCTACAGATAATAAATGGTGGAGAGAGTGTGGAGAAAAAGGAACCTTCCTACCTTGTCGATGAGAAGGTAAACTGGTGCAGCCACTATGGAAGACAATATGGAGGTTCCTCAGATAAGACTAAAAATAGAACTACCATATGACCCAACAGTCCCACACCTGGGCGGACATCTGGAGAAAAGTCTAATTCGAAAAGACACATACACCTCAGTGCTCATTGCAGTATTATTTACAATAGCCAGGAATGGAAGCAACCTAAATGTCCATCAACGATGAATGGATAAAGAAGATATGGTACATATATACAATGGAATATTACTCAGCCATAAAAAGAATGAAATAATACCATTTGAAGCAACATGGATGGACCTAGAGATTATCATATTAAGTGAAGTGAGTCAGACAGAGAAAGATAAATATCATATGATATCACTTATAGGTGGAATCTAAAAAATGTGATACAAATGAATTATCTACAAACCAGAACTAGACTCACAGACTTAGACCAAAGGGGCAAGAAGTGTGGAGGGATAAATTAGGAGTTTGGGATTAATGGATACATACTACTGTATATAAACTAGATAAACAAGGACTTGCTGTTTAGCACAGGGAACTGCATTCAGTATCATCTAATAACCTTTGGAATTCTAATGGGAATTCTAATCTAATTAGAAGTCTAATTAATTCTAATTCTAATGGAAAAGAACCTGAAAAAGAATATATGCAATGATATATAAGGTCTTCCCCATGACTCAACAGGTAAAAGAATCTGCCTATAATACCAGAGACATGGGTTCGATCCCTGGGTTGGGAAGATTCCCCTGGAGAAGGAAACAGCAACCCATTCCAGTATTCTTGTTTGAAAAAATCCCATGGACAGAGGAGGCTGGTAGGCTGCAGTGGGTTGCAAAGAGTCAGGCATGACTGAGGAACTGTGCAGCAGCGATGATAAATAAATCTCGTTTTATATACATACATACATGCACATACATACATAATACTGTGTCACTTTGTGCACGCCTAAAACTAGCACTACATTTTATATCAACTGTGAGGTTGCTGTTGTTCAGTCACTAAGTCGTGTCTGACTCTTTTGCAATTGCACGGGCCGTAGCCCGCCAGGCTCCTCTGTCCATGGGATTTCCCAGGCAAGAGTACTGGAGTGGATTGCCATTTCCTTCTCCAGGGGATCTTCCCAACCCAGGGATCCAACCTGTGTCTCCTGCATTGGCAGATGGATTCTTTACCACTGAGCCAGAATTTTTTTAATTAAAAAAAAAAAGGAGCAATCTAGGCTTTGTGATAGTAATGTATAAACTGGAATCTCAGTGGCTTCACATAATGAAAGTTTACAGGTCTTGCAAATCCAGACTGGGTTGTGAAATGGATGCTTTACGGGATCTTCTTTCTTTTGGCCAGGTCTCTCCTACTGTATCTAAAATCAAGTTCATCCTGCTACCTCTAAGACTGATTCTTTTGTGCTTATTTATAGTCTACCCCACAGAAGACACTCATAGCATTCCTATTAATAAAATTTTACCCTATTTCCCAGTAAAATCTCTTGCTTTGCCAGCACGTGTGTCTCCTTGGACAATTCATTTCCAAATGTTAGGCAAGAGGCCCATTTGGGCCTTGGAAAGTTTCCTCCTTCCTGCAACACTTTGGCCACCTGATGCAAAGATCTGACTCATTAGAAAAGACCCTGATGCTGGGAAAGACTGAAGGCAGGATGAGAAGGGGACAACAGAGAATGAGATGGTTGGATGGCATCACCGACTTGATGGACATGAGTTTGAGCAAGGTCCGGGAGTTGGTGATGGATGGGGACGCCTGGCGTGCTGCAGTCCGTGGGGTTACAAAGAGTTGGACAGGACTGTGCAGCTGACAACAATAACAGAAAATTGAGGAAGGTACATGATATCAGCATCACAATGGAGCTTTTTAGAAACGCAGACCCTCCAGGCCCCACTCCAAACCTACAGTCAGAAATTCAGAGCGTGGGGCAGGTAAACTGCCTTAACAAGCCCTCCAGGGGATTCCTGCACAAAATCCAGGTTGAACCACTCTTGGTTAAGTAGGCATCTGAGTTCCAATCCTTTACCAAGGAGATATGCAACTTTGGACAAGTTACTTGACCACTGTGAACTTCTGTCTTCTCATTCGTTATTGGGGTTCATCAAAGTATGTTCTGGGCTTCCCTGGTAGCTCAGCTGGCAAAGAATCCACATGCAATGTGGTAGACCTGGGTTCAATCCCTGGTTTGGGAAGACCACATGGAAGAGGGCATGGCAACTCAACCCAGTATTCTTGCCTGGAGAATCCCATGGACAGAGGAGTCTGGTGGGCTACAGTCCATGGGGTCGAAAGAGTCGGACATGACTGAGCGACTAAACACACTGTATTTCTTGGGAAATAATACAATAGCCTTATGATGCCAGTGGTGAAGGCAGCCCCTTCCTGCCCAGGCTTAGATTAAAAAACATTCATTGTGCATGAAATTAAAGAATATCACACCGAAATACCCTTTTTTATTACCTGGGAGAGAAGATTTAGGTCTCATTTCACCCCACCACCAATATCGCTCTTTCATGAAAAATGACAATACTAATTTC
The DNA here is from genome assembly GCF_910594005.1 of Cervus elaphus. Lineage (NCBI taxonomy): Eukaryota > Metazoa > Chordata > Mammalia > Artiodactyla > Cervidae > Cervus > Cervus elaphus. The sequence continues at coordinate 11,097,167 of NC_057835.1, forward strand.
ATTCATGACATAATGAAGGGGGTGAGAAACAAACACTTAAAACCTAAATATGGAGTTTAGTGGGTTTGGTAAAACTTTTATGATTAGCTATAAACAATCAGACTTAATGAAGCGATACATCTGCTCCTACAAAGTATAAATGATTATTAGAGTTGTAGACAAAACATTCCTGCTCACAGAAGGCCTAATGGAATGAAAACAGTAATTACAATGCCAAAAATATTGTTAAGTGTTAAAATCGACACCAGGAAAATGAAACACTTTGCTTAATTTTTGATAACGTTACATGTTGAGACATGACATGCCTGGCATTTCAATTGACACAAAACCTTGTTTCTTAGCTCAAACACATTTCAGACTTTCACACTCTGCTTTGCAATATTATTTCCCAAGTTTGGCCAGGCTCCTGCTGTTGCAGGGCAACAGGGTCCAAGTTATATTCCCTTTATTCTTGTACATTTCCTAGACTCAAGAGTTTTGTCTTATTGCTGTTTTCCCTTTTAAATGCAAGTTGAATACTATGATCTGAAATACCACTGCTTGCAAATGTCAGCTCCCCTCCCAAGAGAAGCAACATGTGTGTGGACAAAGCATATAACTCAGGCCCCACAGAGATCCATGAACCATATTCTGTATCTGCTCCTATGACATCTAATACTATATATATAAGCCAAACGTCAAGTGGGGACCATTTTGCCTGATGTCTCTGGGCCATCAAAACATTGCCTAGAAATGGTTTATAATTTCTATTTTAATATATTCCCTGTAATATATGCAGGTTTCTACAAACAAAAGGAACCCCACACATTTCAGGAGGCCGACAGTCTGAAAAGGCTCTCTCCTTGGAGCACTGAAATCAGCACCATTTGAACAAAGCAGCCTGTCCTTTTAAGAAAAATCCCTCTATAGAAATGCTATAATTTCCTTGTTACAAAGGAGCCTTTTTCAGAGCACGTAAAGTGCCAGTTTGTTCAGTGTGACCTCTGCTTTCATTCTATCAAGGTTGTATCTGATTACAATATAAGACAGATGAAGGGGATGTCGTGTGAGGCAAAGAAGGAAAGAAAAAGTTTTAGTCTTGGGTCACTTGCAAAAGTGGTTCATCACTTTTATTGGCAATGTTTTCAATAACATTCTGGGGGTGGTTCTCCTATGTCCATCTGAAAAGACCTGTCTGGGATATATTTACAGGGGCTTTGAGGTGCTTATTGGGAGTTGACCCACAAGGGTGAATTCTGTATTGCTGCTTTCCTTCCAGAAAACACGGCGGCTGAACAGGAAAGGGTCTCAGCAGACATCAGGTGCGCAAGGGACCTCCTTGTGTCTCTGGCCATTCGGTTATAAGCCCGCACTGGCCCACAGTCCGAATCCTACAGGAGTTGATGTGATTTCAGAAGAAGATCCATGAACTGTAAAGAACAAAACGGAAGTTTCTTGTGCATTGCCGGAGACAGAAAAGCATGGTGGTAAAGAGTCCGAAAGAACTGGGTCTTAAAGCCTGGTTCTAAACTTACTAATCCTGGCGAACATTCTGTACCATTCCTATTATTTGGGCTAATTATCTCTCTGAGCCTCCGTCCTATCCTCTATCTCACAGGGTTGTCAGGAGTTAAATGAGACGATGTCCATTACCGAGCCCAGGACACAGTAAGTGTTCAAGAAGTATCAGATATGATTATTATTCGTAGTTCTTACTTTGAAGGAGAGAGAAAGCCCTGGGAATTCTTGCCTCCCTGGAAACCATGAGAGGGAGAATGGTTGATGTAATAGAAGTCACCGAGGCATGGGAGTTAGACTTGTATTCTGTCCCCAGTCTGACACCCTGGCTTTATATTCCTGTCATTGAGCTTCCCAAGTATTGAAATCAAGATGCTTTCTCTTCCTAGTGCCTAGCCAATGGGATGGTCCATACACGTTTTATGAATGCAGGGCTGAGATAACAAATGGAAAGCGCTTGGGACATAACAGACGCTTTAACGATGTCACAGGCGTTTAGGGGTTGGATCATCTCTACCCCAGAGGGTAAACTGCTCCTTTCAGTGCTTCCTTAGAAAGCACAACCAGCCCCACCCCTGTGCCGTGGTCCAAACCCTCAGGCCCTGCTGGGAACAGAAAATCCCTTCCTATAGCCACTCAGACTGCCACCTGTCCTCACCCAGCAGTCTGGAGGGATCTATCCCCCCAAATAGAGTAAATCATGATGCTCCTTGCTTAAACCCTACAGGTGTTCCCGTTGCTCTCAGAGTGAATCCGCCCAGTCCCCACCCTAGTCCATCCTGGCTGCCTGTCTAACTTCACCTGCTGCTGCTCTGCCCTCCACTCTTTCCCACCTGGCAATTCCTTTGTCCCTCTTGTTCCCCTAATGCACAAATCAACCCCGAATATTCATTGGAGGGACCGATGCTAAAGCTGAAGCTCTAATACTTTGGCCACCTGATGTGAAGAGCTGACTCATTGGAAAAGACCCTGATGCTGGGAAAGACTGAGAGTAGGAGGAGAAGCAAACAACAGGATGAGATGGCTGGAGAGCATCACCAACTCAATAGACATGAACTTCAGAAAACTCTGGGAGACGGTGAAGGACAGGGAAATCTGGTGTGCTGCAATCCACGGGGTTGCAAAGAGTTGGACATGACTGAGCAGTTGAACTACAACAACAATGCTTCAAAAACTTGGCTGTCCCTCTGCCTGGATTTTTCCTCATCCCTATCTTTCCTGGCCCCTCCGTCTCTTCACTCATGTTGCAGTTCACATGTCTTCCTTTCAAGAGGCCCCTGGACCAATGAGTTTCCATCCTAGCCCCATCACCTTTTGACCATACCGTCTTACTGTCTCCTGGGCAGCAGTCACTCTCAAGCATTCTCCTCTTTTTTTCTTACCATCTTTCCTGTTTATCTCCCCGACTGAATTATACCTGAGATCATGTGCTCTGTGTGTATCCATTACTGTTGTATCACCAGAGCCTAGGACAGTTGCTGGTATATAGTAGGTGCTCAATCAGTGCTGGATTAATGAACATTGATTGCTTGCTGTGTGCTGGGCACCAGTTAAAGAGTCCAGGATTCAGAGATGAATGGCTGTTTTCTTCTCCAAACAGATACATATTGCAAGAGAGATAAGCTTAGGATATTGTGAGAGAACAATAGATAGTGAAACACATCCACAAAAAGTAGGGTGGTGATGAGGGTAGCAGAATCTTCCTAGGGTGGCCAAGAACACCTGAATCTCAAAGATCATGGACTGAATTGTAATGCCTCCCTCCCCCCAAATCTGTACCAGGTAAAAATGGATTACCTATGAAATTGCTTTGTAAACAAACGTTGCTCTTAGTGTCATCATTGCTGGTAACCTTTGTATTGTATAAGGCTGTATATTGGCCTTTGCTTCTCTGAGCTAGGATTTCAGGATGGTCTGTTTCTTTTCTCTACCCACGCAAAGAAAACCCCAAACCTTCAAACTCTAACCTCGAGCCTTTACATTCACCAAGAGACCACGGGTAGTGGATTTAAGAGAATGGAGAAGCCGGCTCTGGGCAGAGCCTCGGGAGATAGCTGCTGTTGTTGCAAAGAAGGATGATTCTGCTGCCAGAGCACTCCAGCCCCTCATAGTGTCATCAAGGGAGATGCAGGGGAGAGGCTCTCACAGAAAAAAATACAAGAAGAATTGCTGTTAAAAATATTGTGACAAGTTATATGAAGCACTGAGGGATATTCCTGAGTTTCTCAAGAGTGAGGCAATCGTTTCCACAGTCATAAAAGTGCCTTGGCAAGCAAGGATAGTAAATGTAATAAATGGGGGGAAATGTTGTCTGAGCTCATAAAGGAGGAGGGTGATTGTGTAGTTACAGACCTTCATAAAATCCCTCAACACAGTCGAGGGAGAGAAATTGGGTCAGCAGACGATGCCTCCATCATGCTTGCTAACCTCAACAAGATCGGCCACTGGAAAAACAATGGGACCATGTCATTATTCTAGTGAATAGAGGCGGGGCCTCGGGGGAGAGACTTGTCATTTTAGAGGCAGTACAAGACATATTCCAAAAGTAGAAAACTTACTGGACTAGGGATCAAGAGACCTAGGCTCTGGGCCTGTTTGTTTGTTTGTTTGTTTGTTTTTTTGAGTTACTGTGTAGCTTGAAATAGTCACACAATGTATTAGTCAAGGTAGTTAACTCCAGGTGCTATAACAAACAACTCCATACTCTGAGCAACCCAACACATTAAAGCGGTGTGTCTCTATGACATCACCATGAAGTGAGTCAATAGAGGGCTTTGCTCCACAAGGTCATTCAGGGACCCAGGCTATGGACAAACTGCCATTTTTAGCACTCGATTCTTAAGATCATCCTGATATTAACCTGCAGGTAGGAAAGAGAGAAAGGGTTTTGACGACCATAAGGGATATTAGGAATCTTGGGACTTACAAACTACAATTACAAATTATCTCTTTCTCCTGATGTACGATGGTGGAGCAGGAACAGAAATTCCACAGTAAAGTCTCCCAGTCACAAAAGGAGGGGAAAGAAGGCACATAATAGCAGAGACATCACTTTGCTGACAAAAGTCCATATAGTCAAAGCTATGGTTTTTCCAGTAGTCATGTATGGATGTGAGAGTTGAACTATAAAGAAGACTGAGCACTGAAGAGTTAATGCTTTCAAGTTATGGTGCTGGAGAAGACTCTTGAGAGTCTCTTGGACAGCAAGGAGACAAAACCAGTCAGTGCTAAAGGAAATCAACGCTGAATATTCATTGGAAGCACTGATGCTGAAGCTGAAGCTCCAATATTTACTTTGGCCACCTGATGCAAAGAGCTGACTCATTGGAAAAGACCTGGATGCTGGGAAAGATTGAGGGCAGGAGGAGAAGCAGGAGACAGAGAATGAGTGGTTGGATAACATCACTGACTCGACAGATACAAGTTTAAGCAAACTCCAGAAGACAGTGAAGGACAGAGAAGCCTGGCGTGCTGCAGTCCATGGAGCCGCAGAGTAGGACACAACTTAGCAACTGAACAACGATGATGTGTGTTGGGGAGCAGCTCTGCTTGAGGAATGTTAAGTTTCTGGAGCCTGATCATTGCTTATGGAAGGTTGGAGGGCAAAGAGTTGTCTTAAGTTTAAATCATCGAGGATTTTTTTAGTCTGAAATGATGGTTTCCTTGGTAAAACAATCCTCCCTAAACCTTATTAGACATCTGATCTTGTTGTTTCCAGGTGGTTCAATGAGCCAATAATGATACTCAAACATCTCTCTTGGATGTATTTTCAAACCTACTTTATCTCTTAGCTTCCCCATCCCTATACCCTTCTTTTTCAACTTTATGGTATGTAAGACTGTCAGGGTTAAGTGGGAAGACCACATTTTCAATCTGGTCTTTGCTGCAAGTTTTGTTTGCTTATTTAGACAAAAGTCTTTTTAATTCCTATTTTCTACCATCTGGAGTCTAGAATCAGTCAGCTTTAGTGATCCTCAAAGTTCCACATTTCTGGACTCTCTCTGTTGCCTTTCATTCTTGCTCAGAAACTAGCTAATGGTCCCCTGAGCACATCTTGCATTGCCTTGTCCAACAGCCAACATTTGCCAAGCACTTCCAACATTCAATTTTCCACTGGAGATGAGAGATTTAGTACCTTCGGATCCAGCCCACATCAAAGGTTCTATTTCTTGGATCCATTCCTGTACCAAATACAGAAAGAGTCAGGGTTTCCTGTTTCAGGAAAAGAGAAATTCCCCCAGGTGTTCTGAGCAGGAAGGGATTTAATATAGGCAGTTAGAATTTGCCCAGTCATTGGAAATGCTAAGGATGAAAGGTCATGAAATCCATTGCACCGTCATCCAATCCTTCAGAGTGGAGAGGCAGTCATTAAACTGCAATTGTATTTATCTGTTTAATATTATGATGCACGTTATATAAAGGAGAAGTTCTGGGGTACTCTGAGTGCACAGCTGGGCAACCTTGTGTAATATGGAACAAAAAGAATAGACTCCTCTTAAGTCTTTTGTTTAGGCTTCAGTACTACAAGAAAGACTAGCTAGCATTCCATATTTCCCTGACATGAAGGTATTGTGAAGATTGGCTCTTGTAAGCCATACCAATTAGATGCTGGGTAGCAAAAATCCATAAAGCATTCTGATTGAGTACAGTGTTTAGATTCAAAACTAATAAGCGGAATGCTTTCTACTACAGTACTTCTAAGACAGTCTGAAATCTTTACCATGACACATGGGGGTGTTCAGTATCTGACTTCTTACCTCTTATCTTGCCTCTGATTGGATATCACTCTCATATTCTGTGGTGGTAGTTTAGTTGCTAAGTTGTGTCTGACTCTTGTGACCCCATGGACTGTAGCCCACCGGGCTCCTCTGTCCGTGGAATTTTCCAGGCAAGAATACTGGAGTGGGTTGTCATTTCCTTCTCCAGGGGAATTTCCTGATCCAGGGATTAAACCCAGTTCTCCTGAACTGCAGGCAGATAGATTCTTTACCAACCTATAATACAAACTTTTTAATATCTTTTATAATACATTCTTGTATTATAAAATTTTTGTATTTTTTATAATACATGTATATATATGGCTGAGTCCCTTCACTGTTCACCTGAAGCTACCATACCATTGTTAATTGGCTATACCCCAATCAAAAATAAAAAATTTAAAAAGAGTTAGCCCTTAAAAAATTTAAAAATAAAGTACAATCATATTGTTTACAGTTAAAAAAAATTTTGAGCTAAATTAAATTAAAAATAAAACTAATAAAAATCATTTGCTATATTAAAAGCAGTACTGTAAGATGAATTTATAGCAATATATGCATATATTAGAAAAGAAGAAAGGTCTAAAATTAATAAAATTAGAAAAAAAGAGCTATATAAGCCTAAAGCAGAAAAAAGAAATAATAAAATTAGGAACAGAAATTGATGAACTTGAAAGCAGAAGAAAAGTAGAAAAAAAGCCAGTTATTTGAAAAGATTTTATAAACTGATAAACCTCTACCCTGTTTAATCAAGAAAAAAGACAGAAAAGGCACAAATTACAGTATCAGAAATGATATCCTCACTACTGATCTCATGGACATTAAGGATAAAAAGGAATATTATAAACAATTTTCTTTGATGATTGATGAAATAGGTCAATTTTTTTAAAAAGATGTAAACTACTAAAACTCATACAAAGAGAAATAGTTAATCTGAATAGACATATCTATTAGAGAGTTTTAACCGATAATTAATAACCTTCCAAGACAGAAGGCACCAAGTCTAGATGGTTTTACTGGTGGATTCTACAAATATTTAACAAAGAAATAAAACCAATACTATTTGATTTCTTCCAGAAAATAGAATCAGGGAGAACACTTTCTAACTCATTCTCTGAGGAGGCCAACAGTACCCTAATATCCAGTTCAAGCAATTACAACAAAAGCAGTTTACAGATCAACATCTCTAATGAATACTGATGTAAAAATCTTGCAACAAAATCAAATTCAAGAATGTATAAATAGAATTATACATTCAAATTCCAAGTGGAATTTGTTCCAGGTATAGAAGACTGATTTTATATTTCAAAACCAGTCAATGCAAATCACCTTGTCAACAGGCAAGAAAATCCATATGATCAAATCTATTTATATAGGAAAAGCTTTTGACAATACCCATTCACGACAAAAACTCTCAGCAAACTATAAAGAAAGGAGAACTTCCCCATCTTGATAAAGAACATCTATAACACACAAATAGCTAATACCAAATTTAATGAAGTGAATCAAGGTGCTTTCCCTCTAAAATCAAGAACAAGGCAAAGACACCCTCTCTTCAGCATCACTTTAGAAGTGCAATAAAACACACACACAGAGAAACCACGAAAGGAAATACAAGGTATACAGATTGGGAAGAAAGAAATAAAAGTGTCTTTGTTCACAGATGACATGTTTCTTCTGTCAAAAATTTTAAAGAATAGCAAAACATTTCTGGAGATAATAAGTGATTATAGCAAGATTAATGTAAAAACTGAATTGCTTTCCTTTATACCAACGTTGAACAATTGGAATTGAAAATTGAAAATTACTATCATCCTCTGTCCATGAGATGCTCCAGGCATGAATACCGGAGTGGGTTGCCATTTCCTCCTCCAGGGAATCTCTCTGAGCCAGGGTTCAAACCAGCATCTCTTTCATCTCCTACATTGGCAGACGTGTTCTTTACCATTAGTGCCACCTGGGAAGCCCCCTCAGTTCAGTTCTGTTCAGTCTCTCAGTCGTGTCCGACTCTTCGTGACCCGGTGAATTGCAGCATGCCAGGCCTCCTTGTCCATCACCAACTCCCGGAGTCTACCCAAACCCATGCCCATCAAATCTGTGATGCCATCCAGCCATCTCATCCTCTCTTGTCCCCTTCTCCTCCTGCCCCCAATCTCTCCCACCATCAGGGTCTTTCCAATGAGTCAACTCTTCATATGAGGCGGCCAAAGCACTGGAGTTTCAGCTTCAGTATCAGTCCTTCCAATGAACACCCAGGACTGATCTCCTTTAGGATGGACTCGTTGGATCTCCTTGCAGTCCAAGGGACTCTCAAGAGTCTTCTCCAACACCACAGTTCAAAAGCATCAATTTTTCAGCACTCAGCTTTCTTCACAGTCCAACTCTCACATCCATACATGACCACTGGAAAAACCATAACCTTGACCAGACAGACCTTTGTTGGCAAAGTAATGTCTCTGCTTTTTAATATGCTATCTATTAGGGAATCACAAATCCAACCAGCAGTAAAAGACTACTACACATCCATTGGGCTTCCCAGGTGGTGCCCTGGAAGAGGGCACAGCAACCCACTCCAATATACTTGCCTGGAAAATCCCGTGGACAGAGGAACCTGGCAGGCTGCAGTTCATAGGGTCACACAGAGTCGGACATGACTGAAGAGACTTAGCACGCATGCACACATCCATTAAATGGTTAAAGTACAAAAAACTGGGACTACCATTTCCGGTAACAATCATACCTACCAGCCCGATCATGGTTGCTAATATCATTCTCCAGTAAAAGGAACCAGGATTCCTTAGAGAAATACATAGATGACCGGGTCATGAAATACACAAGATGTACCTTGTGATACTGAAAAGTTTGGAAGCTAAAAAATATAAAATGATGGAGGGGAATCTATCAAAGTTTGTAGGAGCCACGTGAAAGAATTTCCAACTCTCAATAGCCAAAGCTGAAACACTTGAAGCAAAATCTTACAGTGCTATTATTGGATTATAACCCAAAGTATAAAGTAAAAATTCCTGGGTCCATCCTGATATAAATAAATGGTTGAATAAATAAATAAGTGGGGGAGAATACACAATTCTTCAGTGCAGAAGAATTCCAAATAGTGTAAGTAGATACTCTGCCCTCCAGAGAGAGTTGATCCTAGCGCCCCAGCCCTTATGTGTGGGCTGTGCTTAGGGACTTTCTTCTTAAAAGCACAGTAAGGAAAAGGGAAGAGAAAAGTAACAGCAGTGGAGAAAGCTGACAAACACTCTCTTAGCCAGGTGATCAAGGCAACACCAACGGTGGTAACTCATGTTGATGGTAAATACACTTGGTGCAGTGTGATGAAAATGGCATTTTTCCTCTGTGGTTTTCCTCCCAAAAGCCCATCAGCCCAATCTAATCATGAGGAAACTCTCAGAGAAATTTCAGTTAAAGGACACTCTACAAAATATCTGACCAGGACTCATCAAAAATCAGGAACATTCAAGGAACTATCAATCAAGAAGCCCAAGAACACACGATGACCAAGTGTAATGTGGGGTCCTGCTTGGGATCCTGGAGAGAAAAGGTCATTAGGTAAAACTAAGGAATTATGAATAAAATATCTTTATATAAAATATCATTAACTTTAACTAATGACAATGTAAGAATATTGGTTTCATTGTAACATGTCCTACATTAATGTGACATATAAGCAAAAGGGAAAACCAAGTGCAGGGTATATGGGAATTCTCTGTATTATCTTCACAATTTTTCTGTTAATTTAAAACTGTTCTAAATTTAAAAGTTATTTAAAAAGTGAAAAAAGTTAGTTTAGGTTTGAGAAATTACATGGAAAATAAAATTGAAGACAGTCAAATTACTGAAATAAATGACTATAAATATTTTTTCCAACATCTAGAACATATAAAGAATATTTTTAATCATTAAATAACCAAGAAGTACATTAGAAAAATAGGCAAGTTGTAGAAGAAACACATACAGAAACACATGAAACACATGAAAAAGTTCTCAACTTCTCCAGCTGCTAAGGACAGTCAAATGAAACTAAATTAACTTTTTTTTTTAATCTCTTGGTTTGGCAAAGAGTAAAGATTGAAAATACTGGGCTGGGAAGATGTGTAGTAATGGGCACTTTCATACACTGTTGATGGGAGATGAGCTGGTAAACACATTTTTAAAACAAACTTGACTACAGCTATCAAAATTTAATTTGGCCCAAGAGTTCTACTTCTCTGAAAAAATCCTAAATAAAACTTGTTTCTTGGGCACAAATATGTTAATTCTAGAATATTAACTGAAAATTTATTTTTAACATTGAAAAGGGCAAATGACCTAAAAGCCCATGAGAAGGGAAGTGGTTTAAACAATTCATGGCATGTCCAGGAAAATCTGTTTATCCATTTAGAAAGAGTCAGGCACTATGTGGAACTATTGCTAAGGAATATTTTAAGTGAAAACAGCAATTTTCAGAACCATGCTTATATTATTACCTTCTGTATCTACATATACAGATTTATATGTGTTTAAGGACTTAGAAAAGAACTATAAAACCATGCAGTGGTACGTTTGAATCTGTCTCTTTTGGCGAGGGGAAAGGGTAAGGAGAACTTTCTGGTTTTGTTTGTTTGAAATATTTATGTTTCTTTACTGGGATATAACTGATGTATAACATTATGTTAGTTTTAGGTATACAAAAGGATGATTTGATATTTGTACACACTGCAAAATGATCACTGTAATAAGTCTAGGTAACATCCATCACCACAAAATTATATATTTTTTTTCTTGTGATAACTTTTAAGATTACTCTTTTAGCAAGTTTCAAATATACAATAGAGTATTATTAACTATACATGCATGCTAAGTCGCTTCAGTCATGTCTGACTTTTTGGACCCTGTGGACTATAGTCTACCAGGCTCCTCTGTCCGTGGAATTCTCCAGGGAAGAATACGGGAGTGGGTTGCCATGCCCTCCTCCAGGGGATCATCTAGGCCCAGGGATTGAACCTGCGTCTCCTACGACTCCTGCTTTGAAGTAGATTCTTTACCATTGAGCCACCAGGCCAGTCCCCATTGTAACTATAGTTGAGTTATATGTATTAATAGAACAGAATATGAAGTCATAGACTGGAATATTACTAAGTTGTATACATTTATATTTTTCTAAATTATACTTGATGTATGTCCTCATTTTGAAAAACACAAAATTGGCCACCCTAAGTTCGTCTTTAACAAATTCTTTGGAACTTTATTAACACATCAAATTCCAAAGCCTGGGCGCCCATAGCTTCCACCCAAACTCCTCTGCCCACGTAGCTTCCCGAGTACAGGGCGCAGCAGCTGCAGGATGGCCCGCTAGCAGCCGTGGTGTGGACTGTGAATTCTCTTTAAGCCGAACGCCAAGCAGCCTAGGTTTTGTCTGTGCTTTGGAAACAACTGGAGAGGTGAAACGATGTATTTATACCAAAAGATTTTTAGTCTGAAGGTTGGAGAGTCTTGATCATGATTCCAGCTCATCACTCAGCAGGTCACATAACTGGTACTCAGTTTCCAAATAAATCAGAATAAGAAAAATAAGACCAGCATCTGCTCACTCACATGGGTATGGTGAGGTTCAAACAAACTATTGGATGTAAGTGCCCATTGATGGTAAAATATCCTAGAAGAGAAGTTAGGACTTGATTGTCCAAATTAGCAGAGATGATAATGCGGAGATGACCCCTCTCAGGATCTCTCCTGGGGACTCCAGGGTCAACGCTGAAGGGGGCCCCGGTGGAGCAGCTCTCTATTGACCATGATCCCCCCCTAGGGTCTTCTGAGGATGGATCTGCCTCTGAGACCCTCTCAGCACCCTGGTTTCTCCTCCTGCAAAGTCAAATGTTAATATGCCCTGTGCCTTTGCGTTCCTGGTTAATAGAAGTCCTCGTCTTTCAGCAGTGGCCTTGCTCGCTGCCATCAAAAAGGGACACGTGGGGACATTTCGCGTTCTTGCAAGTGACAGGCTGGAAGCGCATCCCTCCCCTCACTAGCCTTGGGTTCACTTTCTAGTGACAGTTGTTCTAAACATGAGCTTCAGGACTTGCCTTCCATAACTGTCCTCCCTCGCGTGGCCCTGGACACAATAAATACGCCAAACAAATGAGTGAACAAATGATGGTGATGATGGTGATGATGATAAAGAGCACTCACCACACGCAAACACTGTTCTAAGAACCTCACGTCCATTAACTCATTATGAACTCATATAATTCCCACCCCAGCTCTGTGAGGCAGGAACATCATTATGCCCATTTTATAGATGGGGCCATGAGACATCAGGAGATCCATGTTCGTATAGCCAAGAAGCTTTGGTGCCAAGATTTAAGCCCAAGCATTTCTTGGATCCAAAACATGGCCACAGCCACTAAAATATATTATGTTGCCTTATTTTTTTAACTGTCAAGGATTTTTAAATGGATCAATTGCATGTTCTCTCTCCCAATCCTTCTTGTCCTGCCTCATTAAATCTGAATGTACTTACTCTCTCACACCCTGGGTTTTTTCTTTGTCTGGAGAAAGTGTCCAATTTTGCAAAAATCTAGTCATCCTCATGACTCAGTTCAAATGTCTCTTCCTCCAGGCAGTTCAATCATTCAATCATGTCTGACTCTTTGTGACCCCATGGACTGTAGCACACCAGGCTTCCCTGTTCATCACCAACTCCCGGAGTTTACTCAAACTCATGTCCATCGAGTTGGTGATACCATCAAAACATCTCATCCTCTGTCATCCAGGGGGCCTTCCATGAACACTTCCATCTCTAGGTTCCCAAAGTCTCCTGAGCTTTGGGTGTCCTAGCTCATCACAGTGCCTTGTCTTTTTGCTTACATATCTGAGGATGCATGTCTTGCCATGGCTGAACTCTGGAGTCAGATCCCCTGAGACTGAATCTTGGCTCTGCCATTTACTACCTGCATGACCTTGAGAAGTTGATCTAAACCTCTTTGCCTGTTTTTCTCTTTTAACCCATAAAATGGGGATGATAATGTGAGGGTTAAAAGATTACACTACAGTAAAGAACTGGGAACACTGTTTGGTACACAGTGAGGGTTTTATATCTATATATCTCTAAACCCTAAACACTGTTAGAGCTGATTTTTGAATTCCATAGGACTGGTATAGTATCCGGCACATAGTAGGTGCTCAGAAAACATCTGCAGACTAAATGGATACACATGCAAACAGCTCTTGAGAGAAGGTGCAGGGACTCATAGGCACACCTAAGAGACCAAGGAAAACCCTTCCCAGGGACGAGAGAGAGAGACGTAGGGGTGAAAAAGACATCTTCCCAGTTATATCCTGGACAAGCAGAGTGGGATAGGGAAGAGGGGCAAGCAGCCCTGTGGAGGGAAGTCATTAACACTGCACATTCTTGTAACAGTTGTGGCAGGAAGGGACGGGAATGGCTTCTTTGAAGACTGCGTGGTGTCGGAGAGAGCATGCAGCTGGGAGTGAGAAGGCCTGATCTGTGGTCGGTGGGCGAGGTAGCTATAGACCTGCAAGTCTGAGTCCTCCCGCCAGGGAGGGGGCCAGGAATCGGCAGTTGTTAGGAACTGATTATTTGCAAGTGCGTGCTTAGTCACTTCAATCGTATCCGACTCTTTGTGACCCTGCGGGCTGTAGCCCATCTGGCTCCTCTGTCCATGGGATTCTCCAGGCAAGAATGCTGGAGTGGGTTGCTGAGCCCTCCTCCAGGAGATCTTCCCAACCCAGGGACTGAACCTGCATCTCTTGCATCTCCTGCATTGGCAGATGGGTGTTTTACCACTAGTACCACCTGAGAAGCCCCCAGATTTTTGTAACTCTCTCACATTCATATGCTGATGCCCTAACCCTTGGTGTGTTTGGAGATGGGGCCTTTGGGAGGTGACTAGGTCCTGAGGCAGGGCCCTGGTCTGACGGGGTTAGTGCCCAGGAAAGGCCACACGAGGATACAGCAAGAAGGAGGCCATCTACAAGCCAGAAGGTGAGTGTGCACCAGAATCCGACTGTGCTGTCTCCTTGATCTCAGAACTCCAGGTTCCAGAGCTGTCAGAAAACCCATTTCTGCTGCTTCAGCCACCCAGCTGATGGCATTTTTTCACGGCAGCCAGGGCGGGCTAAAGCAGCACCTTAGCCTTTGTGGTCTTTCTGGACCCTGCTTTATTCTCTCTGCAGTACACTTTGAGTACCAGTGCATCTGTTTTATCTTCTGTGTGCTCTTCTACTGCCCTGCAGGACCACGCAGCCTTGATACAGGCCCTTTGGCAGGTCATTTGGGGGAGTTCCAATGCGTTTGATTATATAAAACCTGTGGCCGTGAACTTCTATGTGTGTGTCTTCTATGCCCACCCGGGAGTGTTTCTCTGGAGGGTCCCCCCACGAGTGGCTGACTGGGAATTGCTTATGCACATGCTTTATTAGCAGCTGCCAAAGAGCTCTGCAAAGTTGGCTGCATCAGCTTACACGCCCAAGTTGGGAGGATTTGAGGATGTCTTTGAACGTGGATGCTCTGTGAATTTATTATCTCCTCCCTTCCCCATAACTGTCTTGCAGTCTCTTGGAAGGAAGTGAAGTACTCTGGGACCTTGGGAGGATGTAGCTGTACATTAAGAATGATGCTGCTTGCCAGAACCCAGAGAAGAATACAGCTTAGGAAGGACAGTCATGACTAATGAGAAAGGCTTTGTTTCCAGCTCTGCCACTAACTCCCAGTTACTTTGGGCAGGTCTTTACCTCTCAATGCCCAGGAAAGTCAGGGAGTTTTAATCAAGTACCAGAGCTGCAGGAGGTGGAAAGTGTCACTTCCAGGATTCACTGAATCCTCCTGTTGCACCAGCAACTGCAGAATACTGGGGGACACACCTATGACGCCACCTCTTATCCTTCCTCTGGAATTCACAGATCAGTTAAATGATTCTAGAGGTAGGAAATTGCTTTGTCGCTCAAAGAAGTCATCAGAGCTATAGGCTCTTTTACCATCAGTCTTTTCATTTTCATGCTTGTCACTTAATGGTTGCAAAGTGGCTGACACAGCTCCAGGCATCACATCATACTTAAGGCAACAAAAAGGGAGCAGAAGCAATTCCAAATGGTCATGTCTCTTTCTTTAGGAAAGCAAAAACTTCCTCAGAGATCCCCAGCAGTCTTCCCTTACAATCCTATTGGCCAGCACCCTTTCTCACCACCACTTTTAGCTGTAAGGGAGACTGTTAAAGTGTAGAGCTTTGAAAGAGGGGTTGGAATAATCATTGGTGTAGCCTAACTACCTGCAAGTCACCTACTTGGGATTCTCGATGCTTTCTGTAGTTTTGCCAGGGAAAGAGATGGTCTTGGAACAAGTTGAAGGCTCTGGTCATTCCTCTTCATGTACTTCCTCCAGGTCCTGACCTGAATAATTATCCTTGTTCAAATCTCAGCAAGATAGTGTAGAGTAGAAGTTAATGAGCTGATCCTAAAATTCCCAAGGAAATACAAAGTTCTAATAATGGGCAAAACAATTCTGAAAATGAACAATGTTGAAGGACTCACCCTTCCTAATTTCAAAACTCACTAGAAGTCTACAGTAATTAATACTATGTGGTTTTACCACATACAGATCAATAGAGCAGAGTTGAGAGTACAGAAGCAAGCTCATCCATTTATGGTTAATTGATTGTTACAAAGAATGCCAAGACAATTAAATGGGATAAAAATATCTTCTAAAAAGAAATGGTGATGAGACAACTTTTTATCTTATACAAAAGAATGAATTTGGACCCCTACCTCACACCAGACATAAAAATTACCTAAAAATGGATCATCAGTTCAGTTCACTCGCTCAGGCATGCACAACTCTTTGCGACCCCATGGACCGCAGCACACCAGGCCTCCCTGTCCATCACCAACTCCCGGAGCTTACTCAAACTCATGTCCATTGAGTCGGCAATGCCATCCAACCATCTCATCCTCTGTCGCTCCCTTCTCCTCCTGCCTTCAATCTTTCCCAGCATCAGGGTCTTTTCCAATGAATCAGTTCTTTGCATCAGGCGGCCAAAGTATTGGAGTTTCAGCTTCAATATCAATCCTTTCAATGAATATTCAGGACTGATTTCCTTCAGGATTGACTGGTTTGACTGGTCAAGTTTCAAACCAGTCAAACTAGTCAAAATGGATCATAGACAAAATAAATCATTGGTCAAAATGCAAGAGCTAAAATTATAAAGCTTTTAGAAGAAAACACTGGTGTAAATCTTTGTGATCCTGGTTTCTTAATATAACACAAAAAGGACAATGAGAAAAAGCAATGGATATATTAGACTTCATTAAAATTAAAAACTTATGTGCAAAGGACAGTGTCAAGAAGGTTAAAAAGACAACCCATAGAAAGGAAGAAAACACACATCATATATCTGATAAGGGACTCATATCCAGAACCATAAAGAACTCTGACAACTCAACAATAAGGGGATTTAAAATGGACAAGGGATTTAAATCCTTCTTCAAGAAGATATGAAAATGCAAATAAACATGTGAAAAGATGCTTAACATCATCAGTCATTAGGGAAATGAGATTCCACTTCGCACTCACTATAATGGTATAATGGACTGAATGTTTGTGTTCCCCCTAAAATTCCTATGTTGAAGTGCTATCCCCAGTGTGATGACATTTGGAGGTGAGGTCTTTGGGAGGAAATTAGGATGGAGTCCTCAAGAATGTGATTAGTGTCCCTTCTTACCATCTCTCTTCCACATGAGGACAAAGCAAGGAGTAGACCATCTGCACACCGGGAAGAGAGCCCTGACCAGAACTGAATCTGCTACAGTGTGATCCTGGGCTTTGCAGCCATCAGAACTATGAGAAATAAATCATTCTTAAGCCATCCAGTATCTGGTGTTTTTGTTATAGAAGTCGAAACTGACCAAGACAGCTAGAGTACAATCACAAATACTGTTGAGGAGGTGGAGAAACCGGAACCCTCGTGCATTGCTAGTGCAAATGCAAAATGTTACATCCACTTTGTGAAACAGTTTGGTAATTCTTCAGCTAGCTAAATATACAGTTATCATATGACCCTGGCAATCTACTCTTAAGTATATATTCAAAAGAATTCAAACAAGTGTCCAAACAAATATTTGTACATGGATGTTTATAGCAGTATTTTTCATGATAGCCAAAAGTGGGAAAACCTCAATTAGTGAATGGATAAACAAATGTGGCATATTCAAAGGAGCGATTCACAGCTATAGATAGGAATGAGGTAATTGTCCAATATAGATGGACCTTGAAAAAATTATGCCAACTGAAAAAAGGCAGACACAAAAGGCCACATATTTTGTGATTCCATTTATACACAATGCCCAGAATAGGCAAATCTATAGCACCAGAAAGCAGATTAGTGATTGTCAGGGGATGGAGGATGGGGAGGATAAATAAGGACTGACTGCTAATAGGTACCAAGTTTCTTTGACACTGGTGGCAATTTTCTAGAATTAAATAATAGTAGTAGTTGCACAATTCTATGAATATGCTAAGAACCAATGAATGGAACATTTTAAAAAGATGAATTTCATGGTACAGGATTGTATCTTCTTCATCATCACCATCATAATGATAAAAGGATAACACAGGGCAGATGTTTCCAGAATCCTGAATTTCGTGAAGTTTCAATATTTCAAAATAATCTGGGAACATGGTTTGCCAATTAAAAAAATACTCTTTTTTGTTAAACAAGATGTTGAAAGAAAAAGAAACCTCTATTATATGCTACCACCATAATTTTTTTAAAAGGTATTCTGACTTCCCACATCAGAAAGTGGGAAGGACATATTCTTGGAACAAAGCTCAGTTCTTAAAATTGACTACTGTTTTGAAAAAGATACTATATTCATTCATTCATTCCTCAAAAATGCTCACATCAGGCACTGTGCTTGACTTTGGGCAGGGCTAGTCATCAGCTGTAACCCACTGGTACAGTGTACTGACCATCATTGGCTCTGACTGGCAGGACCTGCATATAACACCAGCTGTGATGTATTTTGAAAATCATTCCTCCTGTTAGACCTACAGAAGTGAACAAGACAAAGTCCTTTCCCCAGGGAAAATCAGGGCTTTTAGGGAGACAGCTATTAAATAGGCACACACACACTCGGAATCTGTGATTAAATATTTTGACAAGTGCTCTGAAAGACAAGTACTGGACTCACAGAGGATGCACTTCTAATATTAACAGGGCAGGGCTCTCAGAGGCTTTCTTTTTCTTGTTCCACCTTGGACTGGTGAAAACTTCACAGATCTGCACAGATCCGGAACTGGGAAACACTAGGGTAGGTGAAAGGGCTCCATGAGAAATGTGACAAGTGACAAGTGACAGATGAGACTGTAGGGATATGACGGAAGCTGTTTGCACCGAAGCGCAGAGGTGTGTCCTTGTCCTGATCAGCCTGCCTGGGCAATCGTTCAAAGTGAGAAGCCAATCTGGTGGGAACAGTTGGACAAGAAGGTGCGAGCTGTGAGCTTGTTACATTTCTGCCACCCTCCCAGGGAAGCCAAGAAACCTTGCCTAGCAGCCATGACTTCTCTCCATCAGAGCATCACCTAGACAGGCAATGCATGCCTCCAGCTGACGACAGGAAGAAGAAAAAGGACGTGGACAGGTTTCCTCCAGGGTGTCAGGCTCCCTCCCAGCATTTATATTTGCTCTCAGCCTCTCTTGTAACCACAGTTACCTAAGCTCCCCTCGAATGGCTGAGAGTGTTTGTGTGTGAGCGGGGCGAGTTTGACTTCTCCAGAAAGGAGGTTTGGCTTCTCTGAACTGGAACGTTAGCCTAGAGTTGCTTCCTGAGCCAAGAGGGGAGCTAAGAGCTGGAAGGGTAAACCAGGGCCACGTCTGCAAGGCAAGCCAAGGTCTCGATCTGGGCTAAGCAGACCGACACCACTTTCTTTCACTTGGGAGTGTCAGAGACCGAATCAAGAGATGAAGCTGGAAGCCCTTGTCTTCATTTTACAAAAGTTTAAGTAAATCAATCCTTTATCAGATTATCCTCGTAGACCTGATAGAATTCAGCAAAATAATTGGTTGACACTGTAAAAAACATCAAACGCAAATAACTTGTTTGTCCAAATTAAGAAGAGAATTCTTTAGGCCAGGGGTTCAGTGACCATGGCCCTTGGATGAAATCCAACCCACAGTCTGTTTTGTGAATAGCGTTGTTGGCATCCAGCCATGCCCATTCATATCTGTATTGTCTGTGGCAGAGTTGAATGGTTGTGACATAGACCATATGGCTTACAGAGCCTAAAATATTTCTTATCTGGCTTTTCATGGTATAAAGTTTGCCAAGTCCTGTTTTAGGTCTTCAGTGCACAGAATTTTATCTACCCAGACATGTTGCATTCATTCATTCATGCAATACAGGCTAATTGAAAACTTACTGTTGATATTGAGCAGGATCCCATGGGCTTCCAGGACACAAAGCCTTCCTGTGTCTCCTATTTCTTGATCACAGGAAATATGTTTCATTCGGCCTTAGGATTCTGCCTTCAGCAGAAATGACTCGGCCTGTGTGGGACTTCTGACCCCAGAGCTGGGGCCCTGGCTGGCACCTGGCTGCTGAGCAGACCCCAGGTCTCCCTGCACCCCCTTCTTTTAAAGTTTCAGGTGTTTGGACCACAAAGAAGGCTGAGCACCAAAAAATCGATGCTTTCAAACTGTGGTGCTGGAGAAGACTCTTGAGAGTCCCTTGGACAGCAAGGAGCTCCAACCAGTCCATCCTAAAGGAAAGCAACCCTGAATATTCATTGCAAGGACTGATGCTGAAGCTGAAGCTCCAATACTTTGGCTCATTGGCTACTCATTGGAAAAGACCCTGATGCTAGCACAGATTGAGGGCAAAAGGGAAGGGGGTGGCAGGAGATGAGATGGCTAGGTAGCCTTATCAACTCAATGGACATGAATTTGAGCAAACTCAGGGAGAGAGAGAAGGACAGAGGAGGCTGGCATGCTGTAGTCCATGGGGATGCAAAGAGCTGGACATGACATAGCAACTGAACAACAGCAAAAACCGTCTTTTCCCATCCTGGTGTTTTTTCACCTTCTGGATCAGCTCAACAAGTTTTCCTTATTTCTCCCCACCCCCGTTTTCCAGACTTCCCTGAAGATAAGCATCGCCCAGGGTTTCTGTAATAGGTATCAGACTGCTGAATGTTTAGCTGGACCTCATGCAATTTTTATCCTCAAGGAGCTTGGGGAACCCTGGGCCCCAGTACTTAGGAGTGTGGGTGCCTTAAAGCAGACGTGGCACATTTGCATGCTTGTGTTCACAATAGATGTGGTGCAAAAAACAGTGTGTCAATCAGACAATCAGTTATACATGGAAGCTCAAGCTTACAGGTGATCGGAAAGTCCCAGACATCCGGACCCAGGACCTGAGGAGTATGTGCGATTTCTTGAGTTTTCCTTCCATCTTTCTCTCCCTCCTCCTCCTCTGGCTCTTTTTCATTCTCCTTTTCTTTCTCCCTCTTCCCTCCAATCCCTGTCCTCACCCCTTTCATCTCCCTTGTCTACTTCCCTTCTCTTCTTCTTTCTGTTTTCCCTTCAAAATAGAGGTTCAAATAAATCAAATGACTTACCCAAGGTCAACAATGGAAGCAAGCATGCCTACGTCCCAGTCTAGAACCTTTTGCACATTTTGTAGGATTGCAATTTGAAGAACATTAAGCAAGATGACTCAAGAAGCAGAAACCCCTTTTGCAAAAAAAATAAAATCTGCCCAGCTAATATTAATAATTTTAAGTTGTACTTGAATACATAGGTTTTGACTCCGAGGGAAGCTCACCTGGCCAGGGTTCCACCTGACATTCAAAGGTCTCCCTCTTTCAGCCAGGAGTGGGGGGGTCCCATGTCACTGGAAACCCCATCCTGGCTGGGTATTACAATGGCAGCCGTGCTGCTTGGAGAAGGTATTAGCCATGTTGGATGTTTGCTAAAGGTTATTTGTGTCACAGCAGCAGTTATTATAAAACAATCACAGTTTCTGTGGGGTTCAGGGAAAAAAAATAATTTGAGAGAGAAGGCTTTCAGGGAGTTCATTAATCATGTGTACGTTTTTAAGGGCCAACAGTCAAAGGAACAAAATGACAACTTTTTCCTACCACCAAATGCCCTTTCTTTCAATCAAGGCCCTCCTGTTGATCTCACTGAGCCTCAGGAGCACTTGCAGAAAAGCCCCACGTCGTGCAGGATAAGGCTTGACTGGTGCTGCCTCGGGGCTCTGCATCCAGAGGGGCTTCACAGAGGAGGAGAAGGGACGCTGGGGCCAGGCAGAGGAGGTGCAGCCACCGACTGGGACCTCGGGCATCTCTCTCAGCCTCCGTGGCCTCCACTCCTAGGGATAAGAAACCTTCTTCAGAGGGTTCTTGTAGGAAACAAGAGGGGTTCACTTGTGTGAAGGGTTAGGCCACCAACTGCTACTCACTACATGGTCAATACAGAGGAGAGAGCATTTGGACACATCATAATAGCCCCCACTGGACAGATGCGTCGTGCCTGCCTACTGAGTGCCTGGGACTTTATATGCATCATTTCTTGTCTTCATAACAACCCTACAGGAAGGAGGGTAGAAGCTAGGCATTCTGGAAAGTTACGATTCATATTAGAGGCTGTGATATCTCACTGACCTACACAATGGACAGTCTAGGTAATAAGCACCCACTGATCTGTCTTGTGGAATTTTGGGGTTAAGAGGGATCTTAAACATCTCTGGTTATGCTCATGCCTTGTCTCACCTGACTCTTTGTGACCCCATGAACTGTAGCCCCCAAGCTCCTCTGCCCATGGAATTTTTCAGGCATGAATACTGGAGCCGGTTGCCATTTCGTCCTCCAGGGGATCTTCTCAACTAGGGATCAAACCTGCATCTCCTGGATTGGCAGGCAGATATTTTACCACCTGCCACCTGACTCTAACCACCATAAAATGTGTAAAACCTCTCTGCAACTCCAGGACAAGGGAGACACAGTATCAATTTGAATGCATATCGTGATGGAGAAATTGCTCAAGCAGACTGAGTTGAACGTCCTTGCTGAACATTTGGACCATTAGAAAGTTCTTCTAAATAATGAGCCAAGTTCTGTTCATCTCACCTTCCATCCTTGATCATTGGGTTTATGCAGAAAAAAAGTCTAAGTCATGCTTGGGCTGAGTTTATGTAGCTAGTCGCTAGATAATAGATCTATTTAACAGAAGGACAGGCTTGTCCCTTTCCTCTTGGTTTTTATACTGTGAATGCATATAAAGTAAAGTGCTTTTAAAGCCTGGGGTCACTTTAATAGCTAATAGTTATACTTTGGTTAAGAAGTAGGGGTGGTGCTGCACGTAGCAGAGTGGGCTCTGGATTTCTACAACCTAAGTTCAAACCCCAGCTCAGATGCCTACTGGCTGGGTGACCATGGGGTGAGTTACTCAACCTCTCTTAGATCAGCTTCTTCACCCACAAAAGGGACATGATGAAATTAATATCCATCTGAAAGCGTTGTTGTAAGAATTGAATGAACTCATATATGAATAATTCTTACAATATGTCTGTAATGTGGGCTTTCCTGGTGGCTCAGATGGTAAAGAATCTGCCTGCAATGCAGGAGACCCAGGTTCCATCCCTGGGTTGGGAAGATCCCCTGGAGAAGGGAATGACTACCCACTCTAGTCTACTTGCCTGGAGAATCCCATGGACAGAGGAGCCCAGCAGTCTACAGTCCATGAGGTCTGTAATACAGTATGTATGACATAGCATAGTAATCTCTCTTTGTGACTGAAAATCAGGTATAATAGGAAAGAGGAAGTAAGAAAGAAGGCTGTGAGGTTGAAGCCGTCTCCTTTGACAGTAAGACTCAGGGGGATGTGGCCCTGTAACTTCCTGTTCTGGATGTGAGGCAGGAGATAGGTGGACTAACCACCCCCACCTCATCCCCAATAGGCTAAGCAGATGGAATCCATTCCCTGTGGACAGAAACTCCACAATATGAATAACAGGACAATCGAGAAAGGAGGCTGGGCCCTGCCCAGATAAGAGATTAAAAACCAAATATTCCTCATTCTCGAGGTCAGGGAGACCTTCCTAACTGTACATGTGCAGAAAGGCTCCTCGGAGTCAAAAGGGAGGTGGGCATCACATCATAGTCAGTGATGTAAACCTCCCATAGTCCTCTTCACTAGAATCCAGCTTGGCCAAGAGATATGCACACACGGGAGGACCCTGAGATACACCAAACATGGACTCAGAACCAGGTAAAGCCAGATTATTGGCCAGTGGAAACCGGAAAGAAATGCCCCATAAAAGGGATTCAAGCTACGACGAGGGCGCCACTCTCTCTCTGAGCCCGCCGTGTGTTTGTCCACATGTACTGTACTCTTTCCCCTAATAAACACATTCCTTGTTTCACTGCTTTCCTTTTTAAAAAATGTTTCCTTATCTATTTTCTATTTTTGGTGGCACTAGGCTTTCTCTAGTTGCGGCGCGCAGGCTTCCCATCGCGGCGCCTCTCTTGTAGCAGCGCAGGCTCTGGGGTGCGTGGGCTCCGCAGCTGCGGCTCCGGGCTCCAGAGCGCAGGCTCAGTGGTCTTGGAGCATGGGCTCAGTTGCTCCGAGGGATGTGGGATCTTCCTGGACAAGGGATCGAACCCACGTCCCCGGCATTGGCACGTGAGCCACCAGGAAGTCCCTGGTTTCACTACCTTCTGTCTCTATGTGGAAATTCATTTCTATGCTGCTGACAGGCCAGGGCCATGTTACTGGCTACTGTCCCTGGTGACCTAGGGGCCAGGATTCAGCACTCTCACTTCTGTGGCCCGACCTCAGTCTCTGGCCAGGAACCTAAATCCTGCTTCAAGATGCTGCAGGCTGAGGCCACTCGAGATCAGTGCATGAATGAATGAATACAAGAAATCCACAGAGGCCAAAAGAATATCAAGTTTCTCCCTCTTCAGGGCTGTCCTTTTCCTGGCATGCCCCCCATTACAGCACTCCCCATTCCGTATACACACAGACGCACCGTGACCAGCACTCAGCATTTGTTAAGTCACTGGTCTTTTGCTTGTCTGTTTCCCACGGCTTCAGTGGGCAGTGACCCTTCTCACCTGTTCCTCTACACACAGCACCTAACGTGAGTCTTGACAAGCAATAGGTGCTCAGTACGTTGTTGAACGAGTGAATGAACACACCATCTACAATCCATCAAGCTGACTTTGAAGTTTTTTACCCGCTCCCAAATCAAATGAAAACCACAGCTTTAAAACAATGTCTTAAGAATGTGCATGGCTTTCCCCTCAGAGTGCTAAGGACAGAGCTCTACTCAGATGAATAATGTTCCCATCAAACTTTACCTGCTGAATGGAAATGAGTCCAGATGCTAATTTGGGGGCAACCTTTGTGCTTCCACCTGTAGAAAAATGAGGGTGCCCTGCTCAGAAATCAGTCTGTGGCTCAGTTGGAATCATGAAGAATTTCACAACATGCTTTTCTGCCTGATGACTTTCTTTTAAAATTGTGTTTTCATCTTATTATTCCAGCTTATTCTCCTTTCACCCCAGTCTTCTAATTTTTTTTATTTTTGTCTCGTGGTACTGTATGTAAGGACTTCTTCAAATTCTTTTCAGAATGAGGTCAGCTTTAAACAAACACACAACAATAAAAAATACGTGTCCTTCTGAATTTAGTGACGAGCATTCACCTGTGTCATCTCTTCATTGCTTCCACTACCCCCTCCCCAATCCCCATGGAAACATTAGTTAACCTACTCTTGTCTTTCCAGGCAAGTTCTTTATACCAGTGGTCTGATCTGATTGCCATCATAGATTTTCAGGTCTCTTCACACCAGCCCTGAACTGGCTTATGACAACACCAGAAAGTATCAACAGGAGGCCTGTGTTTAGGACTTCTAAAGCTTCTAGAAAGACCTTGAAAGAACTGTTCAGCTGTGAATGCAAACTAAAGGACTCAGAGCCTTCTCTTCATCATGAATTTCAAAATATTTGGAATTTTCTATAGAATTGCAAAATGCAATCATTTTTCCTTTAAATGCCCTTGAAAACAAAGCAACAGACATTATTTATAAAAATCAAACACAAAAGGTTTATTTTTATTGTTTCTCCTGCAACTACAATCTTAAAGCCTCTATCATGGAAGAAACAGGTCACAGGTCCCACAGTCAAATCATGTCACTGTCAAATATAAAATGAATCAAGAACAAACCCCTTTCTTGTCAGGAGAGCTTCTTCGCAGTGGAATTTCTTTTCCCCTTTATTACAGCCCTTAGTTCTTTTAACCCCGTTATTACTCCCACCACCCAGGGTTTTGGACTTCTGGCACGGATTGTCATTTACTGAGCTGGCTGAGGGTGGGGTGGGCTCTCCAAACTCCCAGGTATATAGGTGGGTGGTGCCCACTCCTTGATCTGGATCTGGATTGATGAGTTAAAAGACCATCAGGTCAGGACTTTACTTTTGGTCCTGTGGTTAAGCCTCTGAGCTCTCATCACAGGGCACTCGAGTTCCATACCTGGTTGGTGATAGATCCCGAATGCAGCAACTTAAGATCCTACATGGAGCAATGAAGATCCCACACAGCCAAATAAATTTATATATAAAAAAAAGACTGTCAGAACATCACAGGCCCAAAACAACCCTCTCCAATATTGTCCTTTATGATGCCGAAAGTTCTTTTGTCTCCTTTTGTTCTAATAAACTTTGTGCCTGCCAAACAACAGGAAACGTGGAGAGATAGGGAGAACAAAAAAAAATTAATATTTAATCCCCTTATCTCCTGAATTTTGTACATATTATTATGAGATTTTTAATTAAAAGCTCATCTCAGATTCAGTTTCTCTATTAAACAGGGTAAAGGGAGATGGGTAGGGTGAACAACATGACTTAAGTTTAGAAAGGTACGGGTTTCATTGACTGTTCTCTGTTCCTCTGAAAGACGGTAACGGCACACATCAGATAACTGGGAAGGATCATCAGCTTTCTGTATTTCAGCTTCTGAGGAGAGATCAGTCTGGTGATGCACTGAGTTGGACTATTAATTAAATACTTTGAAAGCAAAGAAGAAAATCCAAATCATTGCTGCTCCTGTGGCCCCATTCGAGTGATGCCAGGATGTCCCCATGCCCCCCTGCCCTTCTCCTGTGTGTGTGAGGGTCTCTGGGGGTCTTCCCACTAGGGCTCTCTCCCATTCCATGCTAGCGTGGAAGCTCTCACTTGGGTGAGTTTTCACTGGAGATGCTCAATTGGTCGCCGCAGCTCTGGAACCAACAACCTTTTTCAGACCAGTGCATTTCAGCAAGAAAGAAGAGCCCTCTTCTCTTCTGTGCCTCGATCTCAACACAGGCGGTTCTGTGATGTTTAACGGAACCTATCTGCAGACTTGAGTGGTAAGGAAGTGATAACTCAGAGGTACTTAAGGAAGAGCCGCTCCCCGGGGGCTGGTCCTATGTTGATGCCGTGTGACTGCTCCAGGCTCTTCTCACTAAGCAGAAGTCAGTTTTGCCTTCCGCACCAGCGAGGCGAGGCGTTGAGTACATCTTTGATCCTCCACAGGACAAAGTGTCCTCTCTCTCCTGATCTGGGTCTGTCAGCAGATGCTTTTCAACTGTTTTCAGATTTGCTCTTTCCAGAGAATACGTCCTCCCTCCTGGAATCCCCACCTCCTTCTCCTAAGAGTTGGCCTAGCGCTGCGCCTTCCAGCAGGACAATCCCACGCAAATACAGTGGTCCAGACGCAACACAAGGCACCTTGCTGACCATCTTCATTATGGAGATGATCAACATCTATGCTCTATGGGCGAGCGTTAGTAATTTAATGTGGCTCATTGTAGGTTCTCTGTTAGCTGGAGCTGGTGGTCATGCCATGTATCATTTCTGCATCTTTAGGGGCTCATTTTCTGATATTCTGTGAGAAAATGGCCACCCAGACACCTCTCTACACACACATCTAAGAGCAAATGAAAATTTTCAATCCTAAATTCATATATAGAGAAGAAATCTTTCTCTAGGAAACAAAAGTGGCAGACACTCAGCTCTGCCCAAGATACAAGCAGATCTTCATGGAGTTAGCTGCTCGGTGACAAACCTAGGCAGTATATTAAAAAGTAGAGACGTCACATTCAAAGTTGTGGCTCTTCCAGTAGTCATATATGAATGTGAGAGTTGGGCCATAAAGAAGGCTGAGCACTGAAGAATTGATGCTTTTGAACTGCAGTCCTGGAGAAGATTCCTGAGAGTTCCTTGGACAGCAAGGAGATTAAACCAGTCAATCCTAAAGGAAATCAACCCTGAATATTCATTGGAAGGACTGATGCTTAAGCTGAAGCCCCAATATTTTGGCCACCTGATGCGAAGAGCTGACTCATTGGAAAAGACCCTGATGCTGGGAAAGATTGAGGGCAGGAGGAAAAGGCGGTGACAGAGGATGAGATGCTTAGATAGCATCACTGACTCAATGGACATGAATCTGAGCAAACTTTGATAGTGCGGGACAGAGCCGTCTGGCGTGCTGCAGTTCATGGAGTCACAAAGAGTCAGACATGACAGCAACTGAACAACAACAAAGCTGCCAGCGTCCAGAGTCTCTTAAAACCCTCAGTTTGAGAAGCATATCTGTGCTGTGTTCATGCATAGTCATAGGACACAAGGAAGCAAGGGGTGAGTTTAAAGGACAGCACTCCTGTTCTCCCATCCGAAAGGTAGTATTCCTACAACAAAAGCATGGTTAGCTCCAAAGGTGGACTCAACTGTCCACATAATAGAACACAGAGACTTCCTCATAGCTTTGAAATGAGAGATTTCAAAGACTTTAGGGTAATGATTCAGTTGAAATTCAATACACAGATGTCTCTCGTCTCTACCTCCCTACCCTTACACCATCCTCTCTGCAAGATGAAACCTCCACCTGGGGACTGGCCTCAGAGTGGGAGCTCAACTCTGAGAAGTAGGATGAGGCAGGTGGAGGCTGGGTTGCCCCTCTGTTAGTCTGCTCAGGCTGCTCCAAGAGAATACCATAGACGGGGCAGCTTAAGCAACCAACTTTTTTTATCGCAGTTCTGGAGGCTGGAGGTCTGAGATCAGGGTACCAGCATGGTCAGGTTTTTGGTGAACGCCCTCTTCCTGGTTTGCATCCACTTGCTGCGTCTTCACGTGGTGGGAAGGGATCATGCTGGCAGCAGCATTCCCATCGTGGGGGCTCCGCCCCCTTGACTTCATGTAAACCCCGTTACCTCCCAGAGACCCCGCCTCCAAATACCATTGCCCTTGGGATAAGGGATTCAACATATGGACTTGGGGGGATGTAAACATTCAGTCCCTAGGGTCTCCGACTAGATATTGCTAGGAATTCCTTTCTCCCTCCTTCTCTCTCTCTCCTCCTCCTGCCATCCGCTTCTCTCTCTCTCTCTGTATATAACTGTGTGTACAAATGAGAGCAAACGGAATACAAATTTCACCAAGCATCCAGATGTCTTCAGAAATCTGTCATCACATACTTGATTGAAAGCCATTTTCACCCAACACCTGGTTTTTGTTGCTGTGTCAACTCAGGATAAGATGAGCCAAGTTTTCAGAACAGGAAGGGAACGTTTTGATTCTAAGCCTTTGAGACAAGTCAGGACTACCTGCATGGAGTGTATCAGACCCCTTTGTGTCTTGCTTCGCATCCTCTCCACCCCATTTCCGGCCCCAGCCCGCATGGGCAGATGCTGCTGTGCAGGATTAGATGCTCCTCATGCTGGTGCTTCTCCTCTTGGGTTCAGGTCATGCATCTTTCATGGCCACTCTGATGCCCTGATGCTGGCTTGATTCTACTCAGCAAGGACCCTTTCCCCACACGACCAGGCAGTGCAGAGGAGTCAGCACCCACAGGTGGACTTTCCAGATGCTCAGCGGTGAAGAACCAGCCTGCCCGTGCAGGAGAGGCAGGAGACGCGGGTTTGATCCCTGGGTCGGGAAGATCCCCTGGAGAAGGAAATGGCCGCCCACTCCAGTATTCTTGCCTGGGAAATCCCAGGGACAGAGGAGCCTGGCAGTTTATACAGTCCGTGGGGTCACAAAGAATCGGACATGGCTTAGCAGCTGAGCATGCTCTGCACACACACAGGGGCAACTCTCCACAGGGGTCATCTACTTCTCCTGATGGGTTTTTGGGTGAAAAGCCCTGAGAAACATTCTGGACACTCTTCAGAAGGGCCCAGGAAGGATGGAACCTTGGGTGCCCACAGCATTGTGTGACCAAATGCTGACTTTTCCTCAGATGAGGACATTGAGGCTTTTAAAAGATTAAGTAAATATCTAACAGCTATTAATAAAAATACCAGGACTTCAACTCAGGGTCCTCCTTCTAGGACAGTCTCTTCCTTCTGTATTTTTAACAGAAACCAGAGAGAATTGATATTAATACTAATGACAGCTCTTTCTTTACTGAACAGATGCCGGGATCTAAGCTTACGGCTGTCTGTATGTTATTACTTTAATTCTCACATGAACCCTATGAGAAGGATTCTATTAAAGCTATTTTAAGGATTAAGTATAAAGATGGGAAGAAGTAGGCAAAACTGAAATGTGGAGAATCTGGGATTCAAAGCCAGGTCTGTTTGTCTGCAGAATCCTACATTATCTACTTTTAATCCAGGAAGTCAGGGTTTTGCTTTTTTTTGTCTTTTTTCTTTTAAACTTACTGGCGATAGCTTGATCATTACTAAGAATCATACTATGACACTGTTGATCTTCCTCCTACTATAAAAATTATTTCATTGTATATTTCCTATTTCATACTTATAATAGTAATGTGTTTTCTACATGCCAGGTACTTTACTTAGTGTTTTTCCTGAATTATTCTTTTCAATTCCAGTGGCAATTCTGAAAGAGAAATGTTGTTATTAGTCAAATTAGTAGATGAGAAGTTTAGACTTCAGGTGTTTAAGCCACTTGCTCAAGGTCATCTCTGAATCCAAACCATATCTATCCACTGTGTTATACTGTACCCTTCTGAATCTTTAAGGAGAAAGAAAGCCTTTAAAAGAAAACATATTGAAAGGACCCCCTCACAGAAGTGAAATCTCCAGCTCCAGGAACACGGTAACCCCACTGAGTACCCACAGTACACGGCTATGATTCATCTCATTTTCATATGATGAACCTTGCTTTCTGTGTCACGGTGGGGTCATTCTTGATTCCATCAGGAGCTTTGCTTTCATCTCCCTCTTTGTATTTTCCCTGAGTCTCATTGTTTGGGTCCAAATCAGACCTGAGCAGGGAGAGTGATCTGTTGTATAGACAGTTGTGGCTGGAGGTCACAGCTATTCCAAGAGAAGCATATTTTCTGGATGGAACATTTGCAGGGGGTGGGGGTTGTTCAAAGAGAACTACAAAATTGCAAAAATAAGACATCTGGCCATTTCACCTTGTTGACAAGTTTTCAGGCAAGATGGATGGCTCCAGCTCTGGCCCCAACATACACATGTACCAATACTGTAAATTCTTTTCTAGTCCATACATCTTGATTAAATCCTCGACACTACTAATACACTTGGTGAACAAATACCGAGCACAAAGGCTCAGCGAGGGGAGCAAGTCCAGGGAAGTAATTTGACTTGATGTAAGAGATTGAGGTAGATGCCCCAATAAAGGGACTCCCTGATGGGCCCATCACCACTGGAAGATGAAACATCAGCCGGGGACCTCAGCAGACCCACCAGGCAGGTGGAGATACATAGATGCATAGTTCAAGGAAGGTGAGGTGGGGGCTCCGACTCCAGTGGTCTCAGATTCACCCTGGCTCCCATTTCTTCAAGCATCAAATGTCCCTTGAGCACTGACCCTGTGCAGGACTGGTGGTCAGGTTGGCAGGGGGGAGCAGATTGTGAAAAGCTACCATCTCTGCCACTAAGACGAGATAGACTCAGAAACAAAAACCAACCCAGATTCTACCACAGGAGGGCAATGCAGGTGGTGGGAGGGAAAGCAGGGAGGCATCTTTCAGGTGATGAGGTTTGAAGGAGAACCAGGATTGATCAAGGAGAGAGAAGGAAGGAAGAACAGCAGACGATGGCTTGGAGACCTGAGTGTCTAGGAGTGTCCAGGGTTTAGGGTTCCTGAGGAAGTGGGACTAATGAACCCGGGAGACAGGAAAGCAGGAAGCAGGTCATATTAGCTGTGAGACTTTATCAGACAAAACTGTTTCTTTTTTTCAGCTTCTTTACAGCCACAAACATCAAAATGACATGTCCTCCTAACATTGTTGAAGATGGCAAGATGAACTGGTTATTGTTACTAAAATAAAATTGAGGCAAGCATGGTTTTGTTTTTCTAGATGTAGTTTTGAAAATCATTGTTAGAGGCCACAGAGAATGCTGAGGGTTTTGAGCATGACCCATGTGTACATCAGGGCTCCCTGAAGCCCCCAGCAGAGTCCACTACACATCAAGGTCCAGTCTTAGGTTAACGCCTGAGATGTCTTAAACTTTTGTAAGCTTATTAGAAGCATCATTGAGAAATGAAGTTTATGCAGAGCTCATCTAGTCTCAGGGGAACTGATGGGTACTAGACAAACCATAGTGATAGACAAATAGATACCAACTGATTAAGTTTTAATGAGAAATTTGCTTCCTTATCACAAGTCCAGATTGCAAGTGGATCTGTGCATCCTGGCCTTTGTTCTTTCCCCTCTCCAGGAGGAAGATGATCATGGAGAAATGGAATTGTTTTCAGGAATTTGTTGGATGGATTTTCATCCAATCTGGCAGTGTTTGTACCAGGGACTCTGTAGGGTGTGTGTGTGTGTGTGTGTGTGTGTGACAGCACACACCAGGATGGTGAAGGCAGAACCAAAGTTGCCTGTGGTCTAACAGGGAAGACACACATCAGTAGGAATTGAGTACAAGAAAGAAGTGTTATAATACAGGTAGGGTCTGAGAAGGCCAGAGAAGAGCAAGGTCCCCACTTTCATATCCCACAAATCATATTTCTTTACAAAACTGGTCACATCTGATTCCTGGTACAGCCCTTGGCAGGAAGCAGTGGTTTTTCAAATGAAGCCATTAATAGAAATCTAATAGCAAGGGACTTGCAATGAAGTAGATAATAGGCAAACTACTTATGCTGGATGACTAAGCAGGCTCTGTGGAGTTAGAGCTGATGCCACAACAAAATATCACAAACTGAGCAATTTGAACAATAGAAATTTAGTTTCTCACAGTTCTGGAGGCTAGAAGTGTAAGATTAACGTGTTGGCAAGTTGGCAACCTTTCTCCTAGGCTGACTTCTTAATGGTTTTCTCATGGTGTTTCCTCTGCATGTGTCTGAGTCCTAATCTCCTCATCTAATGACACTGATCATATTGAATCAGGGCCACTTCAGTGACCTAATTTAACCTTAAAAACCTCTTTGAAGACCTTATCTCCAAGTATGACCACACTAGGTCTTGCGGTTAAAACTTCATTATATTCATTTGAGTTCAGTCTACAGACTTTCCTGGTGGCTCAGAGGTATAGAATCTGCCTGCCAATGCAGGAGACTCAGGTTCGATCCCTGGGTCGGGAAAATCCCCTGGAGAAGGAAATGGCAACCCACTCCAGTATTCTTGCTTGGGGAATCCCATGGACAGAGGAGCCTGGCAGGCTACAGTTCACGGGGTCACAAAGAGTCAGATACGACTGAGCGACTAAGCAACACCAACCAACAGTTCAGTCTACAAAAAAGCCATATTGTGTGTCTGCTGACATTAAGATGGGGAAACGTGAAAGCAGGAACACTGCTCTAACTGGAATAGAGTCAGGATGTTTGTGAAAAGAGGAACCAAAGTGTCATAAATCTCAGTGGAAAGGGGCAGCTCGAAGGTCTTGATTGACAGTTGTCTGGACAGTGGGCTTGTTCAACACTATGGTGTCCTGCACTATGGTGTCCTGCATCCTGACTCCCACAGCCTGGGACCGAGGGGACTGGCTGAGCGGGGAGGCTCAGAGGCACAGGGAGCCTCACATTAATCTTGGACAACCTCTTCCAGTCTATATTCTCAGTTGTTGTAGCCGTAAGATGTCTGTGATTTCCATGAGATCAATGACATTATCATGACCTGATAACAGAAAGGAACTCTCTCAAGCAGTCTGAGATAACATGAATGTCTCTGCCACCAGATGTGTCTTCATGATTGATTGAATCCTTTGGCCACCTGATGCAAAGAGCCAACTCATTGAAAAAGACCCTGGTGCTGGGAAAAATTGAGGGCAGGAGGAGAAGGGGACAATAGAGGACAAGATAGTTGGATGGCATCACTGACTCGATGGACATGAGTTTGAGCAAGGTCCAGGAGTTGGTGAAGGACAGGGAAGCCTGGCGTGCTGTAGTCTATGGGGTCACAAAAAATCAGACACAACTTAGTGACTGAACAAGTTCCCACCTAGACATTGATCTGTTAATGACATGTGTTATTCTTCCATTTTAAAAGGCACAGTGATGCATCATAAAAATAGTGAGTGAAAAAATAATTACATGTTCCTGAAACTGCTTAGTGGTTATCCTTGAACTATCAAATCATTGCAATGAATTACTTGGTAATATAACTTTTCTTTTTTTAATTTCATGTTAATGTTCCAATTTACTAGTCACAAAAGATCCTGACATCACTGCTACACCAGCAGGGTGGATATTTTAAGCAGTTTTGACAATATAATTATGGTGATTAGGTAGATATTTGCTTCTCATCAGCTAAATGATAACACCTTGTCCTGAGAATCTTAGTTTCTTGGAGGAATCTCAAGGAGTTTTATCAGCAAGCATTATTTACGGAGAGGATGGGTGGGTCAAAGGCCCCTAGGTTGAGGGGCTCACATTCCAGGTTGACATGAGGCCAGTGGTAGTTAAAGGAGACCCTATCCCAAGAATGGCACTCAGGAGGAGCAGATGGTAAGATCATAAAAGCTTCATGTCACCAGGGAGCCTGGTAGCAGGGGGTGTGGTCCCTGAATCAGGGCCCTCGGGACTGGGATTCTCATTTCTTCTTTAGGCTGTGCTGGGTCTGCATTGCCGTGCAGGCTTTCTCTAGTTGTGGCGAGCCAGGGCTACCCTCCAGTGGTGCTGCATGGGCATCTCATTGCAGTGCCTTCTCTCGCTGCAGAGCATGGGCTCGTGGGCTCGTGGGTTTCAGAAGCTGTGCCTTGCGGGCGCAGTAGTTGGGGCTCCCAGGCTGAGCTAGACCACAGCACGAGGGGTCTTCCCGGGTTGGGGATTGAACCCATGTCTCCTGCACTGGCAGGCAGATTCTTTACTACCAAGCAATCAAGAAAGCCCAAGGCTGAGATTCTGCACCACAAGGTCAGGAATTTGGGCCTCTACCATTTCAGTATTAGAACCCAGTATAGCAGGTAGGCAAGTTCCTGAAAGTCTGCTATGTCCCAAGAAGTATAAACCAGATATACTGTGTGCTATTGTGCTGAGTCACTTCAGTCGTGTCCGACTCTTTGCCACCCTTTGGACTGTGGCTCGCCAGGCTCCTCTGTCCATGAGATTCTCCAGGCAAGAATACTGAAGCGGGGAACCCACCTGCCAATGCCTGATATATTACTTTGGCGGTAAAATAAGCAAACAGAATAACTCTTACTTTAAATGCATAGCCTCATTAGCAATTAAGGTAACATTAAGTAAAAGCAACTTCTAATTTACCATAGAACACCTATTGAATAAACAGTACCAAACAGATGCTGTCAGGGATGGAAAGACACATGAGTATACTCTGCCTCTTTTTTCTGGAGAAAGGCAACTCAACTGGATCTACAAAACTATTTTCTTTGACTTTTAAATTATTTCAAATGGAATCACATGGATGAAGGTTTGAGTACATTACCCAGTACTTAGTAGGTCGCAAGGAAACCATGTCTCCTTTAGTTCATTCTCCTGGAAAATCAGCCCGAGGCACAGCCTAAGTGATAATGTTTATCAGGGGATAAAATGTCTGGGTAGCAAGAGGTGGGAGTTTTTGGCTTTTTTGGTTTTTTTTTAACAAAAGAAATATTTTTTTTCATGTTTACCTCTTTATTGTTGTGAGAATGCTTAAGATCAACTGTCTTAGCAAATTTCAATTATACAACACAGTATTGTTGACCATAGTCCCCATGCTGTATGTTAGCTCCCCAGAGTTTATACATAATATTATCCATTGACTACTTTCAGCTGTTGATGCTGATAAACCTAGATGATAGATCTCAGGAAGAGAGGGGTAGTCGCTTATCTAGCTCTTACTGTGTCTTCCTAGACCTCTGGCTGGAGCTTGCTAAGTCTCTACAAATGTCCATTCTCTCCCAGTCTTCCTTGCAGCTATGTATTCAGTTCAGTTGTGTCTGACTCTTTGTGACCCCATGAACCGCAGCACACTAGGCCTCCCTGTCCATCATGAACTCCCGGAGTTTACCCAAACTCATGCCCATTGAGTCGGCGATGCCATCTAACCATCTCATCCTCTGTCATCCCCTTCTCCTTCTGCTCTCAATCTTTCCCAGCATCAGGGTCTTTTTTTTTTTTTTTTTTCATTTATTTTTATTAGTTGGAGGCTAATTACTTTACAATATTGTAGTGGTTTTTGCCATACATTGACATGAATCATCCATGGATTTACATGTATTCCCCATCCCGATCCCCCCTCCCACCTCCCTCTCTACCCGATCCCTCTGGGTCTTCCCAGTGCACCAGCCCCGAGCACTTGTCTCATGCATCAGCCTGGGCTGGTGATCTGTTTCACCCTAAATAATATACATGTTTTGATGCTGTTCTCTCGAGACATCCCACCCTCGCCTTCTCCCACAGAGTCCAAAAGTCTGTTCTGTACATCTGTGTCTCTTTTTCTGTTTTACATATAGGGTTATCATTACCATCTTTCTAAATTCCATATATATGCGTTAGTATACTGTATTGGTCTTTATCTTTCTGGCTTACTTCACTCTGTATAACGGGCTCCAGTTTCATCCATCTCATTAGAACTGATTCAAATGAATTCTTTTTAATGGCTGAGTAATATTCCATGGTGTATATGTACCACAGCTTCCTTATCCATTCGTCTGCTGATGGACATCTAGGTTGCTTCCATGTCCTGGCTATTATAAACAGTGCTGCGATGAACATTGGGGTGCACGTGTCTCTTTCAGATCTGGTTTCCTCAGTGTGTATGCCCAGAAGTGGGATTGCGGGGTCATATGGCAGTTCTATTTCCAGTTTTTAAAGAAATCTCCACACTGTTTTCCATAGCAGTACTAGTTTGCATTCCCACCAACCAGTGTAAGAGGGTTCCCTTTTCTCCACACCCTCTGCAGCATTTATTGCTTGTAGACTTTTGGATAGCAGCCATCCTGACTGGTGTGTAATGGTACCTCATTGTGGTTTTGATTTGCATTTCTCTGATGATGAGTGATGTTGAGCACCTTTTCATGTGTTTGTTAGCCATCTGTATGTCTTCTTTGGAGAAATGTCTGTTTAGTTCTTTGGCCCATTTTTTGATTGGGTCATTTATTTTTCTGGAATTGAGCTGCAGGAGTTGCTTATATATTTTTGAGATTAGTCCTTTGTCTGTTGCTCCATTTGCTATTATTTTCTCCCAATCTGAAGGCTGTCTTTTCACCTTGCTTGTAGTTTCCTTTGTTGTGCTAAAGCTTTTAAGTTTCATTAGGTCCCATTTGTTTATTTTTACTTTTATTTCCAATATTCTGGGAGGTGGGTCATAGAGGATCCTGCTGTGATTTATGTCAAAGAATGTTTTGCCTATGTTCTCCTCTAGGAGTTTTATAGTTTCTGGTCTTACATTTAGATCTTTAATCCATTTTGAGTTTATTTTTGTGTATGGTGTTAGAAAGTGTTCTAGTTTCATTCTTTTACAAGTGGTTGACCAGTTTTCCCAGCACCACTTGTTAAAGAGGTTGTCTTTTTTCCATTGTATATTCTTGCCTCCTTTGTCGAAGATAAGGTGTTCATAGGTTCGTGGATTTATCTCTGGGCTTTCTATTTTGTTCCATTGATCTATATTTCTGTCTTTGTGCCAGTACCATACTGTCTTGATGACTGTGGCTTTGTAGTAGAGTCTGAAGTCAGGCAGGTTGATTCCTCCAGTTCCATTTTTCTTTCTCAAGATTACTTTGGCTATTTAAGGTTTTTTGAATTTCCATGCAAATTGTGAAATTATTTGTTCTAGTTCTGTGAAAAATACTGTTGGTAGCTTGATAGGGATTGCATTGAATCTATAGATTGCTTTGGGTAGTATAGCCATTTTGACAATATTGATTCTTCCAATCCATGAACACAGTATATTTCTCCATCTGTTTGTGTTCTCTTTGATTTCTTTCATCAGTGTTTTCTATGTATAGGTCTTTTGTTTCTTTAGGTAGATATACTCCTAAGTATTTTATTCTTTTTGTTGCAATGGTGAATGGTATTGTTTCCTTAATTTCTCTTTCTGTTTTCTCATTGTTAGTGTATAGGAATGCAAGGGATTTCTGTGTGTTAATTTTATATCCTGCAACTTTACTATATTTTAAGGTCTAGCTTTAAGATGAAAGTTTCTTTTCTTATTCAGGGTATGATGAGGCCAACAGATTTGGCAATGACTGCCACAGTTTGTTATTCCCAGTGCCCAAGAGGAAGGACACACACGGTTCACACGGGAAAGCACCAAGGTGGATCAGGATGCAGAGGCAGCGGGCTAAGTCAGGGAGGGAGACGTCATGTGGTTCCTGGGGGAAAGAACAGGGTGCGTGCAGGGTGAGCAGGCTTAAGATTGGCTGATGTGAATAATTTCCATGGGCTGTGACATAGGGACTCTCTCTGGTTGTCTGGCATGTGGTCCTGGAGCGGTTAGAACAGGCAGATATTGACAGACTCTAGGTTCATCCACATCACTACAACTGACCCAATTTTATTTTTTATGCCTGAGTAATACTCCTTTGTATATAGGTGTACGTATCTTCTGCATTCACCTGACGATGGACATTGAGGTTGCTTCCATGCCCTGGCTGCTGTAAACAGCACTGCAGTGAACACTGGGGAGCTGCTATTGGGCACAGGAAGCCCAGCTCTGTGATGACCTTGAGGGGCAGGATGTGGGGCATGTGGGAGGGGAGCTCAAGGGGGAAGAGATATATGTATACTTACAGCTGACTTATGTTGTACAGCAGAAACTATCACAATACTATAAGCAATTATACTCCTTTTTTTTTTTTTTTCCAAAGAAGGACAGGTGGGTGGTAATCCTGAGTGTAAGAACCACAAAGAGATGGGAGAAGCTGGGGGCAGGGGGGAGGTTCTGGATTGGTTGTTTGCATATAAAAGGTAAACTCACAGCTGAATCCTTTGCTATCTCTGGCAGGTGGCTGACCCCGAAGGGGCAGTCTCTACTCGGTCAGCAAGATCCCAGATGTCAGAGCATCAGAAACACTCCTGGTTACTATAGCAATAGAGAGGGAAGTGACCTAAGAAAAAAGGGAGGAAAAGTACAAAGTGCATTAAGACTGAGAAAGCTGCATTTTCACACACAAAAATGCTGGTGGATTCTCTGTTGTGTGTGAGATGTCCCCAGACACCATGGATTGGAATGACTTATTGGGGTGGGAGACGAGAAGGATTTATTTCCCAGCACCTCTCCATCTCCTATTACTCACTCTGCAAGGGTTACCCTCTGGGTCTGAACCTCACTGCACTCCCAGTTCACATCCCAGAGTCACTGAAGAGCAGAGGGCAAGAGGTTGACAACGAGGAGACAGGTGAGGTCTGCTCCAGCTTTGAAAAGTCAGAGAAGGACCCCAAATGAAAAGGAAACATCTGTGGGTGGAGCCGTGATTCCCCCCAAATTTGTGTGCCGAAGTCCTGTCCCCAAGATCTCAGAGTGTGTCTGTATTTGGAGCTAGTCTCGCCGTAATGCAGTTAAGGTGCAGTCATCAAGGGGGCCTGTCCTACAAGACTGTTGTCCTTGTAAGAGGAGATCAGGACACCGCTGGGCACAGAGGGAGGGTCACGTGAAGAAGCAGGGAGAAAACAGCCCTCTGAAAACCAGAGAGAAAGGGCCCGGAAGAAGCCAATCCTGCCAGCCACCTTGAATTTGGACTTCAAAAACTGTGAGAATATAAATTACTGTTGTGTAAGACACTCAGTCTGTGGCACTTTATCATGGCAGCCCTGGAAGGCTAATACAGAAGCCATTGTACAAAGTTGTTCACAAGCTACAAACTTACAACAGTAGATTCCAGAAAGGATGATTGGAGAACAAAATAATGAATAATTAATAATGAATAATAAATATCTAGCCATTAAAATAAAAATTCTCTACAGTAGGCAGACAATTGTGGGCATTGAATGATGGTGAATAAAAAAGGGAGACGGGAAAATAGAACGTATACACTGATTACAACAAAGCAAAATAAATGTAACTTCTTATGTCTAATAAGATCAGAGAAGATTTCGGAGTGATGGAAAATTAATTCTTTCTCCCCCCAAAGTTGTTTGAATTATACTACAGTTAAACACAGGCATACCTTGGAAATATTGTGGGTTTGGTTGAAACCACTGAAAGCCACTGCCATAAAATGAACATTGCAATAAAGCAAGTTATATGTACTTGATTTCCTAGTACATATAAAACTAATGTCCATCGAGATTATCATACTCAGTGAAGTCGGAGAAAGACAATCATAGTATTTTCCTTATATGAAGAATGTGAAAATGATACACATGAACTTATTTACAAAATAAACTCACAGACATAGAACACAAGCTTCTGGTTACCAAAATGGAAAGGGATGAGATCTATAAATTAGGAATTTAGGATTAACAGATGTCCGTTACCATACATAAAAAAGATAAACAACAAAGGACCTACTGTATAGCACAGAGAAATACAATTAATATCTTGTACTAATCTGTAATAGAAAAGAATCTGAAAAAGAATATACATCTCTATATGTATAGGTACAACTGAATCCCTTTGCTGTGCACATAAAACTAACACAACATAGTAAATCAACTAAACTTTAATAAAAAAATAAAATGAAAAAAGTTATATTTACACTCTACTATACTCTATAAAGTATGCAATAGCATTATATGTACATACCTAAAATTTAAATATGCTTTATTGCTAAAAAATGCTAACCATCATCTAAGCCTTCAGCAAGTCATGATACTTTTGCAATAGTAACATTGAAGATCACTGGTCACAGATCACCATAATAAATATAATGAAAATGTTTACCATCTAATCATCTCATTCTCTACCACCCAATCTATCATTTGTCCCCCTCAAGTTCTCATATCTTTTGTTGCCTTGAATTGTTTTTGTTGCTGTTGATCAGCTTCGCAGTCATGTACGACTCTTTGTGACCCCATGGACAGCAGCATGCCAGGCCTCCCTGTCCCTCACCATCTCCCAAAGTTTGCCCAAGTTCATGTCCATGCATCAGTGATGCCATCTCATCCTCTGATGCCCTCTTCTCCTTCTGTCCTCTATCTTTCCCAGCATCAGGGACTTTTCCAATGAGTCAGCTGCTTGCATCACATGAATTGAATTGTTTTTACTGTTATGCCTACACAGAATATGCAAATTATCAAGGGTTGGTAACTCCGCTAACTGTATTACTTGTACTCAAGTCTGCTTACTTGATCTGTGCAGTTCAGTTCAGTCACTCAGTCGTGTCTGACCCCATGGACTGCAGCACACCAGGCTTCCCCGTCCATCACCAACTCCCAGAGTTTACTCAAACTCAAGTCCATTGAGTTGGTGATGCCATCCAACCAGCTCATCCTCTGTTGTCCCCTTCTCCTCCTGCCCTCAATCTTTCCCAGCATCAGGGTCTTTTCCAATGAGTCAGTTCTTCGCATCAGGTGGCCAAAGGATTGGAGTTTCAGCTTCAGCATCAGTCCTTCCAGTGAATATTCAGGACTGATTTCCTTTAGGATGGACTGGTTGGATCTCCTTGCAGTCCAAGGGACTCTCAAGAGTCTTCTCCAACACCACAGTTCAAAAGCATCAATTCTTCAGCACTCAGCTTTCTTTATAGTCCAACTCTCACATCCATACATGACTACTGGAAAAACCATAGCTTTGACTAGATGGACCTTTGTTGGCAAAGTAATGTCTCTGCTTTTTAATATACTGTCTAGATTGGTCATGACTTTCCTTCCAAGGAGTAAGCATCTTTTAATTTCATGGCTGCAATCACCATCTGCAGTGATTTTGAAGCCCCCCAAAATAAAGTCTGACACTGTTTCCACTGTTTCCCCACCTATTTTCCATGAAGTGATGGGACCAGATGCCATAACTTTATTTTTCTGAATGCTGAGTTTTAAGCCAACTTTTTCACTCTCCTCTTTCACTTTCATCAAGAGGTTCTTTAGTTCTTCTTCATTTTCTGTCATACATGTGGTGTCATCTGCATACTCAGGTTATTGATATTTCTCCAGGCTATCTTGATTCCAGCTTGTGCTTCATCCATCCAGCATTTCTCATGATATACTCTGCATATAAGTTAAATAAGCAGGGTGACAATATACAGCCTTGATGTACTCCTTTCCTGATTGGGAACCAGTCTGTTGTTCCATGTCCAGTTCTAACTGTTGCTTCTTGACCTGCATACAGATTTCTCAAGAGGCAGGTCAGGTGGTCTGATATTCCCATCGCTTTAAGAATTTTTCAGTTTGTTGTGATCCACTCTTTCAAAGACTTTGGCATAGTCAATAAAGCAGAAGTAGATGTTTTTCTGTAACTCTTCTGCTGTTTAGATGATCAAACAGATGGTGGCAATTTGATCTCTGGTTTGTCTGCCTTTTCCAGCTTGAAAATCCAGCTTGAACATCTGGAAGTTCATGGTTCATGTATTGTTGAAGCCTGGCTTGAAGAATTTTAAGCATTGCTTTGCTAGCATATGACATGAGTACAATTGTATGGTAGTTTGAGCATACTTCAGCATTGCCTTTTAGGATGAAAACTGACCTTTTCCAGCCCTGTGGCCACTGCTGAGTTTTCCAAATTTGCTGACATATTGAGTGCAGCACTTTCACAGCATCATCTTTTAGGATTTGAAATAGCTCAACTGGAATTCTGATGCCCACTTGACTTCGCATTCCAGGATGTCTGTGCACTCCTGCATAATTTCTGCATTTCAGGGAATGAGTTCTCATCTCATTGCTGTTTAGTCTCTCAGTTGTGTCTGACTCTTCGGTGGCCCTGTAGCCTGCCAGGCTCCTCTGTCCATGGGATTTCCCAGACAAGAATACTGGAGTGGGTTGCATTGGGTGTTATTGCAACTGGGTAAATTGAAATAAAATGTGTTTGGACAGAAGAGAAGGAATCATTGTTCATCCCTTCCTACTCATATTGCCCTTTGGAAAACTTGAGATGCACTATTTGACAAATCTTTATTGTATGTGCAGGCACATATATGTATGCATATGTGTGTCAGAGACTGCTGTATGTTCATCAAAACACATACCTCTCCCAGACCAGTGGTGGGAGATAAACTCCATGAAGATTTTGGACTTCCACCTTGGTGAAATTGGGTGAAGATAGGTGTCTAAGCATCTGGGGCACATCACAAGGTATAAGCCCCATTATTGAACCATGAGTGCATATGTGCTAAGTCACTTCAGTCGTGTCTGACTCTTTGTGACCCCAAGGACTGTAGCCCACCAGGCTCCTCTGTCCATGGGATTCTCCAGCCAAGAATACTGGAGTGGGTTGCCATGCCCTCCTCCAGGGATCTTCCTGACCCAGGGATTGAACCCGTGTCTCTCGGGTGTCCTGCATCGGCAGCTGAGTTCTTTACCACTAATGCTACCTGGGAAGCCCTAGTGTACCTTGAGTTCCCTGCAGATAAAAGTTGGGCACTGTGTTTGATGGGCCTCTTTGGTTTTGGAAGCAGTGTGTACCACATTTGGGAACACGGTTCCAACAGTTTATTGATGACTAGGAAGGCTGCCAGTTTTGACTGGGGCCAAAAGCCAGAGGCCAAAAGCAACTTCTGCAACAGGATCAGCCTGCTGTAAAGGCGGCTCTGACATGGAGCTATATGACCAGGCAGATTTTAGGTGCCAGATCTATTGAAGTAGACACGAATGCTGTGTGGAGGGCTTGGCAACTTCAATAGGAGAACCACAGAGCCAACCTTTAGGTTTCTGGATCAAAAACACACTTCTATCACAGAGAATTACACACTGTTCAAAAAGAAGCTCCTGCCATGCTACTGGATCTTAATAAAGACTGAGTGTCTGATCATGGGGCATCAAGTGATTGTGTGATTGGAACTGCCCACCAAGAGCTGGGTGTTGTCAGCTGGTCAACCTAGTCAGAAGACTGAGTATATACAGCAATAATCCATCACATGATGAATTGACTCTTAGTCAACAGATAATAAATGCTAATTCTTCTCCTATACAAGTTAGAAGCATTTAGGCTAAGCTCATTTATGATTTAGAAGGAAAGATAAGTTGATTACATTTCAGATGCTATCAAATTCCAAAACACAATGAGTACTGCAGAGGCTAAGAGAAGAGAAAAGAATGCAAGTTTTTGGAAGCAAATGAGATGAGATTTAATATAGATAAAGGTAAGCTAATGCACCAGGAAAGAGTCACAATCAGCATTAATTTAAAGTTGGAACCTGCAATTTGTGGAATAATCATACTGGCAAAAAGCTGAGGATAATAATGTATAATAAATTATGAATTGAGTAATGTGTGCTTATTAGAAAGCCTAAGTCTACCCTCTTGTGGGGTGGAAATAAATATGAACAGACATGGTCACATCATTCTAGGACTCTTCCTGAGACAGAGCTAGAAACTGAGGATGGGTTGGTCAAGGTAGAATGGAAAAGCACAGTGAGGAAGGAGACACGGGGTTCAACTGAGTTTGCAGGGCACTGTGGACTTACACAGGGTTGAGATAAAACACCATGGAGCAATCCAGCAATCCAGTCTCAGAGCACAGGGATTATGACTAGAAGTCAGCAGAAGGTCCTCAGCCAGGTAGGGGGTCAGGGTTGCAGATACACAGCATCAGTGGTGGAGACCTTGAAACTCTGATCAAGGGAAGGTTATTCTGACCTCACCTGAATGAAGGCTTTGGTCACTGAGTGTCAGAGTAGTGATGAATCCCTGGGAGAAGCTGACCTGTCTTTCTCCCCTTTTTGAGGGTAGAGTTTAGGGTTCTCAGGGTCAACAGTGAAAGTGCTTCACGTAAGGGAATCAGCAGAGAGATGCCTTGGATAAAAGCTGGTCATTCCCC
Organism: Cervus elaphus; assembly: GCF_910594005.1. NCBI lineage: Eukaryota > Metazoa > Chordata > Mammalia > Artiodactyla > Cervidae > Cervus > Cervus elaphus. The sequence goes on from NC_057835.1 coordinate 11,141,703, forward strand.
ATGTGACCTCATGTCAGCTGAGATTCCATTCATCTGCAAGTATGAGAAAGCTGGACGCTGTGGCTTATATAAGCATATACCTTGCTTTTTTTCATGAATCAGGCTGTCTGGAGGTTGTCTATTGCTGGCATTGGGAGGAAAATGAAGCCATATGCTTATTTCTCTTTCATGAGATGAAAAAGCATGTGCTGAGTAGAAGGAATCACATGAATAAATGCACAGAAATGTGTAAAAGAATGATACCAGTGGCAATCACATTTTACCATCTACTCAATACACGTGGTCCCTTTCTTCCTTCATAATCAAAGCCCAATTCAGTTTGGAAGCCACATGATCATCTCTGGAGAGACATGTGCTTTCCTCAGCATCCACTGATCTCTAGAAATTAATTGAAAATTTTCCCTCTGATAATATTTTTTCCTAACGAAGGATAAGCACATATATGGCATCACTGGTTCCCCTTACCCTGTCTTTCTGGCTTGAACAAGAGTGTGGTACCTGACATCGTGGCTGCCGTCTTGTGATCATGGAGGAAAGACCAAGATGAATTCGAGGATGTCCATCCTTTGGGATCCAACCTCAGGGTCGCCTGTTCAGAGACCCTTCATGGGGACACCCTCCTATGCTTCTCTGTCCCTTCCTTTCCTTAGCTCCTTCACTGAATTTATTTCAACCTGAAAAAAAACCTTTGTTTTTCAGCATACTTGTATTACCTTTCTCTCTCCCATGAAAATGTAAGCAGTGCCTTGAAGTCAGGGATGGTGCACAGCAGAAGCTAATGAATAAAGGTTAGATATCCAAACTCCTGAAGGCAGGAGTGAGGCCCATAGGACTCAGTCATCTCCAAGGCCCTTTATCATCAAACAACCGACCACTGACCCCTCATATTTCTAGGTTTTTCTTTTTTTTTTTTAATTTTTTTATTAGTTGGAGGCTAATTACTTCACAACATTTCAGTGGGTTTTGTCATACATTGATATGAATCAGCCATAGATTTACACTTATTCCCCATCCCGATCCCCCCTCCCACCTGATTGTTGGGTTCTTAAGACTCTTTTGATCATGACCTCCCAGCAGTAATAATTTTGCATCATAGCTAATTGTGTGTACTTGGTCAGGAACTGTATTGCCTTAATGTTGAAAACAGAAAGAAACTAACTCCCAAAGGGTTGGACACAATGACTGAGCAACTAGCACTTTCACTTTTTCCCCACTTGTTTACAAGACCGATTAAAGGTCTGCAACCTGAAGTCTGAAAAGCCTTTCAGTTGAGGTATTTTGTCCCATGCAATCTGCCATTAAACTATGTCTTACTTGGGAAAATACTTTTAGTAATGATAAACTAATAATATACAAGGGAATATGCTTGTACATTATTATAAAATATATAGCATGCTATGGAAGATATAATAAAATATAATAATAATACAATTAAGCAATAAATCTAGCATGTATACAGCTCTCCAGAGCACACAGATTACCATCACACAGAGTGTCTCATCTATTTACTGTGTCAGCTCTCTAATGATGGTAGGCTCATTTATCACATGAGAGAAACTAGCTCAGAGGGCATATAATTTATCCAGGAATACTCTGCAAGCTAGTGACAGAGCCAGGGTTCAAACCAGGGTGTTCGACTCCTCTCTCAGATAGCTCTCTCCTCGTCAAATGCCTGCTAAGGATGCAGATAATTTAGATGAATCCTTTCTGTCATTCTGGCCATCATCTCTCTCTGCTGTAGCATCCACCTGGGCTCTGTTCATTGCAGTAAAAGCTCTGGAAGTCAGGACAGAGACTCAGAAGGAATCAAAAAGCATGCACAAGTCCATCTCGTTTCATGACCTGGCACATGTTATTTGACTTCTCTGAGACTTGGTTTCCTCATCTGTACGTGGAGGTCACTCCTGTTGGTATACCAAACTCAGGGGCTTGTTGCAAACATGCTTGTGGAGATCCTTAGGCAGTCTGAGCCTCTGGATTTTGTCAAGGGCCTCCTCTCTGCTGGGGATGTCTGCGCTTCTGCTTAGCACACACTAGACATTACTTATACTCACTCACATGTCTCCTCCTGGGCACTCCTGCCGCATGTTATTCTTGCTTTGATTACAGCTCTTCCCCGTCCCATTAATATATGCTTCCTGTACATTATACAGTGCTTGGATGGAGTGGGTGCTCACTAATTATTTCAAAGCATCACCCCCTGTCTGTGTTCTAGACCTGAGCTGTGCTCTGGGTAGTGATCCAATAGCAAGCTCAAATGCTTGGAAAGATATCAGTATTTCCATCATCTGCAAATTTTGGGGGAGGAATCACAACACACGCTCCACAAAGCGAGTATTACATAATGTCCCCCCAGTGGTTTGACTTTCGTTAGGACCCATATAGATCATGGAATTCCATCTCTTAGTCCTGCATTCGGTGGCCTCAGGATTGTGGAATTACAGGTAGAAGTTGGTAGGCAGGTGGCGGAAGATGGCACAGTGCTCAGTGAGGTCATGGACTGGGGACAGAGAAAGGACAACCTTTTTGATTAATGTGCTGGTGAAGACATCAAATGTAGAAGGTGTTACTTGGATACCGTTTCTCAGGCAGCAGGGATCAGAGTGCATGGAGCATGCAGGATTCTTCAGGAGATGCTAAGAGATGCAGGGATATGAGTGAGGGACTGGATGAAGCAAGAGAAAGAGTGAGAGGAGATAAGGTCAGAGAAACTCAGTGTGTGTAGACAGGGAGAGAGCTTAGTCACTAAGTCATGTCCAACTCTTTTGTGACCCCATGAACTGTAGCCCACCAGACTCCTCTGTCCATAGGATTTCCCAGGCAAGAATACTGGAGTGGGTTGCCATTTCCTTCTCCACGGGATTTTCTAGACCCAGGGATCAAACTGGCGTCTCCTGCATTGCAGGTGGATTCTTTACCAATAATTCATGGTGCCCAGGACAAAATGAAAATGCAGAGTTTCTGGTTCAGAAATTACTAAGAATTCCAAGACAGTGACAGCGGAGCTTCAAACCAATCACAGGCCCTTCTGAGCATGACTGTGCGATAGTGTCTGCACACCACGGAGCCGGCCGTGTGTGGGCCCGGCAAGCCACCACTCACTCCTTCACTCACTCGGTGAGAAATCCCCAGAGATTTGAAACTAAGGGGGGTACAGTGAACAGTTTCACTTAAATCACTGAATGTTTGGAGGGGTGCAGCCGGGGAGGAATGGAAACAGAGAGACCAGCTTAAGGGGTATCACTGTCATCAGAGAAAGGGGCAGCTTGAAATACTTTCCTGTCAGATCCCATTTCTTTTTCTTTTCTTTTTGGCCACACTGCACAGCATGTGGCATCTTAGTTCTGCGACCGGGAAATTGAACCTGCAGCCCTACAGTGGAATCCACACTCCTACAGGGGAAGCACGGAGTCTTCTCAGTGGTTAAGACTGTGATTCCACTGTGGGGACATGGGTTCCATCCCTGGTTGAGGAACTAAGACCCCACATGCTCTGTGGTGACGCCAAAAAGAAAAGAAAAAGAAATGGGAACCTGCAGAGGAACAGTCAGATCCGAGGTGCTTTTGGGGGGTAGAGACACAGGGATTTGCTGGTGAGTTGGGTGGAGTTTGAGGGTCAGAGAGAACATGAAGGTATCTTCCAAGTTTTTGGTCTGAGCTGTTGAGTGGATGCTGACGCCGTTTACGGAAACAGGAAAGACTAGAGGGAAAACAGATTGTGTAAGAAAAGAGTCCTCTTGGAACTGATGTTAAAGATGTGGGTCAGACACTCAGGTAGACAGACATGAAGACATGAGACAGACATGGTAAGGACCAGAGATGGAGTTGGCCTCAGTACACGGATGGTCCAAGAAGGCAGCATTCAATAAAAGGTTCCATACATCCTGATGTTCACCACCAACACACAAAGCTATGCTTTTGTGTAGAGTCCCAGCTCTCCTCCTTACCAGCCATGTGCACTTGGACACATTTCTTTGCTCCTTTCCATTCACAAAATAAGAATAAGCATACATATCTCCTAGAGTAGCCTTGGAGATTAAAAGGGATAATGCGTGTAATGTAATGGCCAGCAGGAAGCACTGTATCAGTAGTTGCTATTAATGCAAATAAGTTATCTATGAGATAAGATCAGTTGTCCTGAAATGTGCTTAAGGAAATTTAGTGTGCAAACAGAATGAATTCAACCTTGAAGATAGGCAAGAGGTATTTTCAACTCTCCTCCCCCTTTCCCAGCAAAGGTCAGAGATTTGACTTTATTTAAAGTTAGACTAGGTTAAGAGACCAGACACTCGCATAAAAACTCTTTTTATCTCTTTTCCTTTCCACATAATTCCTGCAGATTATCTCTCTCTCTCTCTTTCTTTTTTTTCTTTCAATACAAGCTTTCAAAGTCCTGGCTAAGGATTCAGACTTCCTGGTACCCAAAAATTAAGCAAAATAAGATATTTGAAAGCCAGAGAGGCTGATCTTGGCTCCAGAAAGTATGAGATGGTCAGAAATATTGGGGATTTGATGTAGGGGTGCTGACTGCATTTGAAATTTGAGACCTGAAAAAAAAGGCATCCTGAGCCAGGAGGAAAGACCAGACCTGGCTCCTTGGAGGAGGCTGGAGACACCCCACCTTTGGGAGCTGAGGGTCCTGGTTCCACCAGGCTCTCCACCAGCCTCTCCCCTTGCTCGGTTCTGCCAGCCAGACCTGCAATCATCTGTGTACCTTCTTTAATTGATTCAATTAGGAAATGTACTAAAAACTTCAGAGAATAATAAACTGTCCATCCAGATATTTGCTTTTAAATTATTCAACAGTAAAAGAAAACTTAAAATGGAAGTCCCTTCATTCCATTCTCCTTCTCTGCTGAGGAAATCAGGGTCTAAAAATTATGCACATCTGACCGAACCACACTTAGATCTTTGGACTCTGTCCACATTTAGCTCCACAAGCGAAACATATTTTTGTTTTGTGCACATTAAAGCACTTCCATATATGTCTTATGCTCATATGACTCTTTATGTAATTTGCTTTCCTCATTCGACATTATGTTGATAAATATGTTCTGTTCATTAATTTTAATTGCCAAGTCCCTCATTTCACAATTTATTTGTTTCTATAAGGAGACAACGTAGGTAGGTTCTTTTCACTTGTCCTTTCACTCACTGTTTCAAGCGATGGCTGCCCTGGGTGTGGACCAGCACCCCTGCGGGGGACTCCGCAGGGCACTCTGACAGCAGACTCACAGCACAGAGACGCTCGCTTCTCTTCCACATTAACAGATGGTACCTGATTGCTTTCCTAATGGTTTTCCTGCTGCACATCACCGCCAGGGATGAAGAAAGTTCTTGCATCTCCATAGTCTATGACTATGAGTTCTTTACTGCTGTGCTGAGTGGGAAAGGCACCTCCTTGGTGCTTTCATTTTATTTCTATGATGGGTGGGACATGTCCCTTTCCAGATCCTTATTTGTCAAAGTCTCTCTGCCTGGATTTTTATTACCTGTAGCCAAATGTCATTTCTAAGGAAGGCAGGCTGTCTGACCAGTGCTAACTGACCAGCCGGGCTTCCCATGTGGCTCAGTGGTAAAGAATCCACCCACCAAGCAGCAGACTTGTGTTGATTCCTGGGTCGGGAAGATCCCCTGGAGAAGGAAATGACAACCCACTCCAGTATACTTGCCTGGAGAATCCCGTGGGCAGAGGAGCCTGGTGGGCTACATGCCATGGGGGTCACAGAGTCAGACGCGACTGAGTGGCTAAACAATAACAATAACTATAACTGACTTGCAAGGGATCACCTGGAACTCAAGCAGGGGAGGGAGGGTGGAGAGAACAGCAGTGGGATCTCAAAGGATAAACTTCATCAGCTTCATGATTCTGCCCAGGGATCTCAGGAATCTTGTAATTTAATTCAATACACGATTGTCCAAGATTAAACCTAACAAAACTGTGTTCTCTGATTTTGGATTCTAGTTTTGACATGTGCTTCCTCCCCACTGCTTACCTCTGTGTGGGGTGCTTGAGGAGTTCTCTGAGCTTGGGCATCTTGCCCAAGACTTCTAAAGAGTCAGTCTGGACTTAAAAGAAACCTCTATGCAGGCCAATCCTGCAAATATTTATCAAGTGTCTACTGTGAACAATTCACTGTTTTCCATCAAATACAATGTATTCCCTTCGAGGGCCAATTAACAAAGTGATTAAAGAAAGGAACAGATGTATCACTGCCTACCTTTCTCTTTTGAGAAGCCCCAAGTCGGGTAGGAAGTGGCAGTTTCTCCTCAGTTCCCCAGTCCCACCAACTGAGTCACCAGGAGAGGTCCCAGAGCCCACAGCCTTCTGTCCCAAACACCTGGCCGTATCCTTGTCTGGGACCCTCCTCAGCTGCCAGCCTCTCCACACATCGTCGGGAGCGCTCCCTCCGTTGACTTCAACCACATTTGGACGTTAAAAAACACAGATGGCATTGTGGTTCCAGGCTAATTGCAGCATATTTCTCTGATAAGCGATTCTCATTATGTGCTCGTCAAACGATTATGAAAATGAGTGGTGGTTCCATCCTCGTGCCTGTCAGCTCTGGTTAATGAAAAATGGAAACAAAAAACTAAAGAGAGGAAAACTGCTAAGAGTGGTCTTGGGACCAGGAGGCTGGAGGTATAAAGAGGAAGGAGCATTTCCCGGCAATCAGCAAGGACGACTCCAGGCAGGACCGGCCACGTCCGCTCCAGGGAAGTTCGGTCTATACTCAGGGACCGAGGCTCCCCAGACCCAGGTCAGGTGGGGGAGCACATATGAGCTGCTCACCCCTGCTCCCCTTGCACCTGATGCCCGGCCTTGGCTTTCTTGGGTGAGCGTTGCCCTTGAGCCTCGGGATGCTGCTCACACGACCTTGGAGCTTTTGCTTTGGCTCCCACATCTCCTCAGGCTTCTCCATCCACCACGGGACCCAGCACAGTCTAGAGGGGGGAGCGCAGGCTGAAGACAGACCACGCAGGCTCCGTCCCAGGCCCACCGCCTGTTAGCCATCGCCTTACGCCAATGGTCTGAGCCCTCCAGAGCTCCGCATGCACACGAACAAAACAAGAAACAGCAGGAGCACTTGTCCGTGTGGCTCCTGTGAGGCTGGAATGGGATGCTGCACCCAGAGCCCTTCGCACGACGCCCGACTCCACACAAGCAGCCAAGCGATGTTGGCCCCGTCAGGCCACAGCTGGGGAGCCAATTCTGCCATCTGCTCATCGCTTAGCCATCTTAGTTGACCAGTAAGCTCCATGAGAGCAGAAACATCGCTCTCAGAGTATGCCAACAGCTCGCACATGAAAGATGTTTAACAAACTGGTATTGAATGAGTAAGTACATTGAGGAAAACTGGCCCTGAGAACTGTGGGCATCCTCATAATAGGAAGATGGAGAAATGACTAACCAGAGATTCTCAGGGGAGTGATGACATGGGAGCTTATAAAGCCATATTAAAAATTGCAAAATAAACTAATACAAACATAGTTCTAAAATTCCAAAATGATTGTCACTTATGTCAGTTAAATAATCTCCCCCATTGAAGCGACTTATTTATGATCATGATTAAAATTTTATAGGAGAAACCTATGATTTTCAGAGAGGTTAAGTAACCTTCCCAATATTGCACAGCTATTAGTTAGCAGGTGTGTGCTGAGTCATTTCAGTCTGTCTGACTCTGTGTGACTCTCCAGACTGTAGCCTGCCAGGCTTCTCTGTCCATGGGTTTCTCCAGGAAGGAATACTGGAGTGGGTTGCCATGACCTCCTCTAGGGGATCTACCAGGCCCAGGGATTGAACCTGGGTCTCTTATGTCTCCTGCATTGGCAGGCAGGTTCTTTACCACAAGCACCACAAGGGGTGAGATGTAAACTTGGGTCCTTTGAACCTCAAACATGCTCTCTTTTTCCATTAAAAGACCCATTTACTGCTGGAAGAGCCAGGGACACTCATGGGCTCGTGGTGATGCTTGCTGTTTGGGGGGAAAAAAGCCAGACAGATATTAAAGTAAACTACTTCCCTTTTGGTCTTTCCTTTCATATTAGGCAGAGTTCAAAGTAAACCAGTTCTTGTAATCCTCTGACGATTTCTCGCCCTTGTGTATTGATCTGAGAAGCCTCTGGAGTACTTTGCTTCCCAAGGGCTCATCAATAAATGAAGAGGCTTTACCATCAGCGGGTCACAGCAGCACAGGGAGCTGAGGGAAACTGGCAGACAAAGGAGAGGTTGGGTGGACTGGGGAGGCCCGGGGGTCTACCCTTACCACGACAGCTCCTGAAGAATTCTTGGCCAGTGACCCTGTCCCTTCTTCCCTCCTTCACACTTTTCCAGTGTGTATCCACATGACATGATGCTTCTTGGCTGCAGCACACGGAGTCTCAGTTGCATGGATGGTGGGCTTGGGGGCCTGGAGGGCCCATCTGGGAGGTCCCTACACGGGGACGCCCAGCCCTGTCAAGCTCCCAGGACCACTGCTGAGCCCCACAGGCCCCCAGACCTGACAGCTTCCCTCCCAGGTCCCTGCTCTGTTTCCCCAGCCCCCTCCTGCCCCCTCTTCTCTCTCCAGAATGGTAGCAGAGCAGCCAGTCCCCCAACCCACTTCTTGTGCCCGGCCACATCCAAGGGCAGGGCCCCTGGCCCTCCGGCCCACAGGACCTCACTTTCCAATGAGGACAGGATGGTGTGGGGTGAGAAGAGCCCAGTGAGGGGAAGGATGAATGCTCCTGAAGGCCAAGCCCCATGGCCCTGCTCTGTGGTGTTGACTCTCCTGGATGAATGCTCCTTATCCTCCTCCTGTTAAACATCTTATTGTGGGCTTGCAGGCAAAACTGGGGCTTATGGGTGAGAAAGGACCAGGAGCCCCAAGCTCCGACCACGTGCCAAGCATTGTGCTGGGTGCTAAGACCAGGATCCACAGAATCCTCAGAAAGATGCAAAACCAGCCCTTTCTGTGCGCATTTTGTGGATGAGGAAGGAAGGTGCGAGGCGCCCAGATGGTGCAGCCAGTGGGTGGTGGTCAGTACTCAAATCCCACCTGCTGTGACCTCATCTCTTTCCATGTGTCCATCCAAGGCCCTCTTGTCCTACAGCTGGGCCCCCCTTACTTGGGGACTCCATTTCTTGAGGGAGGTTTGGGGAGGCTTTCCCCACACTGGTGCGCAACATCTCGTGCCTGTAAAGGTGTGGGAACTTGACTAAAGCGCTATAGGATATGAGAAGCCCGGCAGGACCCTGGGCTGCCAGTGGACTTGACTGCTTTGTTGTCAACACTTGAGAGCAGTCGGGAGTTAGGGAGAAGAGTTTAGACAGGCTGCAACTGGTAACGTGGGTTAGTGGGCTTGCATACGTTTTTAGGTCTTATTTCCCCAATGTTGGTAATTAGCACTTGGAAGTGTGTCTGTGCTGATGGAATTGCCTGCCTGTATTTGTTTCCTGGCTTCTCTGAGAACAAAGGGCTTCTTCCACCCTTCCTGAGCCTGTGCATGTGAGTAAATGGGAATCGTAAAGCATACATTGTAAAGCTGTGTGGTGCTGCAGCGACTGTGAGGAGATACTCCACATCCATGGGCAGAGAAGCCCCAGCAAGACAGTAGGCACTGGAGCAGTCGCTGCCCAGCGCTGGAGCAGCTGTGAGGAGACACCCACATCCCAGGGCAAAGGGGAAGCCCCAGCAAGAAGGTAGGAGGGGCAGAATCACGTTTAGAATCAAACGCCATACCCGCCAGACATGCTCAGAGGGCTCAAACATACTTTGTGCACACCAGGACCCAGGGACCCACAGAGACTGAGACAGAGCTGTGTTTGAGCATCTCCTGAGGAGGTACCAGTCAGCAGTGGACTGCCGCAGGGGCAGGGGCTCTGGGTGCAGCAGACCTGGGTATGGCATAAGCCCTCTTGGAGGAGGTTGCCATTAACCCACCATAGAGCTCAGAACTACACAGGACTGGGGAAACAGACTCTTAGAGGGCACAAACAGAACCGTGTCACACCAGGACCCAGGAGAAAGGAGCTGTGACCCCACAAGAGACTGACCCAGACTTGCCCGGGAGTGTCCGGGACTCTCCGGCAGAGGCGTGGGTCGGCGGTGGGCTGCTGCAGGGTTGGGGGCACTGAGTGGGGCAGTGGTGCACGGGACCTTTTGAGGGAGGTCACCATATCTTCATCACCTCCACCATAGTTTGGCCCCAGGTAAATAACAGGGAGAGAACACAGCCCCACCCTTCAACAGAAACTTGGATTAAAGATTTACTGAGCATGGTCCCGCCCATCAGAACAAGACCCAGTTTCCCCCTCAGTCAGTCTCTCTCATCAAGAAGCTTCCATAAGCCTCTTATCCTTCTCCATCAGAGGGCAACCAGACTGAAAACCACAATCACAGAAAACTAACCAATCTGATCACATGGACCACAGCCTTGTCTAACTCAAGGAAACCATGAGTCATGCCGTGTAGGGCCACCCAAGATGGACAAGTCATAGTGGAGAGTTCTGACAAAATGTGGTCCATTGGAGAAGGGAATGGCAAATCACTTCAGTATCCTTGCCTTGAGAACCCCATGAACAGTATGAAAAGGCAAAAAGATAGGACACTGAAAGATGAACTCGCCAGGTCTGTATGTACCCAATATGTTACTGGAGATCAGTGGAGAAATAACTCCAGAAAGAATGAAGAGACAGAGCCAAAGCAAAAATAACACCCAGTTGTGGATGTGACCAGTGATGGAAGTAAAGCCCAATGCTGTAAAGAGCAATATTGCATAGGAACCTGGAATGTTAGGTCCATAAATCAAGGCAAACTGGAGGTGGTCAGACAGGAGATGGCAAGAGTGAATGTCGACATTCTGGGAATCAGTGAACTAAAATGAACTGGAATGGGTGAATTTAACTCAGATGACCATTATATCTAGTACTAAGGGCAAGAATCCCTTGGAAGAAATGGAATAGCCATCATAGTCAACAAAAGAGTCCAAAATGCAGTACTTGGTTGCAATCTCAAAAACAACAGAATGATCTCTGTTCGTTTCCAAGGCAAACCGTTCAATATCACAGTAATCCAAGTCTATGCCCTCAACCAATAATGCTAAAGAAGCTGAAGTTGAATGGTTCTATGAAGACCTACAAAACCTTCTAGAACTAAAGCCCCCAAAAGATGTCCTTTTCATTATAGGGAACTAGAATGCAAAAGTAGGAAGTCAAGAAATACCTGGAATAACAGGAAAATTTGGCCTTGGAGCACAGAATGAAGCAGGGCAAAGGTTAATAGAGTTTTGCCAAGAGAACGCACTGGTCATAGCAAACACCCTCTTCCAACAACACAAGAGAAGACTCTACATACGGACATCACCAGATGGTCAACACCGAAATCAGATTGATTATATTCTTTGCAGCCAAAGATGGAGAAACTCTACACAGTCAGCAAAAACAAGACCAGGAGCTGACTGTGGCTCAGATCATGAACTCCTTATTGCAAAATTCAGACTTAAATGGGTAAAAGTAGGGAAAACCACTAGAACATTCAGGTATGACCTAAATCAAATCCCTACAACTATACAGTGGAAGTGACAAATAGATTCAAGGGATTAGGTCTGATAGACAGAGTGCCTGAAGAACTATGGATGGAGGTTTGTGACACTGTACAGGAGACAGGGATCAAGATCATCCCCAAGCAAAAGAGTGCAAAAAGGCAAAATGGTTGTCTGAGGAGGCCTTACAAACAGCTATGAAATGAAGACAAGCAAAAGGCAAAAGGGATAAAAGGAAAGATATACCCATTTGTATGCAAAGTTCCAAAGAATAGCAAGGAGAGATTTTTTAAAAAAGCCTTCCTCAGTGATGAATGCAAAGAAATAGAGGAAAACAAGAGAATGGGAAAGACTAGAGATCTCTTCAAGAAAATTAGAGATACCAAGAAAACTTTTCATGAAAAGATGGACTCAATGAAGGACAGAAATGGTCTGGACCTAGCAGAAGCAGAAGATATTAAGAAGAGGTGGCAAGAAAACACAGAAGATCTGTACAAAAAAGATCATCATGACCCAGATAATCACAATGGTGTGATCACTCACCTAGAGCCGGACATCCTGGAATGTGAAGTCAAGTGGGCCTTAGAAAGTATCACTATGAACAAACCTAGTGGAGGCGATGGAATTCCAGTTGAGCTATTTCAAATCCTAAAAGATGATGCTGTGAAAGTGCTGCACTCAATATGCCAGCAAATTTGGAAAGCTCAGCAGAGGTCACAGGACGGGAAAAGGTCAGTTTTCATTCCAATCCCAAAGAAAGGCAATGCCAAAGAATGCTCAAACTCAGTACAATTGCACTCATCTCACATGCTAGTAAAGTAATGCTCAGAATTCTCCAAGTCATGCTTCAACAGTATGTGAACCATGAACTTCCAGATTTTCAAGCTGGATCTAGGAAAGGCAGAGAAACCAGAGATCAAATTGCCAACATCCATTCTATCATTGAAAAAGCGAGAGAGTTCCAGAAAAATATCTATTTCTGCTTTATTGACTACACCAAAGCCTTTGACTGTGTAGATCACAACAAACTGTGGAAAATTCTTCAAGAGATGGGAATACCAGTCCACCTGATCTGCCTCCTGAAAAATGTGCATGCAGGCCAAGAAGCAATAGTTAGAACTGGACATGGAACAACAGACTGGTTCCAAATCAGGAAAGGAGCGCAACAAGGCTGTACATTGTCACCCTGCTTATTTAACTTATATGCAGAGTACATCATGAGAAATGCTAGACTGGATGAAGCACAAGCTGGAATCAAGATTGCTGGGAGAAATATCAATAATCTCAGATATGCAGATGACACCACCCTTATGGCAGAAAGTGAAGAACTAAAGAGCCTCTTGATGAAAGTCAAAGAGGAAAGTGAAAAAGTTGACTTAAAACTCAACATTCAGAAAAGTAAGATCATGGCATCTGGTCTGATCACTTCTTGACAAACAGATGGGGAAACAGTGGCAGACTTTATTTTGGGGGGCTTCAAAATCACTGCAGATGGTGACTGCAGCCATGAAATTAAAAGACACTTACTCCTTGGAAGAAAAGTTAGGACCAACTTAAACAGCATATTAAAAAGTAGAGACATTACTTTGACAACAAAGGTCCATCTAGTCAAAGCTATGGTTTTTACAGTAGTCATGTATGGAAGTGAGAGTTGGACTATAAAGAAAGCTGAGTGTGGAAGAATTGATGACTTTAAACTGTGGTGTTGGAGAAGACTCTTGAGAGTCCCTTGGACAGCAAGGAGATCCAACCAGTCCATCCTAAAGGAAATCAGTCTCGAATATTCATTGAAAGGACTGCTGCTGATGCTGAAACTCTGATACTTTGGCCATCTGACGCAAAGAACTGACTCATTGGAAAAGATCCTGATGCTGGGAAAGATTGAACGTGGGAAGAGAAGGGGACGATAGAGGATGAGATGGTTGGATGGCATCACCAACTCAATGGACATGAGTTTGAGCAAGCTCTGAAAATTGGTGATGGACAGGGAAGCTTGGTGTGCTTCAGTCCATGGGATCGCAGAGTCAGACACAACTGAGCGAGTGAACTGAAAGCATACGTCAATCCAGGGCAAATCTGAGATGAACCAGACTTTCACCTACAGGCAAATGCTTTGTGGGGCACACTTCTGGCTTGATGGTGTGCTGCATGTGGCCTTGAGGCCATTCAGCACCAGCTCTGGGTTCCCATGCAGGTTCAGCCTCTTCCTAACACTGTGCCCTTTGCAGGAGGCTAACCTCTCTGAGCTCTAGTTTTCTCATCTGTAATATGGCGATAAATACATAATCAAAGATAATAGGTGCAAAACCCCTGACACAAAGTGAAAAGTGAAGTTGTTAGTCACTCAGTCATGTCCCTCTTTGCAACCCCATGGATGATAGCTCTCCAGGTTCTTCTGTCCATGGGCTTCTCCAGGCAAGAACACTGGAGTGGGTTTCCATTCCCTTTTCCAGGGGATCTTCCCGACCCAGGGATTGAACCGGGGCCTTCTGCATGACAGGCAGATTCTTTACCATCTGAGCCACCAAGGAAGCCCCAAAGTAGGCTATTATTAATACTATTATCATATTTTATCTTGGTATAGTAGTCATGGTTCTACAGAGAATCCAAACCAACAGGTTAGATATAAATATGGATATAGATACACACACACAAAAACACAAACACACAGATTTAGTCTAAGAAATTAGCTCATGTGATTATAGATGTTGAGAAGTCCCAAGATCTGCATTTAGCACACTGGACACCCAGGGGATCTGGTCATACAGTTCCAATGAAGGCCAGTAACCTCAGGGTCCAAGAAGGCCAAGGTCTTTTTTGGCCTTCATACTCTCAGTTCACGTATGAAGACCAGGAAAGATCGATGTCCCCATTCAAGCAGTCCAGCAGGAAGAGTTCCCTCTCCCTTGATGGAGAAGGCACAGTCTTTCTGTGCTATTCAGGCCTTCACCTGATTGAATGAGGCTCACCCTAATTAAGGAGGGCAATCTGCTTTATTCAGTCCAGCAATTCTGATGCTAATCTCACCCAAAAACACCCACCCAGAAACTCTCAGAATAGCATTTGAACAAATATTTGAGTATCTTATTGCCCCATGATATTGATACAAAATCAACCATCATACTTGGCACGGTCCAGTTAATTAGCAGTGAGACCAGATGGGGAGGAGCCAATGGCTGGCTCTGAAGCCCACACTCTAGAAGGAGAGATGCTGAGAGGAGGCAGTTGCAGCCACAGAGGGGAGTGGCAGGCGATGTGATCAGGCACTACTGGGACCAGAAGGAGAACCTGCCAATGAAGAGACTTGGGTATTGGCTATTGAGAGTGGAAGCACACCCAGGAAGCCAATGTGCAAGAAATAGTTGAAGGGATATTGGCATAGGGCTTCCCAGATGATTCAATGGTAAAGAATTCACCTGTCAATGCAGGAAATGCAGCAGACACAGGTTTGATCCCTGAGTTGGGAAGATATCCTGAAATAGGAAATGGCAACCCACTCCAGTATTCTTGCCTGGGAAATCACAGGGACAGAGGAGTCTATTGGGCTACAGCCCCTGGGGTCGCAAAGAGTTGGACATAACAGAGCATGCACATGCATGTGATGATGTGTGCTTAAGAGCACTGAGTGTATCTGCTGCAGATGCCTGGACCAGGGAGGCTCCTCAGAGAAGGTGACATGTAAAGATGAGAAGGAGCAAAGATGAGTCTAACAGGCAGAGGAAGCCAGACATTAAGTGGAGAGGACAGGGTTCTGCAGAAACTGAAAGAGCCATGGACAGTGGTAGACTGGAAAAGGGTGCTGGTAAAGTCTGCTTTATCCTTCCTGTTTTATAAAAGTGACAGGGGAGGAAGCGGGAGGCTCAGAGACACTGAATAACCTGCCCAGTTCACAGAGCCAGCAAGGCCACAGACTTCAGTTCTGATTGCGTGAGCAATTGGGGGTGAGGGAGGAAGGCAAGACCATGCTGTCAGAGGGGTGTCAGGGACTAGAGACACAAGTCAGGGAGGCTAGCAGAAGAGAACGGGCAGGAACACCCTGATTCCCGCTCCTCCCACTCCTGACCCGGGGAGCCTCCTGGGTTGCTGTGGTTCTTTCTTAGGGCAGGAAAAGCTTCTCAAGTACAAGGATGTAACTGAACAGACATGGTTATAAATAAAGCGACCAATACCATAGCAACAGGGAAAGCAAATGAAATGCGCCATCTTATTGTAAAGGGCAAAACCTACACTATATACAACAAGCCAGCACCTCCTTCCTCTTCCCAGTGTTTTCCTACAAAAACATCTCAGACTTCACATGCAACAGGCCTGTCTCCTCCACCGAAGCAATTCTGATACAGAACTTATACATATCTTTGTGCCCGTCTCTTTGTGTGTTCAAGTGTTTAGCTACATAAAGGGCCTCCAGCTCTGTACATCGAGATATACATTAAATTGTAGCTATATCTTGGACTTCAAGGAGATCAAAGGAGTCAATCCTAAAGGAAATCAAACTTTGAATATTCACTGGAAGGACTGATGCTGAAGCTCCAATACTTTGGCAAAGAGCCGACTCATTAGAAAAGACCCTGATGCTGGGAAAGATTGAAGGCAGCAGGAGAAGGGGATGACAGAGGACGAGATGATTGGATGGCATCATCGACTCAATGGACATGAGTTTGAGCAAGCTCCAAGAGACAGTGAAGGGCAGGGAAGCCTGGCGTGCTGCAGTCCATGGGGTCGCAAAGAGTTGGACATGATTTAGCAACTGAACAACATCAACAATACATAGTATGCCTTCCCCAAAGGCTCAGTAGTAAAGAATCTGCCTGCCAATGCAGGAGACTCAGGCTCAGTCCCTGGATTGGTAAGATCTCCTAGAGGAGGAAATGGTATGGCAACCCACTGGAGTAATCTTACCTGAAAAGTCCTATGGACAGAGGAGCCTGGCAGGTCACAGTTCAGAGGGTCTGAAAGCACAAGCACACATATTATATCTCTGCAAAATACTAAGCTATAAAGATTAGGTTCTGTGGCAGATTATATTTTCCAAAGATAGCAACAATATTTGTCTACAGGAGACCTTGACACTCTTCTCCTTGACCTGTAGTAGATCTACACCTCCTCCCTTTGAATCAGGAAGGGCTTATAACTGCTTCACCCAATAGAGTGTAGTGAAAGCAAAGCTTTGTGACTTCTGGGGATAAGCAAGAAAAGTCCAGGCAGCTTCCACCAGTTTCTCTTGGGATACAGGTTCAATGAAGGGCCAGCCCTCATGTAAAAGTTCAATTTCCTTGAGGCCACCATGCTGGAGACACCATGTACTGATGCTTCAATCAAGAGTCTTGACTGAGCTCAGCCTTCTGGTCACATGTGCCAAAACGTCAGACACTTGAATGAAGCTATTTTGGATGCTCCAAACTACAGCATCCACCAGCCAGGTACCAAGAATAACCGCAGGTGATGCTGCAGAAAACAAAGCGTCAGCCAGGTCCTGCCCAAATTTGGGACCCAATAGATTCATGAAGCATAATGATTATCATTGAAGTCACTGAGTCTGGGAGTAATTACTTACACCACACTAGAGAAGGGGGACAGGTACCCACATAAATGTCACAAGAGCCACCAAGGGCACAGCATGTGTCACGCCCTATGCTGAGTCTTGACATTCATCATCTCCTTTTAGCCCCAAGTCAGCATCATAAGGTAAGAACCACAACCTCTCCACTTTTTTCCAAAGTGCAAATAGACTATAATTTATCTAACTTCTCTCATTGTTGGGTATTTAGATTGTCACCAGTTTCCTTTTTTTCAGGAAAAAAATAATGGGACTCTATTATGCATACTCTTGTGTAACTTGCCATTTTCAGTTAACATATTTCCAAGTCAATACATACAGATCTATATTACCATTGTAAACGTCCATGGCCCACTACGCCAGATGGATTTACTTTAATGCATCTAACCAGTCCTCCTGGGGATGGATATTTAGGTTGTTTAAATAATTTTTTTTTGTACCATTACATATAATGTTTTCAAGAACTGCTTTGCACATTTATCTTTTTGCTCTGGTATAATTATTTTCCTAGAACAAATTTCTACACATCAATAGGCTGAGTTCTGCAAAGGCAGTATTTAAATTTTTACAATAGCATATATGAGCTCCTATTTATCTAAGCCATTGACAATATGGGAATTTCTCCACTGATTTTCACTGTGTTCATGTGCTGAAGCTGAAGCTCCAATACTTTGGCCACCTGATGTGAAGAGCCAACTCATTGGAAAAGACCCTGATGCTGGGAAAGATTGAGGGTAAGAGAAGAGAGTGGCAGAGGATAAGATGGATAGATGGCATCAATGACTCAATGGACATGATTTTGAGGAGACAGTGAAGGACAGGGAAACCTGGTGTGCTGTAGTCCATGGGATCACAAAGAGTCAGACATGACTTAACAACTGAACAACAACCACTGGCTTCAATTTCTACCATAAGCACCCTTTAAATGCTGGTTGAAAAGACCCCCTTGAAGTCCATGCCTTCTGTCGGCTCCCCTCACCGTGATAAGGGTGGTTCTTCCATTGCCACGGGCCTGAGCTTCAGTGGCTGCTGCCGGCACCTCCAGCTATGGTATCACTTATTTGTGAAGTTGGTTTTTGTTGTAGCTGAAGAAGCATCCTTGGCAGCTTCCTGAGCTGAAGATGCAGGTGAGGCTTCTGAAGTTTGAACGCCGGGGTTTTGTGAGTTCCAACAGCTCCACCACAGTCTTGTCCCCAGGGCTTTGCCTTTCCCGGCCTCACAGTTGCTCAGACCTGTGTAACAGGCCTGGCTTGAAAGTGAAAGTGTTAGTCACTTAGCCCTGTCCAACTCTGTGTGATGTCATGGACTGTAGCCTGCTAGGCTCCTCTGTCCATGGGATTCTCCAGGCAAGAATACTGGAGTGGGTACCCATCCCCTTCTCCAGGGGATCCTCCTGATCCAAGGATTGAACCTGGGTCTCCCACATTGCAGGCAAAGTCTTTACCGTCTGAGCTATCAGGCATAACTGGCATGGCGTACATAGCAAAATACGCCCCTCAGTTGTGCATTTCCCTGTGGTCCTGGCATGTGCCTCTGATGGTCCACCTCCCCCCTTAACTGTAAATTCATTTCAGAATCATTCTACTGAATTTGAACTTGCTTCCTAACTGGGCTCCTTTCCTATCATGCCCCCTGGCTGAGTTTTCTCTCTCTCCTTTTCTTTTGATTTGCTCTCTTACTGATAAGAAAATTTGTTTTTCAAACACTGTCTGTATGTTAACTTGTAAGCACAGCACAACAAAACAGATGGAGTCAAGAAGATCTAGACTTTCCAGAACTACCCAGTTTCAAATGAATCTTGACCACACATGCCCCTCGGAGTTGTACATTCCCCCTAGCAATGGCTCCTCCATCAGGGCAGCCTCTAGCCCGAGCCTTGAAGTCATCGCTCATCAACTGTCTGTTCTCTTGGAATAACCATGTTTTCACTGGGCCTCAGGCCCATACACGATTTAGGTGTGCCTGCTCAGGGCACACTTTTCTACTCTTTTCCCCTTGGATCACACTTAATACTGCCAACCTTCTCAGGTTACCCCTTTTGACTCTGTCTATAGATGTGTGTGACCACTTGGTGTGGCTCTTCTGGAGTACAAGAAGAGCTTGCTCAGTTGTTCCAATGACGGTCTCCACCTGTGGCTTTGAGAATGAGCTTCTACGTACTTTCTGGACCTGGAATCCCTTCTGAGAGTCACTCTCTTCTGCACCTTCAGTATTAGATTTATTTGATCTTTGATCCCTGCCACTTCTTACCATCTAGTAACAATTAAAACACATCCTTCCTGTTGATTACATCTTTCAGAATGTTTGGGATCATCCCGACCCAGGGAGCCAACCCTTGTCTCCTGTGTCTCCTGCATTGGCAGGCTGATTCTTTACCACTGTGCTCCTGGGAAACCCCCATGACCTCCTTCATTTTCCTTCCCTGCTTTGGTAATAAATCTGAGGCACATTTTCAACTAGTTAATCCTGTTGTGACTCTGGAGGCAAACAATACTTAGAAAGAGAAAGTTCCTTACACAGAACACTTAAATATCTTCCTCATCCATCACATTTGTAAAACTGTTATCACATTGTTTCCTATTTCAACATGAAAAGTTGACACAAACCCTATGTCACAGGGACCCTGCTCCTTTTTCTGGTTCTTTTCTGGTCTCTGATGATATCCAGCAGCTTGTGGCAGACAGAGCAGCAATCTGAGTCTCTGAAATCTAAAGCCATGACTGGACCTAGGTGTCTGTGTGGGGAGCAACTGATTATGAGTCGAGTTTGCCCCATTTAGGGCGCAACCTTCTTACATTACTGCCTCTGGAGCTCAGATGGAATTTGGCTGATTTTCCAATTTGAAGTTCTGGCTTATGGTCCTTGCTGAGAAACACAGTAAAAGAAGCAAAAAAATTATTCCTCCCACTGTCAGCTGGAAAGGCCATAAACTGAAGCTCTGTCTGTTCTGAGGCAGGCCTTCCCCGGTCTAAATGACTCCCTTTGTCCCACAAGCAGAGGCTTGCCTCATGGGTACCTGCTCAAGTCAGAATCAGCCAGCAATGCATGAGCATCAGGACTCACTCATGGTCATGGTCCAGAGTCACATGACAGTCGTGGGCATGCACGCAGGAGAGGACACTGAAAACCACAGGTGAAAACCCTGCGGGACATGCCTGAGGCATCTTGGCCATGCCGGCAGCAATGTCTCCCCGCACTGTTTTGGACTCCAAATGATCATTCCAGTGCCCATTGGTTCCAGGCAAAACCTTTCATATGTAGGATTTTGAGGTGGGGGGGGGGGCATTAAATAATAACTATGTACTCTCAGAGTTTGAAATAAACCAAGAAATGACACATAGGAGTCAGACAAATGGAAATCAAGCATCAGCTCTATAACCAGGCTGACTGATTTGGAGATTGTAGCTCCAATGTCCTGTCATAATCTGGGCTTCCCACCCCCTTCTCCTCTGCCACATTGAACATGACCATCTCAGTCTCCAGGCCTCCTCATCTCAGCAGCCCAGGCATTTGCTGCTTCTCTGACTTTATCAGATGGATAAGCAGAAAATGTGGGTCTCCCAAGGCCTCCAGAAGGCCCAGTGACTTCTCCCCATCTCACCCATCAGAGCACTGACTTCCACTCCTGAGTTCCCTGGAGATGGGGCTTAGGGCTGGAGGAGGGGCAGAAAGATGCCTCTAGTAGACACTCAAAGAATGAGACTAAGTGTTCCTAACACTAGTCCCAAGGGACTGCTGCTCTGTTTATGCCTCATTAAAATGCCAGTGCTGCACGAAGAGCTCAAAACACCCTCCAATAAACAGTAGGTTGAGCAAGAGACAGAGAAACAAAAAAGGATTCGAGAAGTACATGAAAACTTTCTACCTTACATGCCTGCACTGCTGCTCAAGCCACAGGGCTCCTTTGCCCTACCACATCCCGCCAGAGGCGCCCCCACTCTAGCTCCATGGAATTGGTACATCTGTCTGCCTGGGAGAACCCGGGGGTGGAGAAACCTGGGGGTGAGTCCCCCAGGACAGGGGAAGAAGTCCAGAGCTCAGAACGAGGGCGAACTCAAGTAGGGTCTCATCGGGATAAGAATTGGGTTGGGACAGAGACAGGAGGAGTGTTTCAGACTGATGACAAACTCCTGCTGTGGCAGAGGCTTTGCTTTCATTGATCGGATGAACATAATAGTGGGTTTACTGGACTCACTGGGGGCTTCTGGGTGGCACTAGTGATAAAGAATCTGCCTGCCAATGCAGGAGATTTAAGAGACGTGCATTTGATCCCTGGGTCAGGAAGATCCCCTGAAGGACTGCATGGCAACCCACTCCAGTACTCTTGCCTAGAGAATCCCATGGACAGAGGAGCCTAGTGGACTGCAGTCCATGGGGTCGCACAGAGTCAGACACCACTGAAGTGACTTAGCACACAGGCATTGAGCTCATTTAAAGAATCTTTGTTATATAGATGAGGAGATGGAGACCAGAAGTGGTAAAGAAAGTTGTCCAAGGTCACATAGCCCTGTCTCCTGACTCTCAAGCCCATGCTCATTAGTTAACAGGAGGCATCTTTTGATCAAACTTGGCAAAGCCGCCATGACCCTTCTGCATTACTTCATCACACAGAGAAGAGCCAGGGGCAGTCTTGGTCTCCTGAAACGCTCCATAACTGACATGCAAATGACCTCCCACCCTGACCCTGAGCATGATCACACATTCATAAAGAACACACGTATGTATACACAGATACGCTCCCGTGTTTGAAGTGGGTAAGAGTCCTTCTGGCATAAGCTAAAAGGGAATAAACAAATACATGGCATATAACATCCTCAGTAATGGGAAAACAGATTCTAAGTTGGATTAAAGGAGAACAAAATCTTAGAGCAGGAAGAAAACCACTTGAAGAAAACGTCACGGAAACAGCATCCGCCCACTTCTTGCTGCTTCCACTCTCTTCCCCTTCAGCTCGGGCCAGCTGGCATCTCTCTCAGCTCCACCTGCCATGGCTTCAAGGTCCCGTTTGCAATTCTCTGCCAAAGTCCCCCCTCGGTCCCTCAAACCTGTGCCTGGGGGAAGGTGAGGCCTTGACATGGCTCTTCCCTGAAGTGCACATGCCTCACCCGCCTGGTCATTCATGTCTTAAATACCATCTTCTCCCAGTGGTTATCACTGCTTATCTAGAAACAGTTTACAACATAATATTATACAAGTTTGGGGAGTGCAGGGAAAGTACATACGAGAGTGGTAATCCCTAGGAACCAACAAGACCCCCATTCAGATATTTTTCCATTTGGACACTCAACGTGAAATGGTGATGGTGGTGGTTTAGTCACTAAGTCACGTCCGACTCTTGTGACCCCATGGTCTGTAGCCCACCAGGCTCTTCTGTCCATGGGATTCTCCAGGCAAGAATACTGCAGCGGGTTGCCATTTCCTTCTCCAGGGGATCTTCCTGACCCAGGGATCAAACCCGCATCTCATGCACTGCAGACAGATTCCTTTTCTGCTGAGCCACCAGGAAAGCCCCACGTGAAATGGTAAATAGCCAAAGAGTAAAAAAAAAAAAGTTTATTTTGGACCCAGTATTAGAAGGAGTAGATCACGTCTGGTGGCTATAGCAAAATTCTAAAGGATAACATTAGACTGTAATGATGGACTCACACTGAAAAGATCATTTTTTTTTTTTAAAGCTCTTTGACTGTGCTCTGTTGCATGTCTTAGTGCCCTGACCAGGGATCTAACTTATACCCCCTGCAGTGGAAGCAAAGAGTCTTAACCACTGGACCACCAGGGAAGTCCCAAGATCACAATTAATAAGGAAATAGGGATAATCCAATATGCTGAGTGAATATAAGCATGAAAAGTCAATGACTGGCACAGGTGGGGGAAAGGAGAGACCCATATGCAAAGTATTTTTTTAAAAGTATGGGGCTGTGCTATAGTGTAGGGGATCTTAGCTTCCTGACCGGGGATCAAACCTGAGCCCCCTGCTGTGGAAGCATGGAGTCTTAACCACAGGACCACCAGGGAAATTCCGAAAATTTTTTGAATCATAAAGTTTAGGAAAGTATTTTTCAAAAAATTTACCAGTGTACATTTCCACCAGCTTTAGGACTTTCAACCTTGTAATCCACTTCTAGAGCACTCTCTTAAGTACATAATAATAGATTTTGACAGAGATATGTATATATAAAAGTACTAAATTAGTGCAGCATTCAAGTAGTAAAAAATGAAAATAACCCTACTTTCTAATTATAGAAATATTCAACTGAATACTATGCTTCATTAAATGTCACATTTTCAAAGAATATTTAATGATGGAGCAAAATCTTTCTGTTTTACAACGCTGTCTTTCTAACTCAAGTTGTGCCACTAACGACAATATTTGAGGCTTCATGGAAAAACTGTGGGGGCAGTTAGGAGGTAAAACACATCAGTCAGTCAATCACTTTCTCAGTCTCCGTATGAGGTCACCCCGAAGCATCCAAGTGTCCCAGAAGGAGGCCAGGAAAGGGCATTTGAGGGGAAACGAGGTTTCCTGAATCAAGCCTGTCTCACATGAATATTGGGCTATCGATGCCATTTCCATTGTCAGTGACCCCCAGTACAGAAGATGCTACAAGGCATCATTTCCTTTAATGTTTATTCCTCAAACTCCCCCAATATAGAAATCATTTTAAGCAACTGTCAGTTTTCCAGACGCTTTTACTTGCAGCTTGCAGACTACATCAACAAAGTGATGCACTCATGACTCTTCCTGTATTCATCACCAATACCAGTGCAAACTAGGCCCTCTGCTTTTCCTCGTGGTCTCTCCTGTGGTCATCTGCAGACCTGCTCTCAGGAAAGAAGTTTAAGGTGATAGACTCTAGTGGCACCCTCTGCTTCAGTTCCCAGGCATACGAACTAAGGGGAGGTCAAGAAGGGGTTGAGCCTCTAATGGCAAAATACCAATGAATTCCTGGGGCAGGGTTAATTAAATATGCATTCAATCCTAGGACCAAGCTTACAGCTATCAGAATCAAGATATTTTCAAGGTGAGACAGCTTTAAGAGTCTTTTTTTACGTTGGTTAAGGGACTATTGAGGAATGATGAAGAGCACAGGCTTAAAGTCAGACTAGAGCTTGTTTGAATCCACTCTATCACTCATCACTTAGATGCAAATTTGGCCAACACATTTCACAGATTTTCAGAAAAAATGTCATGTGAAAAATAACACTATCTACTTTCCAGCAACAGGGGCAAGGTTAAATAAAGTAATGCATACAAATGTTTAGTGTACTGACCTATCAACTTAGCACTTAATAACTAGGATCCTATCTATTGTAGCATCATTATGAGAGCTAGTAGATCCTGGACCCCAACTTTAAACAATGGGGGACGGGGACAGGAGTATAAGCAGAGGATTAATTGATGAGAAAAGTCATTTTTACAATGTGACAAGGGATGAGATTCAGAGGTTTGCATCACTTTTCAACACATAACAGCAATTACTTGCCAGTCAAGGCCCAGACACTCTCGTCCAGGGAGTCTAGCTTTTCCCCTTGCCTCTGACTGTGGTCATTCCTGTAGATTTAGTGCTGGGGGATTGGAGTAAAAGGGAGGAATGGTGCAAAGGACACACATGGCAGAAGATGATGTTCTGGGAAGAAAGTTCTTGAGAAAAGTTTGCATCTTGGCTCCACTTCTTGCTTTTGCAGTATGACTCAGTTTTGGTGAGAAAGAAGCGTTTTGGCTGCTCCTCAAGAACACAGCCTGTTGTCGACGAGGACTTGGGACAGCGTGCTCTCCTTCTCTCTGAAGACCCGCTGTCCTCTCTACCCGAATCCGTCTGCTCTGGCTCAGGAAGGAATGCTAAGCCCAACACGTGTGTGTCAGATATGCTGCAGGGTGTCTGCCACAGCCCAGCCATCTGTGACAGCCGGATCTGCCAACCCGTCACCACGCAGGGAAATCCACTTCACATCCTCCCCCTCATACCAATTGGAAGTTCTCTTCTCTCTGATTAACCTCTCCAGTAGTGGGGGTGGGGAAGGGGGCTGGTGACCAAGGCAGCCGTATCTGCAGAGTTAGGGTTTGAAGAATTCTTGTTCACAAATGAGAGTCTTTGTGAGACAGTTGAATTTTGGGGAGAGGATAAAGCACACAGGTCAAGGGTGAGAAGAAATTCAAAACAGGTATTTCACCCTGGGAGTTTTCAAAGTATTGATGTCTGATTCTACTCACAGAGAAGCATGAAGGTTATGTGCTCAGTCGTGTCTGACTCTTTGCGTCCCCATGGACTGTAGCCTGCCAGGCTCCTCTGTCTATGGGATTTCCCAGGCAAGAATACTAGAGTGGGTTGCTGTTTCCTTCCCCAGGGGATCTTCCTGACCCAGGGATCGAACCCATGTTTCCTGCATTGGCAGGTGGATTCTTGACCACTGAGCCATCAGGGAAGAGATCCTGGCACAATTGATAGAAAGTATGGCCTGGGCATAGGGATTTTTATGGGTGATTTTAATGTAATGCAAACTTTGAAAGACATTGGTCAGGAAAAGTGCATCTCAAACTTTAACTTGCTTGAACGTCACCTAGGCATCTTGCTGAAATGAAGATTCTGATTCAGTAGGTCTGGGGTTGGCTTCCTTGGTGGATCGGTGATACAGAACTCCACCTTCCAATGCAGGAGTTGTGGGTTCGATCCCTGGGTCAGGAAGATTCCCCTGGAGAAGGAAATGGCTACCCACTCCAGTATCCTTGCCTGGGAAATCCCATGGGCAGAGGAGCCTGGTGGGCCACAGTCCACGGGGTCAGACACAACTTAGCGGCTAAACAGCAACAACAGGGCCTCGGGTCAGCCTCAGCCTCTTAATTTCTGATGAGCTCTTAGGCAATGCTGGTGCCACTGGTCTGTAGAACACACTTTGAGCTATGAGGTTCCAGATTACAGAATCCTTCAGCCTGAAATTCAGCCTCCTTCTGTGTCTGCCCAGAGAACAAATTCAAGACTCAAACTTAAGTATCCTCTGAGTCTCAAAGACCTTCTTGCATCTTATGTCATCTCCTTGGCCTCAGAAGTGACCACACCTTCCCATGTGCCCTTACTTGAACTGACATGGTTCTCTGTCCCCTTGAAATCCAGCAAAATTCAAGCTTTCTTCTGCATCTCCTGTGTAGTCAGGGCTCCTAATTGTTTACCGAATCAAGGAGCACAGTCCACGGGCTCTACTTATCCTGCTTCATTTCACTTTATAACTGTTAGGATTATTTGCCTATTATCTGTCTTCCTCCACTAGAATATAAGTGCCAAAAGGAAAGGGACTTTTCTCTTCTTGTTCACTGTCTATTCCTGGTGTTCTAGCACATTGTATATGCTCAGTAAATATTTGCTGGATGAATGAATGGATGTTAGACAAGGCATATATCTAAGGTTACTGTCTGCCCCTAGACGATCAGCCACTTGTCATTTATTGGGCTGAGAGAGATGGGGAGTGTAGTGGGTGCAAGAAATTAGGCAAATGCAGAGCTGTCCAGACCCACTTGTATATGTTTTCCATTTCCTTTTATAATTATTTTTAAATTA
The DNA here is from genome assembly GCF_910594005.1 of Cervus elaphus. Taxonomy (NCBI): domain Eukaryota; kingdom Metazoa; phylum Chordata; class Mammalia; order Artiodactyla; family Cervidae; genus Cervus; species Cervus elaphus. Next base: position 11,168,333 of record NC_057835.1, read on the forward strand.
AAGTATATTTGATGTACAATATTGTGCTAGTTTCAGGTGTATAGCACACAGATTTAGTCATATATACATATATGTGTGTGTGTGTGTGTGTGTGTGTGTGTGCATGCTTCACTTCAATTGTGTCCGATTCTGTGTGACCCCATGGACTATAGCCCACCAGGTTCCTCTGTCCATGGAATTCTCCAGGCAAGAATACTAGAGTGGGTTGCCATGCCCTCCTCCAGGAGATCTTTTCAACCCAGGGATCAGACCTGTGTCTCTTCCACTGCCTGCACTGGCAAGTGTATTCTGTATATACATACATAGATATATATTCTTTATCACATTTTTTCTCTTATATGTTATTGTAAAATATTAAGTATAATTCCCTGTGCTATACAGTAGGTCCTTGTTGGCTCTCTATTTTATTTGATTTATTTTAAAAATATTTATTTACTTATTTACTTGGCTGCACTGGGTCTTAGTTGCAGCATGCATGATCGTCAGTCTTTAGTTGCAGCATGTGGTATCTAGTTCTCTGACCAGGGGTCATACTTGGGCCCCCTACATTGGGAGTGCGGAATCTTAGCCACTTGGCTATTAGGGAAGTCCTTACTTATCTATTTTATATATAACTATGTGTTTATGTTAATCCCCAACCAGAGTTGTCTACACAGTGCCTGGCACATAGCAAGCACTCGACACATCTTAAAAAATAATTTTTCTCTGCCTTACTATAAGCCTTCGATGCGTCTGTAAGCCTCAAGGTCAATGTATTTACATCACTACACCCACCCACCAGCCATCTACCCATCCATTTATCCATGTATCCATCCATATGTATTTTTTTGGTAAATGTCCAACAATAGAGAAAAAAAAAATTAATTAGGCAAGTGAGTTTACTGATGTTCTTTGTTCAATTGTTAAACATTGCAAATGTGTTTTTAAAAAATCCTTCTCTTTGGTAAATGAAAAACGTAAGTTCCAAGATCAATCAGAAAAACACACTTTACAGGTCAAAGATACAGAGGCAAGTCCACTCTTGTCAGCATTTTCTTAGCATAGATGTGCATATTCTTCTTTGTTGATTATGAACCTGAGTCAGTCAAATGAAATGCCTCGCTTGCTCATGGCAGAATTCATCTCAGCGCTTTCCCGGGCAGAGTGGAAGGAGTGGGGAATCAGAGACAGGAAAGAGTATTAACTCCCCAGGCAGACCCAATGTAGGGCCCTGTGGAGAGATGTTATTGACTAGATGGTTCTGCAGAGACCTGCCAAAAATAGGATTTGGAGTAATAGGGATGAACAAGGCTTAGCCAGACAATCATTCTGTATTGCTCAGTGGCCCAAAATTGTTCCCTGAGATGTGCTTTCCAGTTATTTGTCCAGATTTCTATGATCTTAACAGATTGCTCCTGGGTAGAAAATAGCTTGACTTCCCCAAGCTCTGACAACCCTTAATTCGTCCTCGTTAATTCTTTTGTAGCCTGTGTGGATTCCAGAGGGAAACACACTTATCTGGCTGTCTGATTCAGGGGATGATTGCCTCCGGATTGCTCAAGAAGCTGTACTCAGGAATATTAATGCGCAGGACGTTAGAGGCAGAGACTTCTGTTTCTCCTGGGTGTTTAGCCTTTGGAAACCAGAAAAACCAAGCTGACAGTGTCTCCAGGGGACAGACGGGACACACGATCTCACCCACTGGTAGCCCAGGGATGAGGGACAGGAAAGACAGAGGAACATCATTTGAGCCTTGTCAGGGTGGAGGATTTTGCAGCTTCCAGGATCAGTGAGGTAGAGGCTGGCCCTCCATTCACCTCTCTGCTTTCTGAGATCGCATGTGTCTTTATATACTTCTTTAAGATGCCTAAACTTTTTATTTTCTATTAATTTTAATTGGAGTATAGTTGCTTTGCAATGTTGCATGAGTTTCTGCTGTCCAGCGAAGTGACTTAGCGATGTGTCTGCATATATCCCCTCTGTTCTTAATTCCTCCCCATTCAGGTCACCACAGAGCATTGAGGAGAGTTCCCTGAGCTATGCAGTAGATATTATTAGTCATCTATTTTATACATCAAGTGTTATACATGTCAATCCCAGTCTCCCAATTCATCCCCCCCTTGGTATCCATAATTTGTTCTCTACATCTGTGACTATTTCTGTTTTGCAAATAAGTTCATCTGTAAGATTTTTTTTTTTTGTGGGGGGGGGGGGGGCGGTTTCCCAGGTGGCGCTACTGGTAAAGAACCTGCCTGCCAATGCAGGAGACCTAAGAGACTCAGGTTTGATCCCTGGGTTGGGAAGATCCCCTGGAGGAGGGCATGGCAACCCACTCCATTATTCTAGCCTGGAGAATCCCATGGACAGAGGAGTCTGGCAGGCTACAGGCTATAGGGTCGCACAAAGATGGGCATGACTGAAGCGACTTAGCACATATCATTTTTCTAGATTCCACATCGAAGTGATATTATACAATATTTGTTTTTCTCTTTCTGACGTAATTTCACCCTCTGTGACAGTCTCTCAGTCCATCTACTTCTCTGCAAATGGCATAATTTTGTTCCTTTTATAGCTGACTAACATTTCATTGTATATATGTACCACATCTTCACCATTCCTCTGTTGATGGACACTAAAATCTTTATTTTAAAAAATTGCCTGTTTGATCATTTTGGCTGCTAAGTCAGAGAAACTGAAAGCTTGCCTTTGCTCCATCACTAACCAGGGGCCCAGCCTGGCTAACCCTGTTCACTTCTCTGCACCTGTTAGCTCATCTCTACAGTGAGAAGGGACTCAGGATAGTGGTCACAACTACAGACTCCATCTTCACACCAGCTCTGCTTCTTAGTAGTAGGATGACCTCTGGAAGTTTCTCAACCTCTGTTTTCTCATCTGTAAAATAGGGAGCTCCATAATACCTTGTAAGACGGTTGTAAAGATTAAATGCATCAATATATGTAAAGTGCTCGGTATGGTGGCTGACACATGTTAAGTGAGACAGAGACATTTGCTATTTCTAAGAACAGAGGACTGCTGTTTAAAGTTCTTTCCTTCTAGATTTAAAGGATGAGTCATTACCACATGACTGTGGTATATTTTTGGCTGCCTACCCAACATTCATTTCCCTATTTTCCCTCTCCCAAAACCTCCCAAATATCCTCTGAGGAAACACCCTTCAGAACCCCCATGAGACCATGCAATACCACTTTAGATCACATTGCGTGTAGGCCGAGTCGCTCAGTCATGTCCAACTCTTTGGGACCCCATGGACTGTAGCCTGCCAGGCTCCTCTGTCCATGAGATTTCTCAGAAAAGAATACTGGAGTGGATTGCCATTTCCTTCTCCAGGGGATCTTCTCGACCCAAGAGTCACCAGGGAAGCCCTATCTAGCTGGATATATAGATGTACATATCCATTATATCTCCTTAGCTCTCCTCTAATGACAAGGATAGAAGTCATTCAGCAAATCTATTAAAAGTAAATTGCAAAAAGAAATTGGCCAAAGCATCCTAGTTAACATGAATAAAATCTACCCCCACTACTCTTTTACCAGGTTGTTTCTGGTGCACTTTATGAGATGTACCATATCAGAAAAGATCTCCTTTCCATTCCCATCTGTAGTCTCATTTTGTCATGGTTTTAAAAATATATATGAAGCCAAATCTGGGCACACAGATTTTCTGGCGGGCATGATGATGGTCTGTATTATCCACAAGGCAATTTACAAAGAGACTCCATATTCATTCACTGACTTTATTCTTATGATAACATCCAGGGGCCCCATTTAAGGAGAGAAAAAAAAATGAACCTCTGAACAATACTGAGCTGAGATTCTTGGAAGTCTAGTGATCTGTCTCACTAGAGGGGGAGGTAAGGCCAGAATCTAAAACACGACTTCCTCCTTTCTGAAATTCTTTTTTCATTGGTTTTCTTGGAAACTCACACTCTTCTGTTCCTTTTCCTAACCTTTAAAGTCAGTGGCACCCCACTCCAGTACTCTTGCCTGGAAAATCCCATGGACGGAGGGGCCTGGGGGGCTGCAGTCCACGGAGTCGCTAAGAGTCAGACATGACTGAGCGACTTCACTTTCACTTCTCACTTTCATGCATTGGAGAAGGAAATGGCAACCCACTCCAATGTTCTTGCCTGGAGAATCCCAGGGACGGCAGAGCCTGGTGGGCTGCCGTCTATGGGGTCGCACAGAATCGGACACGACTGAAGCGACTTAGCAGCAGCAGCAGCAAAGTCAAGGGTCTAGGACCATTCTTGTTCCTCTCCTCCTTGTACATCCTCCCATTAAATTAACTCATTTGATACAATGGCTTTCCAGGCTCTCTACTTGCTGGCTGATACATTTACTGTCTGTATTCTCATTAGAATGTAAATTTCAGTAGGGTAGAATTTTAACTATTCAATTCTGTATCCACAAAGTCTAAAACAGTACCTGGATTTCATTTCCTTTGGATATATGCCTGGAAGTGAGATTGTGGAATCATACAGTCATTCTATTTTTAATTTTTTGAGGAACGTCCATACTGTTTTCTGTAAAGACTGCACCAATTTACATTCCCACCAAACAGTATACAAGTGTTTCCTCTTCTCCACATCCTCACCAAGACTTATCTTTTGTCTTTTTGACAATAGCTGTATATGCTTATACATACATAAAATATAGTAAAATATTCAGCCTTAAAAAAAGAAGGAAATCTTCTCATTTGCAAGGACAGGAATGAAACTAGAGAATGTTATGCTAAGTGAAATAAGCCAGACTCAGAGAGACAATTCCTTCATGATCTCTCTTACATGTGGAATCTCCAAAAGTAGAATTTACAAAAGCAGAGAGTAGAACACGGTGACTTCCAGGGACAGGAGGGTGAGGGGAGTGGGGAGATGCTGGTCAAAGGGTAGAAGTTTTAGTTATGCAGGATGAATAAGTTCTGGAGATCTAAGATTCAGTATGGTGACTATGCTTAATAATAGTGTATTGTATACTTGAAATTTGAGAGCAGATTTTGTGCTCTTACCACAAACATACAAAATGGTAATTACGTGAGTTGACGGATATGTTAATGAGCTTAATATGATAATTATTTCACAATGTATACATATATCAAAACCACATAATATACCTTAAATATGTACAGTTTTTATTTTCCAGTGATACCATAATAAAGCAGGGAAAAACAAAAGAGTTTCTGGAACTTAGCAGGCATTCAATAAATGTGTGAGGGATGAATGAATGTATAAGTTCAAATACAAAGATCTTGCTTCAAACTGTATCATTTCTGAGGTCTGCAGTACAGAACAAGGCTACCACTTGAGTGTGACTTACATTTGGGGCTAGATAATTCTCTGTTGGTGCGGGCCTGTTTGATGTGTTGTTGAATGTTGAAGAATCCCCAGCCTCTTCCTACTAAATGCCAGTCGAAATGCTCAGTTATGACAACAACAGAAAAAAATCTTACCAGTCATCACAAAATTGCCACAAGAAGACAAAATTGCCCTAATAGAGAACAACTGGGATAGTGGAAAGTCAGTCTTACTATAAATAGTAACTAAAGAGCCTCTTAATGAAATTTAAAGAGGAGAGTGAAAAAGTTGGCTTAAAACTCAACATTCAGAAAACTAAGATCATGGCATCTGATCCCATCACTTCATGGCAAATAGATGGGGAAACAATGGAAACAGTGAGAGACTTTATTGGGGGGGGCTCCAAAATCACTGCAGATGGTGACTACAGCCATAAAATTAAAAGATGCTTGCTCCTTGGAAGAAAAGTTATGACCAACCTAAACAGCATATTAAAGAGCAGAGGCATTGCTTTGCCAACAAAGGCCCATCTAGTCAAAGCTATGGTTTTTCCAGTAGTCATGTATGCATGTGAGAGTTGGACTATAAAGAAAGCTGAGTGTGGAAGAATTGATGATTTTGAACCGTGGTGTTGAAGAAGACTCTTGAGAGTCCCTTGGACAGCAAGGAGATCAAACCAGTTCATCCTAAAGGAAATCAGTCCTGAATGTTCATTGGAAGGACTGATGTTGAAGCTGAAACTCCAATACTTTGGCCACATGATGCAAAGAACTGACTCACTGGAAAAGATCCTAATGCTGGGAAAGATTAAAGGTGGGAGGAGAAGGAGACGACAGAGGATGAGATGTTTGGATGGCATCACCGACTCAATGGACATGAGTTTGAGTAGGCTCTGGGAGCTGGTGATGGACAGGGAAGCCTGGCGTGCTGCAGTCCATGGGGTCGCAAAGAGTCAGACACGACTAAGGGACTAAACTGAGCTGAACTGATAAAATGAAGATCAGGGTCCCAGTTCTGTAACTGTGTAACACAGTTCCCAGCTGTGTAACAAGTAATTCACCTCTCTGTGCCCCAGTTTCCTCAATTACAAAGAAAGGATTAGAATAGATACCCCATACAGCAGTGGTGAGGATTAAATGAGTTAGCAAATTCCAAAATAACCAGTGTGGTATCCAGTTAGTATTCATTTCCCTCTTGGCTCTGGGACTGAATTCCTTTCTGTACCAAGGTTTCATGACTCATTTTGAGTCCCTTACTCTCTTGGTTTTGTCTGACTATTCTTGCCTTGACCCTGGACCTTCCTTCTTTGTCCCTAGTACCTGGGATCTTCTGTGCCTGTCCTTTGAGCTTTCTCTTACAGCCAACCTTCTAGCCACTGGATATTCAGTCTCCATTCCGAATCCCTCATCTGGTTCTGGAACTACAGCTCCATCTCAGATATTTTCTCCCAGGCTTGTTCCATCCTTGAACCTCTCCCATCCTATCACCTTTCCAGCCACCTGAACTAAGTCAAGGTTATTTTCACACCAGCACTCATGTTGGTGGAGATGAGGAGCAAATCAACATGCCTGGGTCTGTGTCATCATTACCCACAATACACAAAGGCAGTTACTTCTCTGGGCTCTGGACTTCTCATCCCATCAATTAGAAGAGAAAATTTATAAGTTGTTAGTTGGAGTTGCCTTTTTCTTTGACCATGAGATAAATACCTATTGGCCTTCCTAGAACCAGCTGAATATCAAGTCTCCTTCCAATTTCAACACTGTATGTCCAGGTTTCAAACATGGGAGTGAAAGAATAGTAAAGGGTTAAGAAAGTTAAGAGTTAAGGATTAAGAATAGTTACAGGTTAAAGTTAAAAACATTTTAAAATTATGGTTTCCTCTCCTGTCCCTCAAACCTGGACAGCATATTAAAAAGCAGAGACATCACTTTTCAGAAAAAGGTCTGTATAGTCAAAGGCATGGTTTTTCTAGTAGTCATGTACAGACGTGAGAGTTGGACCATAAAGAAGGCTGAGCACCAAAGAAATGATGCTTTCAAATTTGATGCTAGAAAAGACTCTTGAGAGTCCCTTGAACATCAAGAAGATCAAACCAGTCAATCTTAAAGGAAATCAATCCTGAATACACATTGGAAGGACTGATGTTGAAGCTGAAGCTCCAATACTTTGGCTACCTGATGGGAAGAGCCAACTCATTGGAAAAGACCCTGATAGTAGGAAAGGTTGAAGGCAAAAGTAGAAGTGGCCAGCAGAGGAAGAGATGGTTGGGTGGCATCACTGACTCAGTGGTCATGAGTTTGGGTAAACTCCGAGAGGACAGAGGAACCTGGCATGCCGCAATCGATGAGGTTGCAAAGAGTTGGAAACGACTTAGTAACTGGAGTTGTCTTTATCTAGTTGCTTAGATAACTCCTGTCCTTATCTAGTTGCTTTCTGGTGATGGTGTGATACATTGAATAGGATTCAGGTTTTGGGGTCAGATGAACTGTAGGGAATCTTCACTCTGCCACTCACCAGCACTAGACATACAAACTTAGTTATGTTAGTTACTCATTCTGAGCCCTCAACTCTCCTTTGTTTTCTACCAGAAACAGCTCCAATGAGGGCTGTATGTATTGAGTTGGCCAAAACGTTTGTTCAGGTTTTCAAAACTCAAACAAACGTTTTGGCCAACCCAGTATAATGTATAAAAATCCCCAGTGAACAGCATCTAGCACAATATGGGTCTTTGCTAAATGTCATTTTCTCTTCCCATCACATCCTCAGTCTGGTCCCTCTATTTAATCCTCCCACATGAGCAAGAATCCTAGTTCTTTAATCTTTACATTTTCCTACACTGTATTCTTGCATATTGCTTTTGCATAGCTATGACTTGATTAAGCATCTATTGGATTAAATGGACTTGAAATCTGACATGCTATAGGATAGGAAATAGAAATAAATCATATTAAAATATGGGCTTCCCAGGTGACTCAGCAGTAAAGAATCTGCCTGCAATGCAAGAGACACAAGAGACGAAGGTTCAATCCCTGGGTCAGGAAGATCCCTTGGAGGAGGGCATGGCAACCCACTAGAATCCCATGGACAGAGGAGCCTGGTGGGCTACAGTCCATAGGGTCATAAAGAGGTAGACATTACTGAAGCAATTGAGCACACACAAAAAATATAGTAGAAAATAATGAAAAAAATATGAATACAGAAGAACCAGAATGATACCGAGAAATTGGCCTGAGAATTCAATCCATGCTGTTTTCAATAAGGCTTTGTGTGGGTGAGCAGTGATGAAGAGCAAGGACTTTGGAGTGAGATGGAGCTGGGTGTGGAGTCGGACCAGTCCAGGACCTAACAGACTATCTGTCACACAACAACTGTTTCTAATAATAAATACTTAATGAAGCTTGTTACATATTTTAATATACTGGACTCTATGTCACAAGCAATTATTTTACTTCTCTGAGACTTGATTTATTAGTCTGTAAATTGGGAATAGTAACGAGAATGAGATGAATTAATGCAAATAAAGTGGCCGAGTGCCCAGTGCACAATCTGTGTGTAACACATCATAGATGCTATCATTGCAGTTTCTGCTTTACCTTGGGCTAACTGACATTGCTGTTTGTGAACATGGTTAATACAAATCCCTGGATGTTGGTAATCATATTCCATGGCACATGGGACTGACTTTCAGAACACTGAAGCTAGAAAGAACAGTGAGGTATAAATCAGACCAGCTCAAAAGCCTGCAAGCTGACAATGTTGGGTAAAGCACCTTGCTTTTCTGATTCTCTGTGTCTAAGTTTATGGAGTAGTTGTGCTCTGGGATCTTTTCTATTTCTAAAAATCTTTGAGTAGGGCTAATTGAACTTGAAGGGTTCTTCCATGTTTAAAAGTGTATGATTAGAAGAGTAGGTTCTGTTTCCCTAAATATTGGTCAATGAAATTTAAGTGCATGTGTTTGGTTTGGGGGCAAGGGAAGGGGCACTGAAAAGAGTGTTAGTCACCAAGAGGAAAGGGAAAGGGGAGTAATACATGTTGACGATCTATTAAACCAAGAATATGTGTGTCACATGCCATGTATTTTACATATTCCCATAAAAACCCTGTCAGAATTGAGTTCCAAGCTCTGCTATGCCCATAAGGGAGTTAAGACTGACTTCTTGTTGTTCAATCCCTAAGTCGTGTCTGGCTCTTTGAGACCCCGTGGACTGCAGGCTTCTCTGTCTTTCACCATCTTCCTAAGTTTGTTCAAACTCATGTCCACTGAGTCGGTGATGCCATCCAACCATCTCATCCTCTGTTATCCCCTTCTTCTCCTGCTTTCAATCTTTCCCAGTATCAGGGTCTTTTCAAGTGAGTCAGCTCTTTGCATCAGGTGGCCAAGGTATTAGAGCTTCAGCTTCAGCATCAGTCCTTCTAATGAATATTCAGGGTTGATTTCCTTTAGAATTGACTGGTTTGATCTCCTTGCTGTCCAAGAGACTCTCAAGAGTCTTCTCCAGCACCATAGTTAGAAAGCATCAATTCTTCCATGCTCAGCTTTCTTAATGGTCCAACTCTCACATCTGTATATGATTATTCAAACCAAGAATATGTGTGTTACTCATCGTGTATCTTATATATTCCCATGAAAACCCTGGCAGAATTGAATTCCAAGCTCAGCTTTCTCCATAAGGAAGTAGTGATTGAGAGATGCTGGGATAAAATCCCAAGAGGAAAACCTTTTTTTTTTTTTCCCCTTCTGTGCTTCCCCTACATCAAGCCTCCTCAGGAAGTGCCTGGATTTGCTATTCAACTGGTGTGACTCAGGACCTCCTAGCCTGCTTCCCTCCAGTCCAGCCTCTGTGATGATGAGAGTAAGATCATTTCATCTTCCTTCAGGAACCTAAGACTAGCCCTGAGGGAAAAGTCCAAGCTTCTCAGCACAGTTTCTAAGGCACCAGGTTATATCTCCTGCCAACTTCTCCAGCTATATTGTCACTTTTACTTTTTCATCTATATTCTTTGAGCACCTTCCTCATCCTAGACATTTTGCTGGGCTGCCTCCACAATGGTAAGAAGTGATTCTGATCCTTTCTTATAATGTAGTAGGGTTATGTATGCCATAATCAACTAACCACACAGAAACCTATCACTACTATCTATCTATCATCTATTTATCTGTCATCTTACCTATCATCACCACCTATTAACAATAGCAACATTTATTAAGCACTTATGATCAAGGAACTCTTTGAATCACTTTAAATGACTGTTTTTTTTTTTCCGCTTAAGCCTTCCAACAAGTCTATTAGATAGGCATTTTTATTTCCATTTTCCAGGTAAGAAAACTGCCTCATTGACAGTTTACGTTTCTTGTGCAAGGTCACACAGCTCAGAAGGGGCAAGGCTGGGATCGGTCCCCAGGAAGTTGCCTAGACTCTTCACAGCATGCTACTACTCCAGTGTATGGTTACAGAGGGTGGTAGGTACCTGGAAGAAAGACTTGGACCATGATCTGTGTGCAGTTAGTAATGGCAAACCTGAGGAAACAGTTTTTGCAAAGTCATCTTTTCACCTGACTGCCCTCTTCCTTCACCCATTATGCACACTGGCCTCTGACAGAGATGAACCGCTGGGTGCTCTGTACTCTCTACAGCCTTTCAGTTGTTCTGGAGGCTTCCTCTGCATTAGAGGCCTGTCCCTCTTCAACAGGCTAACATCTGCTCATTCACTCATTTGCCAAGTAATTATTGGAGCTGCTATTGTGTCAGACACTGCTAGAGTCTGAGTCTACGGAGATCAACAGACATGACCTCTGGCCCCTGGTGCTGACCTTCTGGAATGGAGATGGACATGCAAACAAGCACAGAATGGATAAGACCTTAGCATGATGGGCTGTGTGGATGAAAACAGTGAAAAAAAAGAGAAACACAGCCTGCCTGGTCCATAGAACATTGTGTGCTAAGTCACTTCAGTCATGTCTGACTCTTTGCGACCCCATGGACTTCTCTGATGACCCTGCCAGGCTCCTCTGTCCATGGGATTCTCCAGACAAGAATACTGGAGTGGGTTGCCATTTCCTTCTCCAAGGGGATCTTCCCGAGCCAGGGATTGAACCCACATCTCTTATCTCTCCTGCATTAGCAGGTAGGTTCTTTACCACTATCATCACTTGGGAAGTCCCATAGAACATTGCCACCATTTTGAATAACAAAAATACTATATACAGTCTATATTTTTAAGCCTAAGATCAGTTTTAATTGTTACCAGATCAATAATCTGAAAGCCTCTAGTGATTCTTTTTCTCAGTGCAATACATTTTGTCTTCCTACTCCTTCCATCCATCCCCTTTCTCCTTCCTCCCTCCCTTCTTTCTTCCCAATTATCCTTCAGAGGTGATGTGAATACCTCCTTTGCTTTCTCCATGCCAGGCACTGTTCATCCTTCAAAACTCAGTATGAGGCCTTCCTACAGAAGGCCCTTCTTCTTTCGTGTGTGTTTTTTAAAAAGGATTGTACACCGTGATCAAAGGGGATCCATTCAAGGTAGGCAAGGATGGTTCAACATTCACAACTCAATCAGAGCGGAAGGCCCTTCTTGAACCAAAAGTTTCCAAAAAGGTTGAGTAGGGTCCTCTTCTTTCTGCTTCCACTGTATCCTATAAAAACTGATTATGAGGCCACAGTTGGAGGGTCTGTTGTCTGCCTACCCACTAGACTATGTCCTCCCTGGGGGCAAGGACTCTATAGATAGAGTTGGAAACAGTGCCTGCACATGCAGTAGACGTAGGTGCTCAGTAAATATCCATTGTGTGTGTAAATAAGTTAAATTCAGGACGATACCACCATGGAAAATATGCAGACAAAAAGGGCTTGAATAGTATTCTTGCAATCTGAAATTCTATGAGATGTAAATTATCTGGTTACTTATGCAAAGATGGGCACAATAAAGGACAGAAATGGTACGGACCTAACAGAAGTAGAAGATACTAAGAAAAAGTGGCAAGAATACACAGAAGAACGATACAAAAAAAGATCTGATCTTCATGACCCAGATAATGACGGTGGTATGATCACTCACCTAGAGCCAGACATCCTGAAGTGTGAAGTCAAGTGGGCCTTAGGAAGCATCACTACAAACAAAGCTAGTGGAGATGATGGAATTCCAATTGAGTTATTTCAAATCCAGCTGTGAAAGTGCTGCACTCAACATGCCAGCAAATTTGGAAAACTCAGCAGTGACCACAGGACTGGAAAAGGTCAGTTTTCATTCCAGTCTCAAAGAAAGGCAGTGCCACAGAATATTCAAACTACTGCACAATTGTACTCATCTCACACACTAACAAAGTAATGCTCAAAATTCTCCAAGCGAGGTTTCAACAGTACGTGAACCAAGAACTTTCAGATGCTCAAGCTGGATTTAGAAAAAGGAGAGGAACCAGAGATCAAATTTCCTATGGTTGATTCATGTTTGACAGAAAACAAAATTCTGTAAAGCAATTATCCTTCAATTAAAAAATACATAAATTTAAAAAATTGGCAACATCCATTGGCTCACAGAAAAAGTAAGCGCATCCCAGAAAAATATCTACTTCTGCTTCAATGACTATGCTAAAGCCTTTGACTGTGTGGATCACAACAAACTGTGAGAAATTCTTAAGGAGATGGGAATACCAGACCACCTTACCTGTCCCCTGAGAAACTTGTATGCAGGTCAAGAAGCAACAGTTAGAACTGGTCATGGAAAAACAGACTGGTTCCAAATCAGGAAAGGAGTACGTCAAGGCTGTATATTGTCATCCTGCTTATTTAACTTACACGCAGAGTACGTCATGAGAAATGCTGGGCTGGAGGAAGCACTAGCTGGAATCAAGACACCACCCTTATGGCAGAAAGTGAAGAGGAACTAAAGAGCCTCTTGATGAAAGTGATAGAGGAGAGTGAAAAGCTGGCTTAAAACTCAACATTCAAAAACTAAGATCATGGCATCTGGGCCCATCATTTCATGGCCCATAGATGGGGAAACAACAGAAACAGTGAGAGACTTTATTTTGGGGGGCTCCAAAATCACTGCAGATGGTGACTTCAGTTCAGTTCAGTTAAGTTCAGTTCAGTCGCTCAGTCGTGTCCGACTCTTTGCGACCCCATGAATTGCAGCACGCCAGGCCTCCCTGTCCATCACCAACTCCCGGAGTTTACTCAAACTCATGCCCATCGAGTCGGTGATGCCATCCAGCCATCTCATCCTCTGTCATCCCCTTCTCCTCCTGCCCCCAATCCCTCCCAGCATCAGGGTCTTTTCCAATGAGTCAACTCTTCACATGAGGTGGCCAAAGTATTGGAGTTTCAACTTTAGCATCAGTCCGTCCAATGAACATCCAGGACTGATCTCCTTTAGGATGGACTGATTGGATCTCCTTGCAGTCCAAGGGACTCTCAAGAGTCTTCTCCAACACCACAGTTCTACAGCCATGAAATTAAAAGACACTTGCTCCTTGGAAGAAAAGCTATGACCAACCTAGACAGCATATTAAAAAGCAGAGACATTACTTTGCCAACAAAGGTCCATCTAGTCAGTGCTATTGTTTTCCCAGTAGTCATGTATGGATGTGAGAGTTGGACAATAAAGAAAGCTGAGCACTGAAGAATTGATGCTTTTGAACTGTGGTGTTGGAGAAGACTCTTGAGAGTTCCTTGGACTGCAAGGAGATCAAACCAGTCAATCCTAAAAGAAATCCGTCCTGAATATTCATTGGAAGTACTGAAGCTGAAGCTGCAATACTTTGGCCACCTGATGCAAAGAAAAGACATTGATACTGAGAAAGATTGAGGGCAGGAGGAGAAGGGGACAACAGAGGATGAGATGGTTGGATGGCATCACCGACTCAACGGACATGAGTTTAAGCACGCCCCGGGAGTTGTGATGGACAGGGAAGCCTGGCGTGCTGCAGTCCATGGGGTTGCATAGAGCAGGAAACGACTGAGCAAGTGAACGTAACTATGCCAGGCAGTCTGCACACCTAATTTCCCTTTGCCTAGTCTATCTGTTGTGATAGTAGGCATCTGACACATCTCTTTACTTAAGACATATGCAGAATCTCTGATTTTGGCAAAGATTCTTTATTGTCTTGATCCTCCGAAGTATTGTTGTTTAGTTGCTAAGTTATGTGACTCTTATGCAACCCGGTGGACTGTAGTCCACCAGGCTCCTCTATCCAGGGGATTTCCCAGGCAAGAATACTGGTGTGGATTGCCATTTCCTTCTCCAGGGATCTTCCTGACTCAGGGATGGGATCCAGGTCTCCTGTATTAGCAGGCAGATTCTTTACTGAAGAATCCAGAAGAAGATTCCACTGAACCACCTGGAAGCCCTCCAAAGTATTAGAACCTCTGGTTTTTAACTGAGCACATGGCCACCCAATGTGAAATCTGCATCTCTTAACCTCTCTCTATCATATTAGTGAACAGGAAGTTAGGACCCATGCTATGTGAAAATTCCACTTCTGTCCTTAAAAACAGGAGATATTCTCCTACCTCAGTCCTTCTGGCTGGAATATCCATCCACCCATGTGTTCAAATATTCATGCAGACATGGGTCAAGGCAGAGGATGGCAGGATGGCAGAGCAGCAAGACAGGTCCTGGAGTCTCTGGCAGCTTACTGACCTTGGAATGCTCACCTCCAGACCTAAAGGAGGGAGAGATAAAATAGACTTCAGTCTTGCTTGAGGTGCTGTTATTTGGAATCTCTGTGACATGCAGTCATGTCTAATCTTGACCAGTACACTGATTTTCCTTCTATAGAAACACAGATTGTCAGAGGCATATGGGACTTTAGAATTAACCTAATCCAATGTTTCTTAACTTTTTTGGAATCAAGAATATTTTAGAATTTGATGGAAGCTCACTACTAAAAAATGAGATAAAATGCATGTCCATGGTAACAGCCCTTTCCTGGTTAAACATTCCCAGTTCAGTTGTAGGCCTTCGTTTTACCTACTAGCAAGCTGTGGTTCAGAAAGATCCTTAGGTTTGCAGGCAGTCCCATGGGAAATTGTACCAGTATCCAAGCTTTTTTACACCCAACCTGATGTTTTTTCCTCCAAAAGATACTGCCTAGTTACCATGAGCAAGGTTCCAGTGATGGCTATCTGATGGTGCTTCAGAGATATTTTAGGTTTCTTAGTAAATACTGGTGGTTCCGCCTTCTTATTCATTCATTCATTCACAATCATTCCTCCACTTTAGAAGTAATTTTTGAGCATCTTCCAGCATTAGGCACAGGACAATGCCCTGTTATACTTTGGTGAACAAAATATAGATATTATTCCTGTTATTATGGGGCTTACATCCAGTGGATGAGTCCGATATTAAACACATCAAACTACAAATACATTTATAATAACAAATTGGGGTAAGTACTATGAAAGAAGAAAATGGGAGGGTAGCATAAAATAATAAGGAGATTTATTGGGAATCAAGGAAGACCACTGTGTGGAGTTGACATTTAAGCTGAGATGAAAGACAAGAAGAAACTGGACATGTGGGGAGTAAAGGAAAGGGTGGTCCAGGCAGAAGGAATAATTCATGCAAAGATCCTGAGAAGAAGAGAGCTAGAACATTAAAGATGCTGGGAGAAGGCTCAGTACAATAGGGTTTAGTACCTAGCAAAGATGGTGAGAGGTAAAAAAGGCAAGATCGTACAGTTCCATGTAGACCCTTGATGGCCTATTAATAAAGCAGCCAGGGCTTCCCTGGTGGCTCAGACGGTGAAGAATCCGCCTGCAATGCAGGAGACCCGGGTTCGATCCCTGAGTCAGGAAGATCTCCTGGAGGAGGAAATGGCAACCCGCTCCAGTATTCTTGCCTGGGAAATCCCATGCACAGTGGAGCATGGTGGACTACAGTCCATGGGATTGCAAAGAGTCAGGCACAACTGAGCAGCTAACACACACAAATGTGTATTAAGAACAAAGACACGTTATAATTGCAACAAGTAGCCACAGGAAGGCTTTCAAGAGACAGACTTTATCACTTCTCCCAGGGGAGAGGTGATATGATTCTAGCTTTTCAAAAGACCACTGTGGTTGTTATGTGAAAAGTAATTGGGATGGTCGATAGAAGCCGACACAGGGAGGCATTTGAGAGGATATAGTTGTAGCCCACATCATTAATAAACAGGTTGCATGGATGGATTTGAAATGTATTTTGGGCATAGGATGTACTTTGGTTTGGTGGTACAGAGTGTGAGGAAGAGGGAAACCAACAGGTCTTTGCAAATCTTTAAGGATTTTGCTGTGGAATTCTTCAGCAAAGCAAGCCTGGATATATTTATAAGGTTAATGAAATAGCCTTCTCAACATATATCGACCTGTTCACAGACATTTCCTGGGATGCAAAGCAAAATAAAGTTAAACTCCAGATTGTTTCAGTAGGTTAGATGCCATTTCTTCAGGAAAAGGGTGGACATTGCATGTTCATAATAAAGTTAAGGAGAATTTATTTCATTTTTAAAAATAAAGTGCAAATAGCTCACTGATTTGGAAGAAAATATTAATAAGATATGTGCTACAGTTTCTGAGTTATGCTTATATGGACTGAGTGAAAAGGTAGAAATTTAGAACTTCAATTTTAAAAGATTTCAGAAAATATTTTCATTTAATTACTCATTATAATCATGTTTCTATGGCAATAACTTAGTGTTTGAGAAACCAAAATAGGCAACAGCTGATCACTCATCTATCTTAAAGCAACAAGTGGATGAATATAAAGATTCTCTGTCATTACCTCTTTCTCACTCAGGAAAGCTGAGTCCTTCCCTGACTGAGTTGATGCCTCAGAAGCTTGCTGGAAAAATCAAAGTACCCTTCAACCCCCAGCCGCTCTAGAAGGACAGATGGGGAAACAAACACTGAATGCATTGTAATGCCAAGTAATTTCATATATGTTAATTAATGTTAATTTTTCACAACAACTTGGGTAGGTTTTATTATCTCTACTTTGTGTTTGAGGAAAAAGAACTCAGAGGAAAAGACAGTGGAAAGACCTGTGGAAGAAAATGTGTGTGTGTGTGTTAGTCAGTCAGTCGTGTCTGACTGCGATTCCACGGACTATAGCCTGCCAGGCTCCCCTGTCCACAGGATTCTCCAGGCAAGAATACCAGAGTGGGTTGCCGTCCCTTCTCCAGGGGATCTTCCCAACCCAGGGATCGAACACAGGTCTCCAGCATTGCAGGCAGATTTTTTACCATCTGAGCCACAATGGAAGAAAGTAGGGTAGCATCTCTAAAGCCCATATCACCATCATGCAGATTCCAAGTGTTTCCCAGCTCTAGAAGTGAAGGAACAATATTCAAATATTTCTCTGAGAGTCCACCGTTCCCAGCCATACTTGGTTCTTAGATAGCTCTGACAACTTCGTATCCTATATAGCAGAATTACTGGCCCCAACTTTCATCAGTTTCTGCATGCCCCTTTCCAGGTGACTTTAAAGCCCTTCCCACTGGAAGCAGAGCAATTACTTCTGCATCTCCTTGATGTTGGTCTTAGTCACGTGACCCATTTCTGCCAATGAGGTAGTGAGGTTCATGAATCAAGGAAAGGCTTGAAATGCACTGGAGGATTCTATTTGCCCTCTTGTGCTTCAGCTGTTACCTGGAAAGACCATTCCCAGGGTAAGCACTGCCCGTCAGCTTGGGTCCCAGCTGGAATAAACGCAGGCGGCACAGAACTGAGCTGAGACTTGCAGCAAGAAGCCAAGCCTAGACCTGAAGCAACACCACCCAACCAAGCATAGTCAAGATCAGCCAATTCTTCTCTGACCTGCAGACCCGTGAGCAAGAGACTAAGCGTTTGTGGTCATATGGCTTTGAGTTTTGAGGTGGCTTACTATGCACTGTTTCGGGGACAATGATTGATATCCCTTGTGATAGTAGCTTTCACTTCCTGGATATTCAGCTTTGTAAAATGTAGCCAGCGAATACTATTTGAGCACTGGCTACGTAAAAATCAATATGAAGTTCAAACAGTGGCTTTGGGAAATACGAAGACTAAAGCACAAGTTTCCTTCAAGAGAGCTCACAGTCTAATGAGAAGAGTAGGCAAAAGATACCAAACACATGGGGTGAATAAAGCGAGAATGGGGAGGAGCCACTGGATAAAGTTGATTACAGAACTTACCCAGCTTCAAGGATCCAAATTAGAGGAATGTACCACTTTTAAAAACTGACCCAGATATGCAGTCAGTGGCAGAAGGTTTAAGCAGGCTACCTGGCCAGGACAGTGATACTGTTACAAACACAAGCTCCTGCACTCAATGCACAGTGAGGCCAAGTAATACCAAAACATCAGAGTCCGGAGCAGAGGAAGTGTTATTGCAGGGCCATGCAAGGAGAAAGGGAGCTCATGCCTTAAAACCCCCAGACTCCCTGAAGGCCTCCAGAAAAGTCCTTTTATAGGAAAGGTGAGGGAGGGACTTGATTAGTTGTTGCAAACTTCTTGATCTCCCATCCTTTGTTTTTGCAACTGGCCACGTGATCAGGTCAAGGTCAGGCCGCATATGCCTATAAACCTCCATCAAAGCAAATGATAGCCTCTGTTCTGCAACATTTTATCTAAAGGTATAATACTCTTAAAGGTCATAGCCTTGGGAAATATACAAGAAGGGGAAGGGGAGGAATCAAATTCTTTCTCCATGACTCTGGCAGCTTTCAACACTTAACAAATCTGGTGAGCAAACCAACATCTTTGCCCCTCATCTTGTTCCAAGATCCAAGGACTGACTTTTGCCTTCCGAGGCCCAGGCCCTGGCTGGGAGGGTGAGGGTCCCTGCTCAGGCTGGCCACCCTGCACTGGAACCTTCGTCCAGCAGCAGGTCTGTGCCTGCCAACCAGTGCCCAGGCCCGGGGGTGAACCTCAGCTGGCGGCACCTTTAGGGCCAGGTCCCCAGACCCTGCCCAACAGTCACCATCAAGGGAGCCAGGCGCCCAGGACACAGCCGGCCCTCAGGCTGCACAAACCAGGGACCAGATCCCTCGGACCGCAACCCAGGGGAACCACTGCTGCGGGGCCCATCACCATGCAGACCCTTGGCAGAGCTATGCTGCCCCAGTACAATACGGTACCAAGATATTTGTGTTTTAAGATAACGTAACAAAAACTTACTCCATTTCAGGTTTCCTTCTGAGGACCCTTGAGGCAAGTACAAGATACAGTCCAACTTTAGCCCCTTGAGGTAAATAAAATGATTCCTTTCCATTTCCTAGATTAAGAAACAGGGGATTTAAAAGAGGAATGTGTTCCAAATTGTGCATCTTAAGAGTTATGGAGCAGGGATTAAAAAGCAACTGCGGTAGCCGGACTCCAAGGGACCCTCCAGGGTGCCTGCCCCCCAGGGCTCACCAGGCAGTCTCCCCTGCTTGCATGGTCTGCATGACCGACAACACACTGCAAAGCAACATCAGGGCAAAGAGGGGACCGCAGCTTCCACTTGAGTCTTGGGCTCTTTCTCTTGAACTGGAATAGGGGCGGGGCGAGCAGGCAGCCATTAACTTGAGACCTGTTAGTGCAATTGTTACCGCGAGATCTTCCCCGCTAGACTGTTTCAGTCCAGGCTCCACCAACAGTCAGCCTGGCAGTGGTCCTTGGGGTAGGGAGTGTGATAAGATGCCATCAGTCACAGCCTTCTCCCCGGGGGCCCTCCAGCCTGGCAGGTGAGCTGGGGGCCTGGGGACAGGCTGGGGCTGTGTCCCGTACCACTCCAGAGCCCTTGAAGGAGCAGCAGACCTCTCCCCCATCCCCACCTCTGCAACTTCATGACAGTGGCAGTCTCCAGGGGTCATGGTCCTCGGCAGCTGGAACATATGGACACTGCTTTTAGGTAAGAGCTTCAAACAGCTTCAGTCTCTCTGTTCAAGTTCCAGAACTTGGTCCAGCTTAGCTGAGTTCTCTACCCCTAGGAGGTGGCCAGAGGTCAGGGTAAAGGTACAAGGACTTTGCACATCATTACTTTGGGTCCACCTCTGTGGTTAGGGCTGCTCTCAAAGAAGAGCAGTTGTGGTGAGCTGCGGATTAACCTGATTGGTATTTGCTGCAACATGTGTTCCTGTTGATCCTGCACAAATGATTCTCTCCAGTTTAATAAAAAGCCTGAGGGTCGGCTGGGTCCTGGGCTCCTGGCTCCCCAAGTGATGACGGCTGGGCAGGGTCTGGGGACCGGGCCCTGTGGGCCCTGCCAGCTGACATGTGCCTCCTTAGCTGAGCTTGGGCACTGGCAGGAGGACCCAGACTGGGTGCTGGACGAGCACTTGGGGTGATGGGGTGATGCAGGGATCCACTCCTCTTAGCCAGGATTTGGATCTCAGAGGGCAAAATTCGAGCCTTGGAACCTTGCCTTTCTTGTCAGAACAGAGAATAATAGGTTTTAGTGGAGATTTACAGGAACATCCTGACTTGTCCATGACCTGACCTCAAGAACAAAGGATCTGACACCAAAAATTTGCCACAACTAATCATACGCCTCTCTCACCTTTTCTATAATAACATTTTGCTGAAAGCTTTTAAGGAGTTCAGTTTTTATGGCATGAGCCACCTGTCTCTTTGCAGGGTCCTGCAGTAAACCTTTCTCTGCTCAAAACTCCAACATTTTGGTGGTGTTTGGCCTCAGTGTGCCTGGGGCATAGGGGAAAAGTAATAGTCACTCAGCCATGTCTGACTCTTGCGACCCCATAGACTGTAGCCCTCCAGGCTCCTCTGTCCATGGAATTCTCCAGTCAAGAATACTGGAGTGGGTTGCCATTCCCTTCTCTAGGCGATCTTCCCGACCCAGGGATCCAACACAGGTCTCTGGCATTACAGGCAGACTCTTTACTTTCTGAGCTACAAGGGCATAAAGACTTCCATTCAATCACAGGACCACTTGCTTTGGGGGAACCCAACTGCCGCGTCCTATGTACTATCAGCAGTCTGGAGAGGCCCACTTGGCAAAGAGCTTAGGCCTCCTGCCAAGGGCCAGGGAGGATCTGAGGCCAGTCAGCCACCATGGAATAAACTTGAAGGAGGACCCTCCAGCCTTCAGGTAACTGCACCCCCCCCCCCAACCCAGGACTTGATTGCCACCTCGGGGGATGTCTCAAGCTAGAATCACCCAGCTAAGTCACTTCCAAATTCCTGATCCACAGCAAAATGAGAGGGAATAAAGTGTGCTGTTTTAAGCCACTTAGAAGTCTTACAGTAATTTTTTATGCAGCCACAGATAATGCAAATGGCCACTTTTTCCAAAACCCCTGTGACATAGCACTGTTTTTATAGTTTGTAATAATAGTTCTTTAAAAATAAATATAATATTTCTGTTACCTCTACAGTTTATAAACAGCTTCTTCATGCTCTTCTAAAAGAGGATTCTCTGCTTCACAAAGTGCTGACTCATTTCAGGTTAGTACAATTTCCACTGGTTGCTGATATTCAGCATAATATAGCAGGAAAATATGTGGGCACTGGAACCAGACAGGATTATCTTAACTAGATAAAAATCATGCACAAGTAAATAAACAGATTTTTAAAGGCACAGTTCAATGAGTTTTGACAAATGCTCTTCAACGTACCCAAAAACGCCAATAAAAATAAGGAGCATTTCTATCACCTTAGATAGTTCTCCATAACCCTTCTAGTTTAATCCTTACCACCCTAGAGACAACCAGTGTTGTGATTTCAGTCACCAAAGGTTAGTTTTGCCTTTCTTGAATAAATGAATTTTACAGTTTGCATTGTATATGATAACTTTCACTCACTAGAATATTCTTAAAATTCATTCATGCTGCTGTGTATAACAACACTTTATACCTTTTATTGCTAGTTAGTCTTTTGTTGGGGGCTTCCCACATGGCTCAGTAGTAAAGAATTCACCTACCAATGCAGGAGACACAAGAGAGTGTTTGATCCCTGGGTAGGGAAGATCCCTGGAGTAGGAAATGGCAACCAGATGCAATATTCCTGCCTGAAAAATTCCACAGACAGAGCAGCCTGTGGGCTACAGTCCATGGGATTGTAAAGAGTTGGACATGACTGAACAACCAAATACATTTTGTTGACTTAATATATGAATATAATATATTATAATACACTGTATTCTCCAAAATCACTGCAGATGGTATTGCAGCCATGAAATTAAAAGACGCTTACTCCTTGGAGGGAAAGTTATGACCAACCTGGACAGCATATTAAAAAGCAGAGACATTACTTTGCCAACAAAGGTCCATCTAGTCAAGGCTCCAGTTTTTCCAGTGGTCATGTATGGATGTGAGAGTTGGATTATAAAGAAAGCTGAGCGCCGAAGAATTGATGCTTTTGAACTGTGGTGCTGGAGAAGACTCTTGAGAGTCCCTTGGACTGCAAGAAGATCCAACCAGTCCATCCTAAAGGAGATCAGTCCTGGGTGTTCATAGGAAGGACTGATGCTGAAGCTGAAACTCCAGTACTCTGGCCACCTGATGTGAAGAGCCAACTCATTGGAAAAGACCCTGATGCTGGGGAAGATTGAAGGCAGAGGGAGAAGGGAATAAAGTGTGCTGTTTTAAGTCACTTAGAAGTCTTACAGTAGTTTTTTATGCAGCCACAGATAATGCAAATGGCCACTTTTTCCAAAACCCCTGTGACATAGCACTGTTTTTATAGTTTATAATAATAGTTCTTTAAAAACAGAGAATGAGACGATTGGATGATATCACCAACTCAATGGACATGGGTTGGGTGGACTCCGGGAGTTGGTGATGACAGGGAGGCCTGGCGTGCTGCGGTTCATGGGGTCGCAGAGAGTCGGACACGACTGAGCGACTGAACTGAACTGAACACTGTATTCTCCTGTCGATAGGTTGTTTCCAGATTGGGGTTATTCAATTAAGCTCTTATAAACATTTTGGATAAGTCTTTTCTAGACATGTTTTCATTTATCTTGGGTAAAATATCTATGAATGAATTTGCTAATCATAGGGGAAATATATAATTTTCTAAGAAATGACCAAACCATTTTTCCAAAGCATTTGTATCACTGCATTCCCACCAGCAGTATATGAGGGTTCTGGTGGCATTCCATCCTAGCCAATGTTTGGTGTTATTGTTTAAAGTTTAGCCATTCTAGTAGATCTGTAATGGTATTTCATTATGGTTTTAATTTGCTTTTACTTGATGACTAAGGATGTTGAGCTTTTTCTCAAGCTCATTGCCCATTTATATGCTTTTTTTGTGAATTATATGTTCAGGCCTTTTGTTTGTTTTCATAACTTTTAAAAAATTATTGATTTGCAAGGATTATTTTATATTATGGACATGCGTCTTTCGTCAGATATGGGTATTGTGAATAATGTCTCTCAGCCGGTGGTTTGATTTTTCCTTTTCTTAACAGGCTTGTTTTGTTTAATGACTAGAGCTCTTTAATTTTTATAAAGTTCAATTTACTATTTTCTTTTCTTTTGGGCTTATTTTTGTGTTTTTTCTAAGAAATCTCAGCCATTCTGAAGTTTGAATACATTCTATGTTTTCTTACAGATTAATAGTATTGACTTTACTCAATAATATTATATGTCCATGATTCATCTTGAAATAATTTTTGTGTTTGATGAGGAAAGTATTGGATTTTCCCCCCCATTTGCTGCATAAAAATTTTCTTTGTTAAATTGTTGGCATAAATTTTTAAAAAATTAATTGATCCAAATGTCCAAATGTATAGATTTATTTCTGGATTATCTAATTCTGTACCATTGATCTATTTTTATATCCTTAGACCAATACTACACTGTATTGACTGCTGTAGCTTTACAGTAAATCAGAAATCAGATAGTTTAAGACTTCCAAGTTTTCTTGTATAATATTATTTTATTTTCTAGGTCTTTGAATTTTTATATACATTTTAGAATAAAAATTTCAATTTGTAAAAATCTTATGTAATTGTTGTTGAATTATGCTTGTAAAGGAATTTATCCATGTTCTCTAAGTCATGGAATCTATTTTCTTTTTAACATCTTCAAGATCTGTACTGTTGTTCTCTTCCATTCCAGTGTTTCTTTGTATTTATCCTGCTTTAGGTTTGCTGGGCTTTAGAGGTCTATATATTTGATGATATTTTCATCAAATTTGAGACATTTTGACCATTATTTCTTGAAATATTTTTTCTGATATATCCTCTCTATACTCTCCTTTGGGAACTTCAATCACATGAATACTAGACAGTTTATATTACCCCACTTGCTATTGAGGCACTTTTCCTTTTTTCAAATTTCCCCCTGAATTATTAAGATTGTATCAGTTCTATTGATCTATCTCAAGTTTATTGATTCTTCCTCCACCATCTCTAATATATTGTCATTAAATAAATTTTATTTATGTATTATAATATTCAATTTTAGAATTCAAATCATTTTTCTCTTTTTAATTATTATAACTATCTTTTCCTTTATATCCTTGAATGTATTTATAATAACTGTTTTATAGTCCTTATTTGCTACTTCCAGTGACTGGATCAGCTACTGACTTATTTTTCTATAAATTATAGATCAAATTTCCCTACCTCTTCACATATTTAACAATTTTTAAATATACACTGAACATTTAAAAAAATGCATTGTAGGAAATCTGGATCATGTTGTCTTTTTTAAAGAGTGTTAAATTCTGCATGAGGAGTTATTAAATTGCTGTTAGATTTTCTCAACTTTCCAGGCTTGGCTTTTTTTTGTTTACGTTGTTAATGACTGGTTTGTTTTCACTTTGTCTATATCCTAGGGATTGATTCTGTCTCAAGGACTTGGTCATTACTGCTCAATCATGGCCTTTATGAGGTCTCAGCTGAATCCTTGAGGTGCTCAGGGAGGTCTCTCCACTCTGGCTGGATTGAAATTCCCATACCTACAAGTTCTCCATGACCTCTGCAATGCTGGTCCACAGCAGCTGCTCTCTGCTAGACTTTGTGGAGTCTCCCCTTGTGCACATGCAGTGGGAACCCCCAAATATATGTCTCAACTTCCCCTCCTTGCAGATCCCACCTCTCTCTGCTGAAGTTGGGAAAGTGTTTTAAAGCACAGAATCAGACCAAACATGAGGTTTATTTTGTGCAATTTTCTTTCCCTAAAGATCACAGTACTATGCTCCTTGATATCCAATGCCTGAAAACTATTGTTTTATGTATATACGTATTTTAAGTTTTAGTAGGAAGGTAAGTTTGTACTCGTTACTCCATTGTGACCGGAGCCAGACTTGCCTTCTGTCTCTTGACATTGCTGCTGTGTGACCTTGAGCGAGTTAGTTCATCTTCTGTGTTTCAGTTTGTTTGTTTATAAATGAGGCTCATAATACTTAGACCATAAGTTCAATGATAACAGCTATGCCGGTTATTCTTCTTATTTCTGAACCTTTAATAACTAACACAGTGCACTCAACACACATTCATTATTTAACTGTATTCATGTATTCATTCATTCAAGAAATGCTACTAAGTGAATACATGCTTCACAGAAATGTTTTTAAGAATAAATTCAATCATTTACGTAATGTAATCAGTACAAAACTTGGCTCAGAATAAAAATCCATGACATTATAGATATTTAAAAGGTGTACTGACTGAAATTAATTATATTTCTAGGTCCTAGAGTTTATAGATATTCTACTTAAGAAAAAAAAATCAGTAGGATTTTAGGGAAAAAAAAGCATTACCATGCCTCATTTAGAATTTCACTAGTTTACAAATGCCACTATTAATCTAAAAAGGCATGGGGTCAGCCCATCTTCACTCTTGATCCTGTATATGGAGCATCATAAGCCCTGTGCTCCCAGTGTGTTAAGCACCGCGTTGATGGCTGAGTGGCTGGTTGACCAGTGGGTATTAGGACTCTTGCCCTGATGGGGTGAACAGGCTGGCTGAGCTTAGTTGGCTGAATCCCTGCAGCACTCCCCAAGGATGGAGTCACTGCCCGCACTGATGAGTCTCTGCACTCAAATAACTTGCAAACAAGCCACGATTTCTGGCCCAGCGTGAACTACAACTGCAGTGGGGACGCTGGGAGGGCAGGGAGCAGGAGGAAGCCGGATTTATGAAGCTCCAGGGTGATGTTCAGGGCTCCGTGCTCCGGCAGTGCAATGACCACCTGATTAACAGTTCCTTTTCTGCTTTATTTTCCAAAGTGCTTCCTGCATCTGTGACCCCGTTTGACCCTCACAACATCCCCCAAATGCATAAAGGGTATTATTACATACCTACATTTTAAAGATAAGGAAACAGAGCATGAGAGAGATAATATGGTTTAGCCATGGCCCCATAGCTAGAAAATGTGAGAGCTGGGTTTGGAATCCTGCTGGCAGAGGGCAAGAATTGTTTCCATGATTTAGAAATGACGGTTTTCCATCTCTTTAGCCAAATGGTGGCTTTTCGGCGTGCACTTGAAAAGTGGGATGGACGACTGGGATCCAGCATTTCCTTCTATCTCCGTACAGAGTCTTAGCACTTCAGAGCTCAGCGAGATCTCATATATGCATAGCTCCAGTCACCCTATTCCGTAGATGCTGACATGGAATCTCAGGATGTTTCAGCCATTCAGTGAGGCTCAACGGCAAGTTCTGAGGGTGACCTGATATGCCATTACTCATCTTTCCCTAACACCATGCTGTTTTTGCAAAAGCCTCTCTGGCCTCCGGCTTCACAGAATCAAACAAAATGGCAATGACAGCTTTGGGGCCTGGGTAGAGCTCTGGCCCTGACTCCACTAAGAGGCTGTGGGTCAGTTTGATGGGTCACCATCAAAGAGAACCTTTATGAAGAAGGTGCTTTGAGACACCCAATCAGTACCAATCAGTGTGTTTTTGTTAGTTTCCCCAAACTTAAGCTGAGTCAAGCTGTATTGATTTAAACCGGTTGGGAAATGAATTCCTGAGGCTGATCTATAAAGAAATTCAATCTGGAGACGGAGCAAACTGTCGTCAGGATTCCTTATTAAGCACTTCGCACCACAGGCTAAATAAAGCAAGCAAACAGACAGGAACACAAAGGGCAAACTTTTTCAGGGGGTGAAAATGACACTGTGGTTGGGGAATATCACAGCTAATACCATAGGAATTGACCATTTCTTAGTAACCAACAAATCGATCCCTCCCTAACAATGCTTCCGAGAAGTGAGAATAAGAAGGGACTACTAACAAAGAGGGATGGAAATGAAATTAAGTCCCTAACACAGCCTTTTCAGTATCTCTAAGATAGCAGGGTGATCCTGTCAGAAACTGCATTCTACAAAGAATCCAGAATGGCTGCCTCACTTAATTAGGAGGAGAAAAGCATGTGGGGAGAGAGGGGGTCTTCTGGGTAGGGGAGTGTAGCAAAGAGATCGAACCTTCTGTTTCAAAAGTTGCTTAGCAAAAGCAGTTTAATTGCTGCCTTTGTTATAACAGATTAAAGGTAGTTATGTCCCAGTGTACCTCACTTTAAGCAATCAATGTGTTCCTGAATAGTTATGTGCAAATCAAATTTTGTAAATAAAATCCAATTTTAAATGCCCTCAGAGAGCTTGTTCTTTCAAGGGAATTTTTGGTGAATTCTTTGGTAAGACCTAAGACAATCCTCTAATTTATTGGGTTTGTAGGTTTAATTTCTTTTAGATGATGATAAATGTTATTCCCTCCCCCATATTCAGAAGAGGGGACTGAAAATAGAATGGAAGTAAGATGACTTAATGATGCGATATAACAACTAATGGTATCTCCTAAGGTAGGTTAATTTAGTAAATGGTGAGCTTACCTCTTGTATTTTCTATGAATAATGACTAGTATTTAACATCAGGATGATGAGACTAAGAAAAAATAAAAAAGGGTTACTTGGAAGGAGTTTTAAGAAATATATAATCCGACCTCCAAAACCGATTTCTCTTTGCAGTATTCCAGAATGATGACTGTTTAAGCTCTACTTGAATACTGTTAGAATGAGCTGTGATAGTCATTCATAAATTTATTCACTAAATATTTATTGAGCATTAACTATATGGGGAACAAGAAGAAAATTAGATATAGCACCCACCTTCTCTAGAACTTACTTCACCTGGGAAGGCAGATATTCACTAAACAGGAACACAATAATCCATACATTATTTTGATAGACATTATGAAGATTAAATGTAGGATGCTATGAAAGTAGTCAGGGAAAACTGACCCAAGGAAGTTGCATTTCATCTAAGACCCAGAAGATGAACAGGTGCTGAGACAAAGAAAAGCCACCAGAGGACACGACGTGTGGGATTGATACTATTATATGTGGGATTGCTGTTTGAGACAGTTATTCTGACTGCTGTGTGAAAAGTGGACTGGGTCAGGGTAAGGATGGGAACAAACAGAACCACAGTCAGGGTAAAAGATGCTGGTGACTTGGGCCAAGATGCTAAACGTGGGGCTGGAGACAAACAGATTGTCCTGACAAATTATTGGGAATACGCTCAGTAGGACAGAGTGATTGTATATGGAGGTGCTTGCATGCTTAGTCGCTCAGTCGTATCTGACTCTTTGCGACCCCATGGACTGTAGCCCACCAGGCTCCTCTGTCCATGGGATTTCCCAGGCAAGAGTACTGGAGTGGGTTCCTGTTTCCTTCTCCATGGTATATGCGAAGCATATACCTTGTGTATATGTGAAAGCAAAGAGTCACAAGATATATGTGACAGCAAAGAGTCAAGGGTGATCTTGGCATCTCTGCGTTGGGCAAATGGAAAGACAGTTATCCCATCTACTGATATTGAGAGCATTAGCAGAAGAACAGATTAGGGAGAAGAGATTTGGTGCAAATAATTCTCGGCATGTTGAGCTAGAGATGCCATCAGTGGAAATGTCCAGCAGGCAGTTTAGTAACAGAGTGTGGGACTTGACTTTCATGACTATGGCAGCCTATGAGCACCTTGCGTCAATGCCAACACACAACAGCCCCCCAGGACTGGCTGGGGGTTCAAGGACACAGCTTCAATTTCTGGGGAAACAGTCCTAGACTGGTAAACCAGGCCAGCAGCCAAAACTATAACTGGAACACAAGACCTAGACCTAGACAGGAATTAAGTGGTGAGTGTGGGGACCCAGGACATAGGAATGCAGGATGGCTCAATTATTAGTGTTCCTGCTCAATATTTATGACTTGGATCATTAAGGTAATAAAAGCAGTAGCCAGGAGACTTTTTTTTAAAAAAAGAGGACCATTTTTAAAATCTTTATTGAATTTGTTACAATGTTGCTTCTATTCTGTGCTTTGGTTTATGACCCCAAGGAGTGTAGAATCCCAACTCCCTGACAAGGGATCAAACCCACACCCCCGACACTGGGAAGCAAACTACCAGAGACCACTAATTGTCAAACTACTGGTCCTAAGTACTGGACCACTAGGGAGGTCCCCA
This sequence comes from Cervus elaphus, assembly GCF_910594005.1. Taxonomy (NCBI): domain Eukaryota; kingdom Metazoa; phylum Chordata; class Mammalia; order Artiodactyla; family Cervidae; genus Cervus; species Cervus elaphus. The sequence continues at coordinate 11,197,999 of NC_057835.1, forward strand.
GGAGAACCTGTGGACTTCTGATACCAACCAGCACTGTGGTAAGAGGCAATATGCTCTCTAACTCATCAGTAATAGACTTCACAAAATGTTTAAACCCCATGTGGTCACCATAGAGAAGCATGGACCATACCAGGCAGGTGCAACATTTGACAGAAATTCTCTTATTTTGGTGCCTTTGTCTGGAGAGATGAGAACTGTGAGATAGGGTTGAGTTCTATCTTTATCATCTCCCCAGTTTCAACTATTTATGTCTTGATATATCTTTGGACAACCTTATCTCCTTCCTCTGGGTTCTTGATACAGCAAAATCCAAGTCAACAGCTCATCAGAAAGGAACCTTGGTATATTGGTCTATGTCTTCCAGTTGTATATGACAGAGCTCCACCTAAAACAAGTTTAAGCATTTGATTGGGGTCAGGAATAGACCCATTGACACAAGCCAGGCACATGAGGGAAGTAGTCCATGGCCACTGTTGGAGAAAAGGAGGCAGAGACTAGCAGCCCGATGCTACTTGCCAGAAGAAACAGGGAAACAGCATCTCAGAGTCCCAAAAATGCAGTTCCTTTCATGCTTTGGAGGGTCCCATAGACCAGTGATCCCTGTTGTGGTTGTCTGCATACTGTTCTCCATGAAGGATGCAAAGAGTGATACCCTCGTAGAAGAGCCGGCACTAAAGTCAAGTTCCTCTATGTGTCGTGTCTCCCTTCCTTTCTGCCGCTTGTCTTTTATCACATCTTACCAGAACTATTTCTGTCTATGGGGAGTTAGCAGGAAGATCACATATTGCACAGAGAGCGGGGTGTTAAATTTATGCAAAGGCAAGGAATGTGTTATGGCAAAAATTATTTATTGCATGGCGTCTCCCTTGAGGGTTAGTCTCTTGTGAGAGTTTTAAGGACAGCAGCTCTATATTTGCCGCATGGCAGAGCCACATTCCTGCCTGCCTCCTGCTGTCGGTGCCAAAAGCATTTATGTAAAGTCGTGATGCAAACCTGCCACCTTTAGGAGGCACAAAATGGCCCAACATGGAGCGTCTTGCCTTGTAGCCATTTGTGTTCTGAGAGGGGTGAGTCTGCCGCCAGTGAGAAGGCGGAAGGACAGGAGCAGAAAGTGCTGGATGTCCTGGAATTGGGCCATATCATGGCAAGACAGCATGTTTAGCTAGCAGGACCATTTATGTAGCTCAGGGCATTTTAGAGATGCCATGCTGTGGTTCAGCATCAAGAATCCATCAGACCTAAAGCTGATTCCTGTTTCTGCCATTTACTAGCTATGAATCTCAGGAGGAGTTAGCTGGCATCTCTGATCCTTCATCTTCTTGCCTATAAAATAGGGACATTGATAGGCATTTGCATTGTGTTGTGTGGAATAAGTGAAATAAAACATATGTTCAATGGTAAGTGCTACCAGTTTTTTTCCTTTAAAAAAATTTAAAAAAAATTTTTTTGTTTAGTTTTTGCTTTTTATTTTTTGGCATGTGGGATCTTAGTTCCCCTAACCAGGGATCAAAACCACACCCCTGCATTGGAAGGAAAAGTCTTAACCACTGGACCACCAGGGAATTCCTTCTCCTTTCTTTTTATGAAATTAAGTTTCAGTTCAGTATTTTTCTGAAAGGCTTTATTCCCTGAATCTCACAGGTGGTATTCTCTAGTATAAAAATGACAAATGCTTACAAAGGCTAGCACAGTTTCCTTATTTTCTTTTAGCAGGCACTGCTTATTGATTATGCCTCACTTTCCTGAGAACCCCTCAGGATCCTTCTGAACACAATGCTCAAGGTGGTCATTTATTTAAAAAAAAAAAAAGAAAGATAAGAAAAAAAAGTTAAAGTTAACATAGAAAGTAAAATATTTTTTCCATCTGTGATCCAGAGCTTGTCCATAAATGACTCTGTTGATTATTGCACCCAATATGCACAGATGGTTTGTAATGTACATTAAATGTGCAAATGGACCTCCAGGTGCGTGGAGGACACAGTGCTTCTGAGAGATGTGCCAACATATTCTTATTCATGCTTCAAATGTTGAATCATAGAATTTCTATGTCACCTTTGGACATTTGTGCCCCACAGCATATGTTCTTGAGACTAGAGAGGCGTCAGCACTTCCTCAGCTTCTCATACATATCTAGAGAGTCGAGAGAACAGGGAGGCAGCATGTATATTAGAGGTTAAGAGCTGAGCTTCATAGTCAGACAGTCCCTGCCACATACCAGCTATGTGAATTTGGTTAAGTGAGTCAAACTTTCCAAGCTTCGATTTCCCCATCTGTACTTTTGTAAATGAGTCAGTAATACCTGTCCCCAAGGTTTTGTGAAGATTAAAAGAGATGATGCTGGTAAAGAGTGGAGCCTAGGTTCAGGTTTATATTCACCAGTCATTATCATCATCATTAATATTAACTGGAATATGTTCAGGAAAGGGAGAGCCCAAGATGTTCAAAACCATGTCATAAAAGACAGAAAAAGAGTGGGAAATTGAAGAAGCCGGGGAAGACCAGGAACAGATGGTCTACATACTGCACAATGGAATACTAGTCACCAATCAAGAATCTGCACATCTATGCTGCAATAGAGATGACCCTCACTGTGATATTTGACTTACAATAAGAAACATGTGTTTGGTCATCATCTCCTGGCACAGAGCTACTAAAACCTTTGGAATTCCTGTGATAAGAACAGTAAAGGTATCTTCTGTTATGTTAATACAGTGACTTGTGGAAAGCCCTCAGTAGTTGGGGGTGGGGAGATGGGGAGGTGGGGCTGGTTTATTAGAAGGTTAGAACTTCTTGATCAGAGGGTTGGAACTTTCAGTCACCCTTCATACCCATCCTCACCCAACTTTGGGGAAGGGAAAGAGATGGAGGCTGAATCAATCACCAACAACCAATGATTTCATCAACCATGTCTATGTAATAAAGCCTCCCTGAAAACCCAAATGACTGGGTTCAGAGTTTCAGGGTTGGTGAACACACAGAGACGCGGGGAGAATGTCACACCTGGAGAAGGCGTGGGAGCTCCATGCCCTTTCCCGTACTTTGCCCTGTGCATCTCTTCATCTGACTGTTCTTGAGTTACATCCTTTTGTAATAAACCGGTAATCTGGTAAGTAGAATGTTTCTCGGAGTTCTGTTGAGTTGCTTCAGCAAATTAGTTGAACACAATGAGAGGGTCTAGATGGGTACATCTGATTTATAGCCAGATTTGTCAGAGGCACAGGTAATAACCGGGATTTGCTAGTGGGGTCTGAAGTTGGACAAAGAGGTGTCAGTCTGGAATTAAATGAACACTTAACCTGTGGAATCTGGTGCTATCTTCTGGTAGATAGTGTCAGAATTGAGTTCAGTTACAGAACACCCACATGAGAATTGCTTGCTGGGGTGGGGACCCAGCCCCCACTCCCAACATTGGAATTGATACCAGAACCTAGTCAGTAGGCATCCTCAAATTTTCTGAAAGGTGAGTTTGACTATATAGTTGATTATATTATAGTTTCCAAATATTGGCTATCCTCTCCATGTCAGTACCATCTTCTTTGATGATTGACTGACTCACACGACTTACTTTGACCAATTAAATGTGAAAGTGGTGATAGTCATGACTAAGCCTTAAGAATCGCCGTTAAAAGTTCTAATTGGCTCCAACCAAGATGGAGAATGCTCCTTCAGCCTGTGCCCTGAAACAAGGACTATTAAAGATCAGCGACTGAGCTCACCTGGAGCTGACAGGTACCTTAGCCAAAAAACAACACTTGCTGTTGTGAACCATTGAAATCCAGATGGCATTTGTTACTCTAGCATAAATCAACAAGGTCAAGGCATTTTCTTTTTAATCTTATGGGGTATAGTTTCATGCCACTGGGTAGAAGATGAAACATTTCCTTTCCATAATCTTCTGTCAGTAAAAGCTGTCCAAAAGTAGGGAGTACTGAGACTTCCCCAGCTGTCCACTGGTTAAGACTTCACCTTCCAATGCAGGGGTGTAGGTTTGATCCCTGGTCAGGGAACTAAGATCCCACATGCCTCTGTCCAAAAGCCCCAAACATGAAAAACAGAAGCAATATTGTAGCAAATTCAATAAAGACTTTAAAAACGGTTCACATTAAAAAAAAAATCTTAAAAAATAAAAGTGAGAAGACTGCCTTGATTGATAGTGAATTCCTTAACAACGGAAGAATTCAAACAAAGTTGAATAATTACTTGTTTCCAGTATTATACAGAATTGTAGCAAAGAGACTTCTGAAGGTCAAAAATTCTTGGTATTTGGGGAGAAATTTGCTCTGGAATCAAGGAGAGGTCTCTATGTCAGACTTAGAAAGTTTAATACACTGATATTTGCCGTGACTCTACAAAATGATATTGTATATATAGTGTTTTCCAAGTGTATTTCACCAGAACACCCTCCTCACTCCTACCCTTCACCGTTCCCAAAAGAACATCTTACATGACAAACGGGTTGTTGTTGTTGTTGTTTGTTTGTTAGCCACACCTCACAGCATTTGAGATCTTAGTTCCCGACCAGGGATCGAACACGCACACTCTGCAGTAGGAGCTCGGAGTCTGAACCACAGGACCACCAGGGAAGCCCTAGGACAAATGCTTTCTGAAACACATTTTAGGAAATGCTGGGTTGACAACTTCATGATTGTCATTGTTTTATACCAGATAGAGTTTGAGGCTTGTTACAACACAAAGGGTCGCATGAATTAGTCATGATTTGAGCCTTCAAGGAGAATACCAAAGACTTGCTGGCGGCATAGGGTGCTATTAATAGTTAAAACGAAGAGCTGATGCAGATTGAATCAGTCTGCATCTGATTCCACTGTTTATTGGTTATGTGCCTTGGGTAGGTTAGCTCTCCCTTTTTTCTCAGAACTTAATGTTCCAAGAATTGATATCTTATCCACTCTGGAAAATTCACAGTTATATTTTTAAACATTGCCTTTCCCTCACTCTCTCTCTATTCTGCTTAAATGATAGATTCTCTCGTTCTATGCAGTGGGTCTCATGCTTCCCTCAGAGGCTTTATCTCTGGATTCCCTGTGATGCATTCTTCAGAATCATCTCTTCATCTGTATCTAAACTGATACTTCATTTGTTCATTGGATTTTGAATTTTGGGGAACCCGGTTTTTAATGTCTTCATCTTTATCTTTAATGCTTTTATCTTTCCAAGCAATTTGGCCTTTTCTAATAATATTATCTTATTTATTTATTTATTGTAATTACTATTTTTCTGCTTATCTGTTGGATGCTTTTAAAAATTCTGATTTTGCAGTTTCTTTGGACTGTTCTTTTGTCTCAAACTCTTGGGAGTTGGTCCCTTTGATGATTGTGATTGTTAAAACTGCTTTGTGGTGAGTCACTTTCCTATATATTTTGTACATTTTTATTGTTAAGTCAGGCTTCCCAGGAGGCTCAGTGGTAAAGAATCTGCCTGCAATGCAGCAGATGCGGGTTCAAGCCCTGGGTTGGGAAGATCCCCTGGAGTAGGGAATGGCAACCCACTCCAGTATTCTTGCCTGGGAAATCCCATGGATAGAAGAACTTGGCAGACTACAGACTGTGGGGTCACAAAGAATTGGACATGACAGCAACTAGACAATGATTGTTAATTCATCTTTACTAATTTTCTGCATGATGGGAAGTTCATGTATTTGGGGAATGAACTGGTGTTTCTAAGCCCTTGTTTTGGCCCCTATGAAGGGGTCCAGGTTTACCAGAACCAGGAATCACCTTTTATATTAATGTGTTTCATTGAGATTTCTGAACTCCATATCACAAGGTTCAGTTTCCAAACCCATCTGTAATGAAAGTTTAGCGTTTTTGTTTTTCACCACTTTTTTTTTTTTTTTTAACCTTCAAAAGAGCTCTGGGTGGAGAAATGCATCTTTGTAAGTTCCCAGGGTTGGTGGTTCAAGTTTTTTCTAATTCTATTTTCACTAAGAAATAGTTTTTTATGGTTCCAGGTTTATGAAGTCACAGTTCCAACTTTCCACCTGTCGCAGACTCCAGGCCTTATCTCCTGTACTGTAGGAGACTGAAACCCATGCCCATGAACAGGTGGACAGTTCGCTAAGGTCTAACATTATTCCCTACCCGCCAGGGTTGCCACAGTATGAGATTTTACACTTACCACTCTGGCTTTCAATTCTTTCTTTGTTTCTGGCACTTGGTAATTTTCTTGGCTTAAATAAGCTACATGCATGTATCTTGCTTTTTAATTTATTATATTTTTCCCATCATTTCCATTTGTAAGTTGTATATATGTAGCAGGAAGGCTTCTGGGTTACTGCACACTGCCAAGTACCTAGTCTTAGAACAATGTATACACACATATCTGTCTCATCCTCTGTAAATCTAATGTAACGGCTTCTACCTCATTGGTCAATATGAAGATACAACACTTAATGAAATGAACGTCGTCAACATAGTGTCAGCAACATAGTGAATGCTCAATAAATATAGGGCATTATTATTGTTATTAGTGAAACAAGACAAATGCATTTGGAAAAATAATTATAAATATGTCAGAGAAACCTAGAAAGGGATAATGATTTGTCTGTCCCTTCAGCGAACATTCCGAACCCCTTACAGACACAGTTGGCTTCTGGGAAAAGTCATTAATGGAGCTTGAAATTGCCCATCTGCCCTAGGCAACCATTGGGTCCAGGGTTTTAAGTGAGAGGGAGACAAAGCAAGTCCATTTCATGACCTCTCAACAATACCCTCGTGGGCATAAAGCTCTCCTAAAGAAAGTGACTGTGGTATTTGGCCTTATCTCATGACCTGACTTACTATGTGAGTACATAGGCACTTGAGAGTCGGCATTCTGCTAGGTCATCCTACACACCGCCCAGGGACTTAACAGGTCACCTTTGCAAGCAGGATGAGCTTGGTATAATGGCTGTGATAGTAAGATAACTACCCTTCTTTGAGTCCTTCCCCTGGGCCAGGCTATGTTCCAAGCCCTTCCCACACATTTCCCATTCAATCTTCATAAGGAGTTAAGTGCCATTATGATGATGCCTGTTTAAAGTTGAGGAAGGTAATTGCAGGGTTGCAGCCCTGTACCTGCCTGACACATGAAAAAGTGGGCTCACCCTGCTTAGGAGCTTCATCATGGCTGTGATGTTGGGGGTGGGCAGTAAAGAGAAGCATGAACAAGTGTAATGGGGCAATGACTGACTCCAACGCGTGTCAGTGTTAGTCCAGAAAGCACAGCAGACGAAAAGAAAAGGTGAATTAACTTAGACCAAGTACTTGCTGGAAATAATACAGTTTGCATACATGCTGTCTGCTTAAAATACATTTTCTATTTTAACTCCCTAGATTCTGTGAGGCAGAGATGTCTATGCCCACTTTGTTGCTGTTGTTCAGTTGCTGAGTCATGTCCAACTCTTCATGGCCCCATGATCTGCAGCATAACTGATCTGCAGCATGCTCTTCTGTCCTCCACTCTCTCCCTGAGTTTGCTCAAACTCATGTCCATTGACTCAGTGATGCCATCAAACCATCTCATCTGCCGCTGCCCCCTTCTGCCTTTGCCTTCAGTCTTTCCCAACATCATGGTCTTCTCCAATGAGTCAGATCCTTTGTCTCAGGTTGCCTATGTATTTGAGCTCCAGCATTAGTCTCTCCAATGAATATTCAGGATTGATTTTCTTTAGGATTGACTGGTTTGATCTCCTTGCTGTCTGAGGGACTCTCAAGAGTCTTCTCCAGCACCACATTTTGAAAGCATCATTTCTTCAGCGCTCAGCTTCTTTATGGTCCAACTCTCACATCTGTACATGACTCCTGGAAAATCAAAGCTTTGACTATCCGGCCCTTTGTCAACTAAGTGATGTCTCTGCTTTTTAATATGCCATCTAGGTTACACATGGATAAATGATTTCTCAGGCAGGTAACTTGCCCCTGACTATCACCTTCTAAGTAGTACTTGGGTGTCCTGACTCAAGCCTACAAAACATATCCCCTTCTCCAACCCCGCAACCTCTGAGCCTCTAAAGAGGTGGGACATGCATTTGTATCTGTTTCAATGCCCAAGAGGAGCATGTGTGATATACCAACTGTCTGCCAGAAAAAAGAGAGACTTGAGGGATTTGGGGCTTAGGGACTATGTTAGGGAAAAAATCTAGAAATATAAAGAAGGAATATAAATATAAAAACATGGTAGTAAAGAAGCAAAGGTAAATCTAGGAGAAGGACTGATGTTTGCCATGATAATCCCTGGAGTCGTGAAGGCAAGAAGGCTTTCATTTCCATTGAGAAGAAAATCCAAACCCTCTTCTGGGGAATTGGGAGCTGAGTTTCCCAGAATTCTCTTTGTCCTGAGGTTCTGGTTTAGAGTTGGCCAAGAGAGAAAGTCATCCTACTCTCAGAAGGATGTCGTGGTCACATATGGCAACGAACAGGCACAGAGAAAGCCAGCGGCCCCCACCCGCCCACACGCTCCTCGGCAGCCAGCTCATCATCTCAGCTGCTGACCACCACCCAGGCACTTGGCTGTGACTCCGTGGAGATAGCAGTTATACCCATGCAACTGCCCCCTGGAGACAACAGCTCCCAGAGACCACTCCTGAGCACCCACACCATTTCGGGAGGCCAGCGTGCTTGTGATTGTGGGTTCCCACAAGCTCCGACACCCCCACCTTGTCTGTGCTTCAGCAATGTATCTATGATCCTTCAACTCCTCCCTCTAGACATCCACTTCCCCGCACCTCCTACATGCGTGGAAAGTCTAACTCCTATAATAAATCTCTTATTTCTGTGCTACTTGCAGTGGTTCTATATCCCCAACTGAAACCTGGAAGGTACGCCTGGCCCACCAGGGCTCAGCCTGCCTCTCCAGCCTCTCTCTGAGCATCTTCCTCGTACTCCTTCTACTCCACTCTCCCTAGAACATGCCATGTTCTTCACCAGCTTAAAATCTTTCCTGTTGATGTCTATTTGAACATTCCTTAGGTTTTATCCATTGAGAGCAAGAAGATAACAGGATTTGGCAAGAGGAGAAATATTCCTTTTCACCCCTCTGATCTCAGCCCAAATGCCTGAGACCCTTCTTTTTTTCCCCCCATTTATTTTTATTAGTTGGAGGCTAATTACTTTACAATATTGTAGTGGTTTTTGCCATACATTGACATGAATCATCCATGGATTTACATGTATTCCCCATCCCGATCCCCCCTCCCACCTCCCTCTCTACCCCATCCCTCTGGGTCTTCCCAGTGCACCAGCCCCTAGCACTTGTCTCATGCATCCAGCCTGGGCTGGTGATCTGTTTCACCCTTGATAATATACATGTTTTGATGCTGTTCTCTCTAAACATCCCACCCTTGCCTTCTCCCACAGGGTCCAAAAGTCTGTTCTGTACTTCTGTGTCTCTTTTTCTGTTTTGCATATAGGGTTATCATTACCATCTTTCTAAATTCCATATATATGTGTTAGTATACTGTATTGGTCTTTATCTTTCTGGCTTACTTCACTCTGTATAACGGGCTCCAGTTTCATCCATCTCATTAGAACTGATTCAAATGAATTCTTTTTAATGGCTGAGTAATATTCCATGGTGTATATGTACCACAGCTTCCTTATCCATTCGTCTGCTGATGGGCATCTAGGTTGCTTCCATGTCCTGGCTATTATAAACAGTGCTTCGATGAACATTGAGGTGCATGTGTCTCTTTCAGATCTGGTTTCCTCAGTGTGTATGCCCAGAAGTGGGATTGCGGGGTCATATGGCAGTTCTATTTCCAGTTTTTTAAGGAATCTCCACACTGTTCTCCATAGCGGCTGTACTAGTTTGCATTCCCACCAACAGTGTAAGAGGGTTCCCTTTTCTCCACACCCTCTCCAGCATTTATTGCTTGTAGACTTTTGGATAGCAGCCATCCTGACTGGCGTGTAATGGTACCTCATTGTGGTTTTGATTTGCATTTCTCTGATAATGAGTGATGTTGAGCATCTTTTCATGTGTTTGTTAGCAATCTGTATGTATTCTTTGGAGAAATGTCTGTTTAGATCTTTGGCCCATTTTTTGATTGGGTCATTTATTTTTCTGGAATTGAGCTGCAGGAGTTGCTTGTATATTTTTGAGATTAATCCTTTGTCTGTTGCTTCGTTTAGCTCAGGCGGTAAAGCGTTCTACCTGAGACCCTTCTTAACCACCTCGATTAAGAAGGTGTCTCAGGTTTCCTGTCACAGCACTCTATCTCCTTCCTGTCCCTTATGTTTATCTGTGCATTCTTCAACTGATGTGTGTGTTTTACACTGTCTGTTTCCCTGCACCAGAATGTGAGGTGTGTGCAGACATACGCTATTCACTCTCACGTGTGTGACCAGCACAGTGTCTGACACACAGTAGGCTTCTCAAAAAGGTTTGTTGTGCACATAAATGAATTAGCAGACCTGGCCACTGCACTAGCTTCTAGTATCACATCACACTGTGTTGGTCATGATGATGATGTTGGTACTGAGGGTGGGACAGGAGGGCAGAACTGGGTCAGAATGTTCTTCACTTTTCTACCTGTGGTTTTTATAACATGAGTTCTCAAAACAGAAAAAAATGGGGGATGGTTTGTTGAGAAAGGTAAAGGATTTAGGAGCAAAAGAGCTGGATGACAGAGGCAAGATGAATTTGAAGGACCTGGTAATGTTTGGCAGGGAAAAGAGAGGATCCAGGCAACTTGGGTACTGCAGAAGGAAACGCAAAAAGGATGAGAATTCCCAGGGATCCTGTAGAGAAGGGATTTGGGGAAAGACAAACATCTACCAGGGGACATATATTTTTTCTTAATTTTGCTCAGGGTCGTGCTATGTAAATTTTCTCCATTCCATAATTGTCAGTGAATCCACATTGCTCACTAATGCTTTGGTGTCAGTGGATCCTTTAGGGGAATTGAACAGCTGTTGAAGTCTGAAGCCAGGTGGGTAATGAGGTAAATGCAGAGACAGTACATGGCTGGTGGACTTGAAGGCTGAGCTTCACCCTTAGACTTATGGTTGACACTCCATAATCCTATGTATTGAGGAGAAGGGTTGGAGAAATCTTGCAATGACACACACAGAGGCTTCTCCTCTAAAAATGTACCAAAGAAGCCAAATTAATGAAGGTTATCCAATGCTTTCGCAGCCTAAGCATCCTAGTGAGTCTGAATCTCAGAGGTGGAAGAAGTTTGAGAACTGAAAGTCATCAGTTCACATCAGATCCCAAGAGTAGGAGTAAGAACCAAAGACTGTCTTACTTAACACTATTGTTAGTGCCTACAACTTCTCGGTGGTCTTCCTCAGACAGATGTTTCCTGGAAAGTATAAATGCAAACTAGAAATAATGTGTATTCTTATAAGCCAGCTGCCATGTGAAAAGCTTGGTCTGCATTCCTGACTGATGAAAGACCATCTGGTGAGAAGGAGATGCCTGGCAGATGAAGCGAGGCTCCCAGCTAACAGCCAGCACCAAGGGTCCAGACATGTGCGTGAGGTCATCTTGCATGCTCCAGCCCATCAAGCTGCCCAGTTGACACCATGTGGAACAGAGTTGAACCATCTCTGCTACGCCTGGCCTGAACTCCTGACCCACAGCGTGAGCAAAAACATGACTGATGTTTTAAGTTACTGGAACAAACAAATGAAAAATGACATGATACTACAGCACATACCGCAAGGTCAAACATGCTTTTCCCTAGCATCTTTTGTTGTTCATGAGTTCCTTCATGTTGACTTGTTTGACTGTCTTTTACCTCTTGCTCTTGGAGAGGAGGCCTCTGAAAATTTACTGGAAATCGAGTATTCAGTCAGGACCCAGTTAATCAAGCATTTATAGATTCCTTCTGATAATGAGTTTGAGGAAATCGAAACAACAGAAGACCAGCTCCAGAGAGTTGACCTAGATTATGGAACCAGCTGCTGGCCAGGGTCTCTCCCCTTTTCTCTAGAGGATGATTAGCACCGAAAGTTGTGAGGAGCCCTTCATACAAGGATGCCAGGCAAGAACATTCCTCAAGACACCACGAAAGAGGCGGTCTCCAAGGAAGTCCAATTAAAAATGTGTTTGGTTGTAAAAGTGGCCAAGTTTTAGTCATTCAGACGCCTGTCAGCACCTGTGACTCCGTCTTCACACCATATTCTTCATCAGGAAGATTGCCCTGGGCATCGAGGGCTTTGGGTTAAGGTGACCTTCAGGTGCAAATGTCTTAAGATAAATGGTTCATAGTGAGGACATTTGAGGCATCAATAATAAGGCTGAAGGAATCATATGAATGTGCTGTTAATGTAGTGAGAGGACAGTGACTAAAGTGCTCTCACACCAGGAAATCTGTTTGTCATAGAATGAAGAAGCTTGTTTGCACTGGAAGGAATTTGGGGTACTTCTGACTCTGGGGTGCCCAGGTCATCTCAGGTGTGCGTCCTTGGAGTGCAGCACCGAGAAAGCACCAGCTAGACTTAGTGGAAAGGAATACTTTGATAGGAGGACGATGCCTATCTTTGCAACAAGATGACAGATGTAGGAACCCACTCTCTTCATCTACCATATTTTATCTTGTACCAACTCTTTACAATTAGGCACTGCTTCATGGAAAAGCTCAGCATCCCACATGCTGAATGTCCTGTGGGAAATTAGTGGAAGGGCCAGGATTTGCCTCCTTGATTAGTTTGTGTTATTTTTTCCCACTCATATTTGGCATAGGGTTCAGATTTGTAACCCTACATTTGCCTGTTACGCTAAGATCGATGTCCTTTGATTTGATCAATGGCACATTTTAGGGGTTTTGGCTCAGAATCTCTCAAGTCCTGGAACTCAAGGAAGACAGATTGTTGTTGTTCAGTTGCTAAGTCGTGTCTGACTCTTTGCGACTCAGCATGGACTGCAGCATGCCAGGCTTCCTTGTCCTTCGCTATCTTTCAGAGTTTGCTCAAACTCAGGTCCATTGAGTCAGTGATGCCATCCAACCATCTCATATTCTGTTGCCCCCTTCTCCTCCTGCCCTCAGTCTTTCCCAGCATCAGGATCTTCTCCAGTGAGTTGGTTCTTTGCATCAAGTGGCCAAAGTATCAGAACTTCAGCATCAGCATCAATCTTTCCAATGAATATTCAAGGTTGATTTACTTTCGGGTTGACCAGTTTGATCTCCTTGCTGTCCAAGGGCCTCAGAAGTTTTTTCCAGATTGCCCTATGTCCAAATTTAATTAGCATCTTGCTTGACCAGAACCTCACTAGGTTTTTGAAAAGGAAATTTGGACAAGTCTCTATTTGAAGCTGTTTCACATATTATCTTTAGATTTAGTAGTTTTGGAAACAACCTTTATGCTCTGACTGCAAGTCCAGATTTGGGGGCTCCTATCTCTGGATGTATTTGATATGTCACCTGTGAGGGGTTCCAAGACTCAGAAATACTGTGGGTTGCATGGCTTCAGTCCAAGTGATCAGTTTCCCCTCCCCTGAGAGCCGGGCTCAGCTATTATCCATCCCCATGTGGAGGGACCAGACGAGAGCATGAAGACACTGAAGCAGCATCTGATCTCTTAGGGACTCCAGCCAGCGTTTGGAGAAGAACATGTTCTTGCCGCTTTTCCAGTCTGACTCTAAAACGACCAAGCAGATCTGCTTGACATTCTATCTCTGGGCTATTGACTCACTCTCAACCTTTGGGAACCTGGTTCTCATTATAGATGGAAATACTCTGACTTAGGTCGCCCTCCAGCTGCTGACCTGACAGCCGTCTTAGGAGAAGAGCGCCTCTCCTTTCACTCCATGCTTTCCGCTTGCCTGCCTGGTTTCTGACACTCATTAAAGCTTTTATAACTACGATCCTTCACAAACACACACATACACACACACATGCAACTGCATACACATGCACACTCATCTGGTGTGTCTGTGTGTATAGGGTATTGCTAACAGAGGACAGTGAAGCTAGAGACCCCAGTCAGTCTCTAGCTCATTACTCTGATTTATTCAGAGCGTTTGCCACTGGGGTTTGTGGGCATTGTGACAGGGAGCATTAGGACAGTGCCTGGCAGATGGTGAGTGAGCAGTGCCTGTCAGCTGGCATCAACCAGATAAAGGCAGCCGAGCTCCTGGGGGTGGGGATGGAACCACAAGCCTCCTTCCTTCCTTCCTTGCCACACATCCAAGAGACCTTACTAGCTTAAACATCCCGACTGAATCAAAACAGCTCAGTTAAGAAAGAAGAAGCCGAGACCCAGGAGTTCTGTTATTTGGCCCAAGCCACACACCTGCAATAAAGCCAGAACCCGGTCCGGGTTGTCTGAACTCCATCTGAGTCCTCATCCCGCATGTCCAACAACTTCACTTCTCCTAAAGACAGAAGTGTCGTTAATGTGGACTAAGGTTCATCTACCATTAACCATTCTGGAATTAACAGTTAATAATTATGCTTATAGATGTGGTGTTAATGTGGAGTTACTAACTGTATTAGCAATGGAGATAAGAGTCATGAATTAAATATTTGTGGTGATTCAAGTGATCATAGTAACAGGATGGAGACTGAAATCAGCCAGAAGGTCTGCTTTTCTCAAAGCATTTCTTCTTTTCAGATAGAGGGAAGAGAGGATTTTGTGGTCACAGAAGTTTGGAAAATATACTAACTCCCTCCTGGAAATTCACCACACTCAGGAGCATATTAAAAGGCTCTGAGAAATGCTGCAGGAAAGGAATCTGTTTGTTTCTATGCTTTTATTTGCCCACCAAACTGTCTTGAGGGATATTACCTGTTAAAACTCAGTGAAAGTGTTTGTGAAACAAACTGCAGTAAATGGATAACAAGCTATGAGCCCGACTAGGTACATAAGCACAGGTCTCTGGGCTTTCAGGGTCCCCTGCAGCTGTGGGCTTTAAACTGCAGAGTTTACTTTATCCTAAAGAGAACATAGCAGGGGCTTCCCTGGTGGTCCAGTGGTTAAGAATCTGCCTTGCAACGCAAGGGATACCGGTTCGATCCTTGGTCCAGGATGATTCCACATGCCTTGAAGCAGCTAAGCCCATGCACCACACCTACCAACCCAGCACTCGAGAGCCCATGAACCACAGCTACTGAGCACAGATGCTGCAACCACACAAGCCCACGCACCTAGAGCCTCTGCTCCGCAGCAAGAGAAGCCACTGCACACTGCAGTGGAGAGGAGACCCTGCTCGTTGCAACTAGAGAAAGCCCGCGTGCAGCGGTGAGGAGCCACCACAGCCAAAATAATTAATAAAATACAGCTTTAAAAAACTTAAAGAGAACATTGCAGAGAAAGAGGTGCGCTGTGTATAGCCTGGGGTCTTCGCCTGTTTCCTCTGCTTCAGCCAGAGAGGTTCAGCTCTTCTGTGGTCTGGACATTGATACTGTGCATAAAATAGCCATCTGCTTATTCAGCAGATAATGCCCAGCTTGTGCCAGCCACGTCTGATGCACTTGGGATAAATCACTGACCAGAGACATTGGAGATTCTGACTTCACAGAACTTGGCGGAGAAAGAGGAGACAATAGATAATAAATGTGATAAGCAAGAAAATTACATAGTATGTTCGAGGATGATCAGTGCTATGGGGGGAAAAAGAAAAAAATAAACAGAGCAAGGGGGACTGGAAATGCAGGGGGCCATGCAGGGGTGTCATTTGAAGTAGGGATCAAGGCCAGCCTCACTAAGAAGATGATACTTGGACAGAGGATTGGAAGAGATAAGAGAGTGAGCCCTGTACACATCTGAAGGAAGACCATCCAGAGAAAACAGTCAGTGCAAAGACCCTGAGGCCAAGTGGAGAGCTGCGAAGAGAGTGCCAGAGATGTATTAGAGAGGCCAGAAAGCGCCATGATCAGGGGTAGGTGTGCTTATGTTCTGATGGGCACTCAAGGGCACAGAAATAAATAAACATGTAGAAGAGACCAGGGTTGGACTATTTATTGTAACTTGTGATGTACCCATCAGAATCTAATCAATAAAACAGAAATGACTTGCTTATATTCCAGAGAGAGAATTTAATGTGGGACATTAATTAAATAAGTGAAGTTGCTCAGTCGTGTCTGACTCTTTGCAACCCCATGGACTGTAGCCTACCAGGCTCCTCAGCCCATGGAATTTTCCAGGCAAGAGTACTGGAGTGGGTTGCCATTTCCTTCTCCAGGGGCTCTTCCCAACCCAGGGATTGAACCTGGATCTCCCGCATTGCAGGCAGACGCTTTACCATCTGAGACACCAGGGAAGCCCTCTTCATTAATTACACAATTGATAGGAAAATTGGGGGAAAGAAGGACAATGATCAGTAGTACCAGCAGACACTCCCAGCCCTCCGCTGGAGGGACAGAGGGAGGAGGCAGTGGAATGGAGCATGGGGGATGGGCTCACATAGCAAAACCTGAAGCCCGAAAGAGCTAGATGGACAGAGGAGATGCAGTCTCGTCCAGAGACCCCACTTGAAGCTCCCTCCTTCCTTCTGTCTTTCATTCTCCTGTTAAGACTCTGCCTGGAAAATACCACCTGCAGAGATGAGCCCTTCTCCAAACAGCTACCCTCGGGATGGCTTGCGGTGTCACAAACTACCCCACAGTTCTGTGATTTACGACACAACCATTTTTTTTTTCACTTTTTATTTTGTATTTGGGTGTGGCACTAGTGGTAAAGAACCCACCTGCCAATGCAGGAGTCGTAAGAGATGCAGATTCAATCCCTGGGTTGGGAAGATCCCCTGGAGGAGGGCATGGCAACCCACTCCAGTACTTCTGCCTGGAGAATCCCATGGACAGAGGAGCCTGGCAGGCTACAGGCATGGAGTTGCAAAGTGTAGCACACGGCTGAAGTGACTTAGCATGCACATAGCTGATTGACAATGCTGTGATGTTTCGGGGGGACGGAAAGGGACTTGGCCATACATATACATGTATCCATTCTCCCCCAAACTCTTCTCCCATTCAAGCTGTTGCAGAAAATTGAGCAGAGTCCCCTGTGCTATATAGTCAGTTCTTGTTGGTGATCCATTTTAAATAAAGCAGTGTGTACAAGACACAACCATTTCATTTGCTCATTTTCCTACGCTTTGGGCAGAGCTCACCCAGGACTGTCTGTTGCTGCTCCAGCAGACCTTCGGAGAACAACTCCCTAGAGCTGGAGGGTCCGCTTCTGAGATGGCTCACTCATGTGGCTGGAGTTGGCTGGGAGCTCAACTCACACTGTCTGCAAACTGAACCACGTACCTCCCGCCTTTGCTCTCCAGACTAAATAGTCATCTTTGTGGTCTGTGGTCCTTCTCCACCTAGATGTCTGGCAGGTGGAAATAATAGTGAAGGCTCGTGAATTTGAATGTTGGAGAGATTGGGTGGGGCTTAGGGCCAGCTATCTAGTCTTTCAGGATCCTGGTCTGCACATCCATAACAGCGAACCTCCCTTACAAACTGATTCTGAGACTGAACGAGATCCTGTAGGCAAAGCCCGGGACCAACACTGAGCAAATGACTACTCTTGGTCTCTCTCCCCCACTAGCAATACCAACCGGAATAAACAGAGGATGACCAAGTTCTTCTCAAAGAAAGCTTCCTTCCCTTAATCTCTTGGACAATGAAGAGAGGAAAGAAGAGACCAGATTGGCAGGAAAGCATGGATGCAAGAAGAAAGGAATCATAGCCTGCCCATTTAAACTCTGCGGATTGAGTTAAACTGGTCTATCAATTTCTATACTCCCATCACCCTCGGTGTCCCCCCGGTTAATCTGTAATGGAAAGAACACTTGCTTTGGGCTGGAAGGACCAGAATTCAAGCCTCAGCTCTGTACTAGAGTGAGAATAAGTTGGGTGACCCTTAGGCAAGGCACTGTATGACCTTGACTTTCCATACTTACACCTGTGGATATTTCTTCCTCCCGCTTAGGTTTCTGTGCAAACTGAACTAGGTAATTATATATGTTCAAGTGCTCTGCAACGCCAGATAAAAATGGAATGGATTAATTATAATTTCTATAACTATCACCATTGCCATTTTAGACTCTGATTCCAATCCCTTCTTCCTTTGTCTTCTGGGATGCTCCTTACTTTGCCCAGAAAACTCAATTCATTAGACACGGAGGATAATTCCCACACGGGAAAAAGATACACAGCTTCCAGATCAGATAAGTGGAAATGTTTAAATTTTTCATCTATTCCCTTGTCTGCTTTTTGGTCAATAGCTTATTCTGACAACTTCATTACCTCCTAATTACTCCAGGCTCCTTTGCTCATTTTCTGTGTGTGATAAAAACCCTCCCAAGAAAGGGATTTGACACTAGAAGTCACTCGACTCCTGACTGACAACCAGACTGCCCCTGCTCCCTTGAAGGCGATTTTCTTTCTCTTTGTTGGAAATATTTGCAAAAGCCCTTCTAGTGCCTGTGTGACGGTCCTTTTCTGCACACTTTACCCGCCACTGGAAGATGTGAGCAATAAGACACATCGTCTTCTTTCTCTCGTCAGAGCCGATTTATCCTCTGCCTATAAATCTTTGAGCAGCCCTTCAAGAAAGCTGTATCAGATGTGCCTTAATCTTTGTATTACTCATTTCTTAAAGGAATTTTAATCTATTGGGCTTTAATTATACGTCACTCAGAAAGTGCCAGCCTTTTCTTAGCAAGGCACTTTATTCTTGGGATTTGATAATCACTCTCACTTTCTCATGAGGCTATACTTAGAAAATTGGAGGAGGAAGGGGGCTTTGAGGTCACCCAGCCTCCTGTGATGCCCAAACCTGGCAGCTTGTATTAATCCCAGGGCTTTTTATTAAAAACACAGATTCCCAGACAACTCTAATCCCAGTGGAGCTCTATCAAGTGTATGCTTAAGGTGCTACACAGGTGATTCCAGTGAACAGGCAGCTGAAGGAAACATGAATCTAGTCCATGGATTTCAAATCAGAGATGAATTCAGGGTGGAAGGAAAGAGCAGAGTTTGGAGTTCTGGGGATGGGACACGGGGTCAAGTTTTATAGCCTGTTCATACTAGTGGAGCATCCTAGGGCAAGTTCCTGATTCTCTGTGGCCTGAATTTCCTAACATGTAAAGTGGGGATCATGGTGCTATTTATTGTTGGTTTTTGTTTAGTTGCTAAGTCGTGCCCAACTCTTTTGTGACCCCATAGACCGTAGCCCACCAGACTCCTCTGTCCATGGGATTTCCCAGGCAAGAATACTGGAGTGGGTTGCCATTTCCTTCTCCAGGGGCTCTTCCCAACCCAGGGATAAAACCCACGTCTCCTGCATTGTCAGGCAGGTTCTTTACCTCTGAGCCACCTGGGAAGCACTTCATGGTGCTATAGAGAATAGTTCTGATGCTTAAAATAGAAAAACATATAGAGGTGTCTAGCATAGTATTTGGAGAAGGCAATGGCACCCCACTGCAGTACTTTTGTCTGGAAAATCCCATGGATGGAGGAGCCTGGTAGGCTGCAGTCCATAGGGTCGCTAAAAGTCAGACACAACTGAACGACTTCACTTTCATTTTTCACTTTCATGCATTGGAGGAGGAAACAGCAACCCACTCCAGTGTTCTTGCTTGGAGAATCCCAGGCATGGGGGAGACTGGTTGGCTGCCGTCTATGGGGTCGCACAGAGTCAGACACGACTGAAGTGACTTAGCAGCAATAGCATAGTATTGATCCCTTCCCAGTGGGAATTTGATCCCTTCCTCTTCTCCTGTGTGCTGTGTGCTTAGTCGCTCAGTCGTGTCCGACTCTTTGTAACCCCATGGACTGTACCCAACAGACTTCTCTGTCCATGGGATTCTCCAGGCAAGAATACTGTAGTGGGTTGCCATGCCCTCCTCCAGGGAGTCTTCCCAACCCATGTCTCTTGCACTGCAGGTGGATTCTTTATACTGTCTGAGCCATCAGGGTCTCTGTTATTTCCAATTTTGCACAGTCTAGCTAAAATTGTGTTTTTATGATTACCAATGTTTCCTTGGTGATCATTCATATAGCCCCTAATTTAATCCTCACAACAACACTATGAAGACAGTACTACTATTATCTCCAATTTACATATAAGAAAAAATATATATATATAGTTAAGTTATGCAAAACTCCACAACTCAAGTGGTGGTGTTGGAATCTGAATACAGAGCACCTGGCTCCAAAGCCCAGACCCTCAAAGGTCCCATCTGGCCCATAAAGCTTCTACTGACTTCCTTCCGTACTTGGCTGGACCGGGACTAGGGAGTGGCAAGCAGGGAGCTGAAGAGACTCCATTTAAGAAGACTCTCATTCACTGAACGATCTGCCCTTGCAAAGCCCCAAGAGTAAGGGTCTCCTTAAATTTTGCTCCCTAAGATTCTATCTGTGTTCTCTTTGGTCAGATCCTAGTGGGAGGGCCTTCCAACCAGAGAAGAATAAATAACTGAAAAGTGATGGAAAGGGCATTGCCAGCCTCTTCTGCTGTCTTCCCATCCAAAGGGACATGGCATTGGGGCATTTATTCCCTGACATACAGAAGGGCCTGAGAAGCCGGAGGCAAGAACACATCCCCATGAATTACAAGGAATATCTGAGCTCTGGCCTCCACTCCCACCCCCTGCAACACACACACACACACACACACACACACTTTGGACCAAGATCTAGCACTTAGGTTAGCTTGAAGCTAATGACCCTTCCCCAGATGATTCTCAAAGCTGGCTAGAGAATGGAAGGGAAACTGAGTCAGGGTGGACCTTTAGCTGGGAGCCAATGGATTTGCTACAGGGAAAGCAGAACTATGAATGGGGGCGGGGGGGGGGGGCAGGACAGTCTTGACTTTAGATTTCCTCCCTCAATATGATGCCGGGCATCACTTTGAATCTTTCAAATAACTTTATGTGAATGCCATTCATAATATTTTACAGATGGTAAAAACTGAGGGTAAAGAAGGAAGGTCTGTTCAGAACTAGAAGAGAAGAGGTAGAAAATGAGTATTAAGTACTATAACTTAAAAATGTTCACAACCTAAAAAGTTGAGAGTTATGTTTTATTCAGTGGGAATTTTTAGGACATCAAGCCCAGGAGACAGAGTCTCAAGTGCCCCTGAGAGAACTGCTCCCAAGGAGGTGAGAGGAGGAGCCAGGTTATATAGAAATGTTGCAACAAAGGGCAGGTAGTCTGAACATCAAAAGATGATTGTTAATTACAAAAAGCCAGATATCTCAAGTTAAGGAATTTAGCACTTAATTATGGGGACATGCAAGAGTCTGGGCTCACTGAAATCATTCCTTTGATATGCACCTCAGCTATCTGGGGCCAGGATGCTGTGTTTTCACATCCTGCGTTCCCTCAGGGCTCACCATCTGTGGTGGCTGTAATTGCTGCCGACTATGACATCCTTGTTTACTGATACGGCAGGAAATATTCCATTTCTCAGTACCTACCCCATGTCATATTACTTGTACTATTTAATGTTATTTAGTTATCACAGGAAACTTGTGGGGTAGGTAAAAACATATTCTTTATGCAGATTTGGAGGGATATTGAGATGCAAGGAGTATTGCACTTGCTTAATCTTACACAAGAACCATGATTCAAACCACACAGGGTAGACCCCAAAGCCATAATTTTTGTTCCCAAAACAGTACACAGATTTCAGCTTCTGGCTGATTGTCAGTGGCCCTCTGGTGTCTTCTGTCGAGGCGAATACAGAGAAGACATGTGGGTCTGATTAGTGTGCCATCTGGGTTTGATTAGTGATGTCTGCCATGGCCTTGGAGGGAAGCGTGAGCATGCGTGCCATCCCTACACCACAGTCTCTCCAGGAAACTAACCCCACACCATGGATCAGGAGGAAGTAGGTCCAGAACGTGGACACCATGTCTTCTGAAAGCAAACTCCACACCTCTATCACCATCTCACATCCCACACTGCTTTCTTGAATGCTTACTGCGAACTTCTTCCCGGGTGTTTCTGTAGCTGCAGTGCCTATATCAACAAAGATGCATTCTCTGAATTCATTTGCCACACTGACATCTGAATTGACACATTTACCTGAACTGACTGCATAGTGAAGATGACAGGAATTTTGCCCGTTTACACAGATGGAGGACCAAGGCAGAATGTCACAGAGCTAGTCAGCAGTGAAACTAGGACTCAGCTCTAGAACTGTGATCTCCACATGGTGTTCTCAGAACTGAAGCCTGTGGAGGGAGGAAGGGTGAGAGGGAGGAAGGAGTGACAGTTGTTCTGGGGGGGAGGCCGCGGAGAAAAGAAATTGCCGCAGGTCTGTTTGTTCACACCTCCCTCTAAGTAAGGGCTGTGTGTCTCAGCACGTAAACAATGAAATAAACTGCCTCTGGCAGGCCCAGGGTGGAGTATCAATGTGAGGAGGCTGGCTTGCTGAGATGCTTGGTGTTCTGCATCAGGGGCGGGGTAGGAGGAACAGGCAAAGAGCCTCTGAATTGGAAAGAGAGGCCAGCTTGAGACAGGGACTCAGGGGCTAAACTAGTCTTTTCAAAGAAGCTGATTCCTTTTCAGCCTATTCTCCAAACTCCTCTCTCCTCTCTCCTGCTTTCTGACCTTTGACCCTAAATAACCATTTAACTCCACAAGGAGAGAAACTCAAGATGCCAGCATCCCTGAGAGGCTGGGAATTATGGGCCAACTTCATACTAAAGTGTAAATGACTGATAGAAACAACTCGCATCTGAACTCTTCATTTACTGTTTGGAGAACAATCTGTGCAGAGCGCTGTGCTTCTACCTGCCATGGATAAATTCTACACCTTAGAAGATTTGCAAACATAGGAAGCAGGCAATGGATACATTCTCTTCTCTGTACCCTCACATCCCTTTATATTGGGTTGTAAAAATCTCCTATTTCATTCTTTGAGCACTTACTCTGTGCCCTTTGCAGTGGAGATGCATAAGGCGAAACTCTTCTCTACCTGGAGCTCACAATCTTCCCTGGGACATGGCAAAGGAAAAAGAGCATCATAGTCCAGTGTGAGAGACCAACTAAGAAAAGGACGCAGTAAGAGGCTGGGAGGGGAAGGCACACGTTCCTGGAGAAGGCAGGAAGAGCTTAAGAGGGGCAGAGACTCCTAATCGAAATGGGAAGGACAAAGGCAAGCCTGGGCATAGACAAAGAAGAGAGAACATCAAAACTTGAGAGTGGCTCACATGAAGATAATAAGCTGTCTTTAAAAAAATAAAATAAAGAAATGATGTGTGTGTGTGTGTGTGTGTGTGTGTGTGTGTGTGTGTGTGTGTGTGTGTGGCCACAGAGTATAAATCAAAGAAGAAAACCTAACAAGAAGCAAGATTAGTGAAGTAGATAAGCTCATGATGGGAACCATGAGTCTAGCTAAGAAGTTTGGACTTAGAGGTCCGGAGGAGCCACTATGGGCTTTTAAGCAGAGAAATGAAAAGACAAATGTGAGTTTCACTCTGCCTGATGAGAGGAGAGCAGCTGGGAGTGTGGCAGACCAGATTATGGCTCCCAGCTCTTCCCTTTCTCCCTGTATTTATGATTATATATCAACACCCTTTGCTATGCTATTTTGCAATGAGGTTTCTGTAACCTCAATAATATTGGCCATTTGTATTGGGTCATTCTTTGTGGTGGGGGCTGGCCAGGGTATTGTAGGATGTTGAGCAGCATACTACCCACTTTTTGTTGCTGTTTAGTAGCTCAGCTGTGTCTGACTCTTTTAAGACCCCATGGACTGTAGCCCACCAGGCTCCTCTCTCCATAGGATTTCCCAGGCAATACTGGAGTGGGTTACCATTTCCTTCTCCAACTGTAAGGCTTTTAGCAGCATCTTACCCTCTAGTTTCCAGTAAAATCACTGTCGCATCCCCCTGCCTCCATCCCACCTGTGAGAACCAAGAATATCTCAGAGTAACCCTGGAGGGAAAAATAACTCACCCTGCTTCCCTAGATGAGTACCACCACTCTAGAAAAAGGTAGAATATACAGCTCTGGCCAGCTGATCATTTGCTTGGGCTAGAGGAATGCAAGCGGTTGGGATATATGCTGCAGCCAACCAGCAGCTTTAAATGAGCTTTCATGTCTCAATGAACTCTTCTGGCATGATAAGATCATGTCCCAGGTAGTCTCTTTCAGCCTGGATTCTTGAATGAAGACATTTACAGCTGGCCTGGACCAACCTGAAGCCTGGAGTCAGTCAAGCCTAACTGAGCCTAGCTGAGATCAGGTGAAACAATGCCAACCTGAAACTCATGAGCCTGAAATAAAAGGCTGCTTTATAGGACTTCCCTGGCAGTTCAGTGGTTAAGATTCCATGCTTCCAAAGCAGGAGGCATGGGATAGATCCCTGGTCAGGGAACTAAGATTCCACATGCCTTGTGTTGTGGGGGAAAAAAAAAATATATATATATATACATATACATATACATATATATATATATATAATTATTACAAAATACTGACTCTAGTAGAACTAATAAGGTTGTTTGTTATGC